>NW_006921760.1:153874-181513 GCF_000298275.1 Orycteropus afer afer
TAAAGGTGCGCGGTAATGTACCAAACAGTGTTTCTTTGCTATTCATAAGGTTTCCCTGGCCAATTCTTTGAGAAGTGGATGGCCTCTTCCTTCTTCCTAGTCTGTCTCAGTCTAGCCTTGGTCTGGGGTATATTCCTGTTTGCCTACCCCTATCTGATCTTATCCATAGCCTGGTGTTTGGTGCTAGTGGTAATGCAGTATTGCACATGTAATAGTTTTTGCCTCTGTTGTCTATATCTGTATGCACATTTCAGTGCCCATCCTTTCCCCTGAGTTTGGTGAGGGAAGGGACGGTATGGAAAAAGTCTATTTTCCTTTTCTTGATGGTACAAAGTAGATCTGTGTTTGCTGTGTGGAAATAGTGACTATACAGTTTGCACTTAGGATTCATTTCTCTTTTTTCTCTCTTTCTTTTAAAAGAAAGAGAAAACAGCAGTACTACCCATTCCTTATAACTGACCTGCCTAGGATTGTAGCTTTCAAATGATTCATTTACTTTTATACTATCATTAATTATTTCCATGATTATTACAGTTTTGCCAACACATTACAAAACATACTAATCATGGAAAATATAAAATACTCTCGCTGTAATGGAAATTATTCATTATGATAGGCTACAAATAAAACTCGATCATTTAAAACTTTTTAAAATTTTCATTTTTACAAAATTTTGTAGGAGTTTTTCTTAGGAAAACCTAGATGTTTGGAAAATGTCAACTTGAGTCATTTTGCATTATCCAGAGTGATGTAGCACTCATGAAATAACCAAAAAAAAACAAACAAAAAAACATATTTTTTACTTCCTCCTTCTTAAGTAGTAGTGCATTACTTTAAGCAAAACCCTCACCTTTGTAGAGAAATTAAGTGTGAAAAGTTTCAGCATCAGTTAATGCTTGGAAAAAGGTGTTTGTAATGAAAACCTGCACTTCCGGTGTTTAATACTCATTACAGAGTGTGCTGTTTAGGAATATGTCTGCAAAGGAGAGAGGAGGGTCGTTAAGGATGCAGGTGAGGAGGACCAAGGCAACCATGATTGTCCCTCGAATTGTCTTTCCTGAAAGTGGGAATAGACTTCAGGAGTTTACGAGGTACTCCATCTAGCTTGTAAAAGGAAAATCGGGTTCCAGAAACTGGGGCAAGGGACTTGTGGGCGTCAGCCCAGCCCATAGCTCTAGGAGAGAGCACGGACTTTAGTAAGCACAGGGCACGCCCTCTGATAGGAAACTGGCTAATCCTTTGCAAATAAATTGTAAATAAAAATATACAAATTTTCAGTTTTAGTAGATTATTGACCAGAAAATAAAAATTATTTTTATGTGTGCCTTTGCAAGATCGCCAGGCAGGGTTTTTACCTTCTTAGATCCCATTAGGAGCTAGGACCTAGTCAGCTTCCATATTCTCCATAATTGTATGCTCGTCCAGTCATGTGACATTTTCCTACAAGATTTTACTTAGTTTGCTGCTCTTCAACAGAAGTCACTAGCTGGACTTGGAGAGCAAGGTTCCCTTCCAACTTTCCAACCCATTTAAACCACCTCAGCTTTGGCTTAAACCAGAGACCTCAACATTTCCAGTCCCGAGTTTTGCTTAGATTAGTCATTCTAAACTGCACTGTTCTTTTGGAGATGAGCAGATCAACACTGGTTGTTAAAATAAAAAGCAATCTCTATGTAAACAACCAAAACCAACTTATACAGTCTTAGCCAATATAGATATAACTTAAAAGTGATAACGGAATACAAGGGTAATTTCTGTTCATTTTAATTTAAAACTATCTTACAAATTTAGTTTTTGCAAAAAGAGCTGTTGAACTGTTCCTGATGAGGAAGTGGTGGTACAGTACCCGGAAGAGAGTAGGAAGTCCCCTTTACTCTCCTCACCTGCACAGCTGATGTGTTTCATTCTGGGAATACTCACTGTCAGCACATTCCTCAAATGGCTTATTCTAAATACTTCCACCCATGTAATGGGTAGAGTTGATAACACCTCATTCAAACGGAGTTTTTATTTCTAAGATTAGCTTATTGCCCATATTTTATTTTAGTCTTTTAGATGTCTTATTGGAATAAACTTTATACTAAGAAATATTTTTCAGGAGTGGAAAAAAGGTATGACCTAAGGGAGATTTATTACAATTATATACAATTTCATGGACTTATGAGTTAATTTTGAATGCTTTTCTTCTTGGAAAATAAATTATCCTAATGGAACAAATAATGTAAATGTCTCTAATTGAGCTGTAGCATAAACCATGTGCTTTTTATGTTTCATTCTATTCACAAACAAATGTATATTTCCACCATTTTACAAACCAAAACGAAACCCACTGCCATCAGGCCTCTTTCGGCTCAGCAACCCTGTGGGGCAGAGAACTGGTCCTTGTGTTCCCAATGCTGTACATCTTCGCAGAAGCAGACCGCCCATCATCCGCCCACAGAGCCGCTGCTGGTTTGAACCAGCACCGTTCAGTTAGCGGCTGCATTCGCCACTGCACCAGCACCCCTGCTATTTCACCAAGAAGACCAAAACCTCCAAAAAAAATTTCCTGAAGGCAAAAGTTACATTATTTTATAGAAATGACTCCATATTTGAGATAAAATTTTTTAAAACTATGTTGTTTGAAGGCAGTTTTCTGCTTGTGGCAAGTATTATATGTGAAATAGTTGCTACCAAATATTTAATAACTATGAACATATAACACAATTTATGATGAAATAGTTTTATGTTGCTAATTCTCTGAAGAGTCGTCAGTCTCCCAAGTTTCTCCTAAGCTCATGTATGAAAGCTTAAAATTTTTAGCTTTCAATTCAGAGGTCAAAATGTGTGTGTGTGTGTGTGCACGCACACATGCACTCATGCATGTATGTGTCCCCATTGGAAAATGTACTCCCTGGGGGATCAGTGCAGGAGATCCTGGATAGAATGGAGAACAATGTGGAACAAAACTCAAAATCATTTAAAAAAAAAAAAACAGGTTTGCTGGTCTGATGGAGCCTGGTGAAACCCCTGAGACTATGGCCCCTAGCTGCCCTTCACATCTGGAATAGAACTCACTCCTGTGGCTTCCAGCCAAATAATAGACAGGCATATGGGCTGAACATTTACATCCGGTAGATACACTCCTTGGAGAGATCAGTCATGGGAGAAGAGAAGGGCAATGTATGCACCAGGAGACAGCTTGGAGGACAGGGTGCATGGGAGGGAAGGACACAGGAAGAGGTAACTATAGGGAGGAAGAGAGCTGTTCCATTGTGGGAAATTGCAGTCAATGTCACGAGACAAATGTATGAACTGCTGTATGGAAAGTGAAATTGCTCTGTAAACTTTCACCCAAATCACAATAAAAACTTCTAAAAAAAGAAACTACACTCCCTGAAGACAAGGGCTTTAGCGTGCTCACCATGCACTCCTGGTGTCCACAGCAGGGCCTGAGACGCAACAAAAATTGTATTGAATGAACAGATGAATGGAATCGATTTCTCCCCAAAAGTAGAACTGACTTCTGATGCATAAATTGTGATAAATTCATATTTTGGTCTTTGCTGCTTATTTGAAGGGTGCTTAATAACTAGCTCAAATACACATTTTTCGTAACCTTCTGTGCTTTAGTACAACTCTGATATTTCCAGTTTTGATTACTTTGTTCTTTGAAACAAATTTGGGTTTCACTAGCCCAATTGCCTTTAGATCTATATCCACATTTCTTTACATGGCAAATTGGAGCTCTGGTGGCACTATGGTTAAAGCATTGGGCTGCTAACTGAAAGGCTGGCAGTTAGAAACCACCAGCCACTCCGTAGGAGAAAGATGAGGCAGTCTGCTTCCGTAAAGATTTACAGCCTTGGGAACCCCATGGAGCAGTTCTGCTCTGTCCTAAAGCATCACTATGAGTCAGAATTGACTCAATGGCGATGGGTTTGGTTTGGGTTTGGGTTTTACATAGCAGATCACACCCTTCGCACACATTTCCAATTATACTCCTAAATGTCACACTGTAAGATGGTATTGTCATCTCATTTGTACTTAACGAATTAACCTTTGGTGTGGAAACAACTAGACCATGACTAAACACACTTAATTTTATTGAGTAACATTGCAGAGACTTTTTGTGGGACATTAGCTAAGTACATTTCTTTCTGGTCACATCACGAGAAATTACAGCCCTTTTATAATTATATGAACCAGCTGGACAAGAGAAGAAATTGTTTCTTCAGATACACTGGCGTCTCTTGACTTGGACCAGCTTTCGTTGTCTCGAGTCACGTACCCAAGGTGAAAAGGGTACTCTCTGGAGCCGCTTTCAGCCTGTCATAGCAAACTGTCGTTTCCAAATTTGGATGCAGTTTTTACAAATGGAGAGATATTTCAAACACCCAATGACAAAAGCCTGCATTTTCTGTTCTTTTGTGATAGATGGCTGGTAAGGTAAAGCATATTTGGCACCTTTCCCAGATGCTGCCTGTGTTCCTCAGAGTTAAATAATAAACAGTTTTCAACTTTCATATACTTCATGTAATTGTTTTATTATTTTCTCAGCCACTGTTAGTCTTCACAGCTGGGCTTTCTGGTATTTTTTGAGTATTCAGTTTAAGAAAACACATTGGAAATGTAGAAAGGGCCTAGATAAGTTGTTTCAGGGAAAACAGGAGTTCATCTACTTTTTAAAGGAACTCAAACTGGGCAATATTTTTACACTGTTTCAAAAATGTCTACTTAGTTCATTACTAACTTTCTTCAGAAAATTGCCTGTGAGTCCAGTACCTGCAAATAGATTATTTAAAAGATAAGAAGAAACTTTAAAAAATTTTTGCATTTTATACTTTCCTTTTCTTCACTTTCTTATCGTGCTTTACCATTTCTCTGAATATTTATTATTATTGGAAGTAACTTTGAAGTGTGGTTAATCATGTGCATATATAAATGAGAAAAAGACCCATGACAGGTATGTAAAAAATATATGAATAGTAGTTATACATTTACTTTTTATATATATCATAATGAAAATTAAATTTAGCATATGATAAAATACTGTAAATTGGAAAATTCCTTATTCAGAATTTGCCTTTATAAGATAAATCCATATGACTACAACATCCTTAGCCCTGCCCTCCAGAGCTCACATTTCCATGAAGGAAATTAAATAAATAAATAACATAAATCCATAACTTTGTATGAATTTTAAACTTTTTCAAAGATCACACTAATACTTTCTATGAGAAGAGCTTAATGAAACAGTGCTTGAAAATGCAACAGAGAAATTGGAGTCGCCTTCTTAAGTTACTGAATCAGTTCGCGCGTAGGCACAGGCAATATATGTTTATACTCTCAAAGGATTTGGGAAAACATCACTTGACTGTTCCGCTTTGTGATGATTTGGCTGTAGTGTCTGTAACCAACAATTTAGATGCAGTGTTTGTAGATATCGCTACAGTCTTTGTGGATACTGCTCAGTGAAAACTCACTTTTATTTTAAATTATAAAAATAGTCTTCCTCAGGCATTGAAATGATACTTCACGAATAAATCAATGTTGATTTTGTTTTTTAGGCCTGAAGATTATCGGCTGTAGGAGGATGAAAACAGTAGAAAATAGCAATGAGATGCTGACACTTCCTCCGAATGAGCTTCTCAGGAACCAGCAGCATGAAGTGAAACATCAGCTGCATTGACAAGTAACCTGTTACAGGCGATGACAGCTGTGGGGAAAGGTCAGGAAACGGTTGTGAGATAAGAGGATTTTATAGAATTGTTCTATTATGTCATCTGATTTGAGTATTATAAATGATAAAAATAAAATTGCTTACTTGGTTAATTATTCAGTGTTGCCTTCAATGACAGGGAGCTCTGGTAGCATCGTACCTTAGGCACGTGACTGCTAACCCACCAGCCACTCCTTGGAAGGAAGTTTGGGCAATCTATTTCCGTAATGACACTGCCTCAGAAACCCAAGGAGTGGTCTGTATGAGTCGGGTCCTACTCGACGGCACGTAACCACAACAACAACTTCAATGACAACAGACCCATTACGGTTATGGGTCACCAACAATGCCCATAGAGGCCGACGTCCTCAAGTCTCAGATCACTGCCCTTGCAACCTGGGAAAAATACTCCCCCCTTTCACTTTTCAGGAGCTTTTGTATCTAACCTCCCATCCATCTAACTTCTTCTGTCCAGCTTAGTAGGGGAAGGTTTGCCCAAAGGTACTTAAAAACTCTGTCACCTTTTCCTGTGTCCCATATAGCTTCAGTCTCCATAACATTGAAATAACAAAATAATGCTGGTCTGCTTCCTAAAGGAAACCAGAGCTTCATGTTAACATCCTGGTTAACATTCCTGAAAACTGCAAAGCACCTGCCCTGGGTTAAGGATAACACTCACAAGCCTCACTCAGCAAGAGAGCACTCTGTCATTGGATCTCATTTGGAGCCTACAAACAGCTGCTTTATGACAGTAGCAGTTCACAAAGCTAGCTTTCTAGTTTAAGCCAGTTCAGAGGCAAGAGCAAAAGTACAGTAAGCTACAGCCATCCCCCGCTGATAGCCCATTCAACATGATCTTCTGCCTGTTCTCCCAAGCTCAGGAGCCACAACCTTTCACCATAAAACCTCTACCATGCAAACTGCAGGTCTTGTCAAGATAAAGTTCCATATTTACTGTTGTTAGGTGCCATCAGTTCGGTTCCGACTCATAGCAACCCTGTGTACAACAACAAAACACTACCCTGCACCATTCTCACAGTCGTTACCATGTGTGATAGTTAAGGTTATGAGTCAGCTTGGCTGGACCGTGATTCTAAGTGGTTTAAGCAATTGTGATGTGGTCCTCCCCCATGATGAGATCTGACAGAATGTAGTCACCTCCATGAGGAGATGTGCTTAGTAGCCAGTCAGTTAAAAGGGAGTTTCCTCAGGGGTGTGGCCTGCTTCCGATAGATGTATGGCTGTCCTAGGAAAGCGCTGGCTCTCCGCTGGATCTGGCTCTTGCATCTAGCTCGTCGTCTGCTCCAGTTCCTGGAGCGGGATCAGTTGCCTGCCATATTGCCTGCTGATCTCGGGATCATTGCTTTTGCAGTCTGTGAGCCAACAGTCTGCCATCTCACCTGCTGATCTTGGGTTTGTCATCCTCTGAACCCAGCAACCTGCTATACTGCCTACTGATCTCAGGTTTGTCAGCACCTGCACCTGCATGAGTCAGGAGAAGCCGTCAGCTTGGGGTTTGACCCGTGAACTTGGGACTTGCCAACCTCTCCAACTGTGTTAGCCAATTCCCTGAGATAAATTTCTCTGTTTCCCTCTCCCTCTCCATCCCTCTCTCTCTCTATATATATATGTATATATATACATGAGCTTCACTGGTTTTGCTTCTCTAGAGAACTTAGGCCAAGACACTATGCTTGAGCCCTTTGTCATAGCCACTATGTCAGTCCATCTCATTGAGGGTCTTCCTCTTTTTTTGCTGACCCTTTATGAAGCATAATAGCTTTATTCAGGGATTGGTCCCTTCTGATAACATGACCAAAGTACAAGAGTGGAGTCTAGTCATTCTCATTTCTAAAGAGCATTCGCGCTATACTTCCTCCAAGACAGATGTGTTTGTTCTTCTCACAGTCCATGGTGCATTCAGTACTCTTTGCCAGCACCACAATTCAAGTGTATCAATTCTTCTTTCCTCTTCCTTATTCACTATCCAGCTCTTAAATGCATATGAGGCTATTAAAAATACCATGGCTTGGGTCGGGCCCACCTTAGTCTTCAAAGCAACATCTTTGCTCTTCAACACTTTATTTATATTTACTGTAGTATTCTTTATTTACTAGGAATTTATGATGTTTAAAATTATGGTGGCCTTTTATTTAACTGTATTACAAGACTACAAGTTTTAAGTTTTCTGCCCCAACTCCATTTTCCCCATAAGCCCAGTTATTTTTGGAGTGCAGAATTCCATTACACAAGGACTTTTTAGGAATGCGTATAGCATGTTACAGGAGAACTGACTGTACAGCTGCAAGTATGGATTCAGCACATCCTCCTGCCAGTCTGGCTTTTTCAGGGTGCTAGGAGAGGCCACACTCCCCAGCCCCAGCACAGTGGCCACACAGGAGATAATGTGTAATCATTGTGGTGGCATCCCCTTGTCCTGCTCAGGTTGGAATAGGGAGCACCTCACTGTAGTGCTTCCTGAGTGGGCATGGAAACATGGTACCTGAGCCTGCCCTCATCTCCAGGCATGAAGCATCTCAGGGTCATCAGGACCTAGCAGCTGGGCCACAATAACACTAGGTTCCGAAGGTCCCTTCCAAGATCACCATTCTTTCCTTCCATACGCAAATGCTTACTCTAATTTAGCAAGGTGAATTAGGATGCCATGTGGCATCTTTAGTGATCACAGGACTAAAACTGTGATTGGTGGGATTGATACCTAATTTCTCTTCGTTTAGACAAACTGGGCCATGTGCCAACCAAGAGAGTTGAGTTGGTGGTAATGAAGAAAAGCTACCACCTTGAAAAGGGAAGCGTAGAATTTTGTTTCACTTGTAAGGCTTAACCTAGGTAAAACCCACTGCCATCAAGTTGATTCTGACTCCGAGCTACCCTGTAGGACTGAGAACAACTGCCCTGTAGGGTTTCCAAGGCTGTAAACCTTTATGGAAACAGACTGCCACATGTTTCTCCTGCAGAGAGGCTGGTGGATTCAAACTGTCAACCTTTTGGTTCGTAGGTGAGTGTTTTAACCACTGTAATACCAGGGCTCCTTTAACCTAGGTGAAGAAAGCTTTAAAAAAAAAAAAAAAAGTGGTAGTTATTTATGCAGCTTTTATTAGATCCGTGCTAATTCCCTCCACGTTGGGTTAAACACTGTCACTACGTATGTCTCCTGCCCCTCTTCTATGCTACAGTTGACTGATTTGTTTTCCTGCCTTTCCTGCCATCTCTTTGGCCAAGAACAACATTAATGGCCAGGTCTGTCCTGGCTAATGGTTCCTCCATGGAACAGGTAGCAAGGTCTGCATCTGCAAAGCCCAAAAGCCTCAGGAGGCCTTCTGCTGCCAGTCTCTACTGGGCTGAGTTTGAATTGGACAGAACCCTGTTTAAGAAGGGATGATCCTTCCAAGACAGACATGAAGGCTCTGTTTCAACTTAAATATGGACTCTTGCAGAGAAAATGCTTTTTCTCCAACTCCGCACAAAATATCTAAAATCAGGGAGTTGAGTAGTTTCACAGCATCACTTCTGCTCAGGGCTTCACCTTGGAAGAATGTAAATCTGAGATCGGCTACTGGTAAAACAGACAGTCACTACCTGAAGGCCAGCTTTTATTAGGTTGGCTGCCAGGAGGGCTTAGGATATATTTTCCACATGAAGACAGCAGAGCGGGACCTCTGAAAGAGACACACATTTGTTTCAGTGCCATTTGGTCCACGAGAAACTCTTTGATTTCAAACAAACCTGTATTTCAACACTTTAACTCTGCTTTCACTACCCTCACGCTTTAATTCCAAAGTTAATATCTATTAAAGCCTTGCAAACAGTGACTGCTAGAAGACCAACCTGTGTCTGGTGGAACACCTGTGTTTTATAGGTTGATGTTACGAGTGCCAGCTTGTCAACCTGTATTAAATAGTTTAGAATCAACACTTTGATACCATGATGCCATCTGGCATCTTCTTTAGTGATCACAAGACTAAAAAGGGTCTGAATATTTAGAGGAAGTTCTGAATATAAAGCATCTGTCTTTCAGTTTTTGGCAAATTCACAAAGTCCAAATAAAATATTTTTCTAACTTGTTAGACCATTACCAGTTACTTTATTATTAGTGAACTATGATACACTGTTACCAGCATGGTGTATATGCAAAGCCAGTACATCCTGGAGAAATATGAATATGTGTATTCTTCAGAAAATTTGCTCTAGAAGTCGAAACCTTGGAAGCAATGATTCATCAGCTAACTGGAGTCACCATGAACAAGGCATCAGCTACTGTATCTCATTCATTCATTCATTCAACCAACATTTATGTCCCAGAAATTGTTCTAGGGGTTTGAAATACATGCATGAATAAAGTACAGTTTCCTGACACCATGGAGCCTACATTCTAGTGAAGGAAGAGAGACACCCAATGCCTACAGCAGCAACTCTGAGAATTCACCTTTCTATTGGCTTTTCCTCCTTCCCTGTCTCACGCTGCTCTCTCACTACTGCTTCCTTAGATCATCTCCCAAATAAACTGCCTGCACCCAAATCCTTGTTTCATCATCTACTTTCAGAATTACCCAAGCTAAAAAAAGGGAGGTTGGGCAGTCTACTTCCGTAGTGAGACTGCCTTAGAAACCCAAGGAGGGGTCGCTATGAGTCAGGTCTGACTCCACGGCACCTAACAACAACAACAACAAAGCATGCTTTAGTCCATCATGCTGAAGCCAAGGTGGTATTTCTAACATAGAGGTGTCATCATATCACTAGAAACCAAACAACTTCAGTGAGTCTTCATCCAAACCAAAAAACCAAACTTGTTGCCATCACGTCAATTCTGACTTAGCCTAAAATGGACACTCCTGTAATACCTACCAACAAAGGCCTGTAAGACCCTCTGAGAAGTTTCTGATCTCATCTTTCCATCCTCCTCCATCTACTCCTATTCTCAGACTTTACATTACAGTCCCATTTGTAGTTCCAAACAACTCTGCCCTGATGCCTTTGTTCTTGCTTAGAACACCTCCTTCCAGCTCTCCTCTGTCAACCCCTTTTCTACCACGCCTCACACATCTCAGTCCTTCCCCACATAATCTGGGTATTTTTCACCCCCTTGCTATGTCTGTTCCCTGCACATACATCCATTATAACTGTTCTCTTAGTGTGTTACAATTGCTTTCTTGGATACAAGTGCAGCCGGAAGGCTTCTTAGAAGCAATAACAGCCAGACTTTGTCTCACCTACTTTGGTCATATGGTAAGAAGGGACCATTCCCTGGAGAAAGATATCAGACTTGGTACAGTGGAAGGTCAACAAAAAAGAGGAAGGGCTTCAATGAGATGGATTGACACAGTGACTGCAACAATTGGCTCAGGTATAGCAGGGATCATGGAGCTGGCACAGGACCAGGCAGTGTTTCGTTCCGCTGTACATCATCGCTATGAGTCAGATGACTCGGCGGCACCTAACAACAACAATTTATATCCAGACTTAAAACAGTTCAGGAAAGAATGTATAGACAAGAGCTCCAAGATAACACAGGTCCATAAGCACTTCGGCTAGCATGTTGCTGTGATGTGGGAAGCTATGCCAGTGGCATTTCAAATAGCAGCTGGGGTCACCCATTGTGGCAGGTTTCAATATGGCTTCTAGACTAAGGCAGACTAGGAAGGCAGAGCTGGTGATCTGCTTCAGAAAATCAGCAACGAAAACCCTGTGGATCACGAGAGAATCCTGTCCAATGTAGTGCTGTCCGATAAATGAGCCTCCAAGGGTGGAAGGCACTACACAATTGCCACAATAATGAATGCAAATCAGTGGTCATGAAAACAGTGCAGGACCAGTCAATGTTTTGTTATGCTGAACACTAGCTTGCCTTGACTCAGAGCCAGCTCCATGGCAACAAACAACAGCAACAATCGCCTTTACAAAGAGAACAAGGAGTAACAAAGCAGGTGATTGCAACATGTTTTCGTTGCACTCAGTGCCTGGTTTGATAGGCATAAAAATTCAAAACACAAGCAAATGTGAAGGTTTAGAAGTGGTGTCTAAATCGCAATCTTTCTGGTAACCAGAAATGTCATTGTTCAGCACCCTTTGTTGTTGTTGTTATGTGCTGTGGAGTGGGACCAGACTCATAGCGACCCCTCCTTGGGCTTCTAAGGCAGTATCACTATGAAAGTGGATCGCCCAACCTTCCTTCTGAGGACTGGCTGGTGGGTTTGAACCATCAGCTCTCTTAAACATATCCAAAAAAAAAAAAAAAAAAAAAACCTCACTGCCAACGAGTCAAATCCAACTTACAGTGATCCCTCATTCGGTATCTGGGGCAGTATCTCTATGGAAATAGATTGCCCAACCTTCCTTCCAAGGAGTGGCTGGTGAGTTTGAACCCCCAGCCTTCTGGTTAGTAGTCCAGTGCCTTACTACCAGCCTACTTCCGCACTGCCAAGCTGCCAGATTAATGGGCTACTGGGTTAGGTGGCTTTTACTTCTCCCCTTCCAGGAAGGCTATCTTTAGCACGGCAGGTATAGATCCCGTTCCTCCAGAAAGCACTCCTAGATAGATATAGAAGACAGATACTTCAAGAGAAGAAAAGTCAAGTTCCCCAAGGCCGTAGAATGTAGAAAAGCTGTACCTGCGTACGCAGCTTTGGAAGTGCATCCGTTTTTCTAGCCAATCGCTGGAGTTGTGAGTCTGCCCTAGTTTGATAAAAAACATTCTCAGGAGTGGAATCAGAGATAGAATCTGATGGCAACTTTCCAAGAACATGGGCCGCAGCCACTGAGTGTCGGAGAGATTTGGTCACCAGGGCTGCTATGTGGGGTGTCCAAATCTGATAACTGAAATGTTGTGAAAAGAATTTCATATGTGAGTTCAATCCTTTGAGCCCCTGAATTTTCCAGTTCACAGGTATAATGTAGGCACATGTATGAGAAAGGCTAGCATGTGAAAACATAGGAATTTGTGAGTAATCAAATTCTCTTTAACATATCAGTAACTGAGCACATTCAAACAATGCTTTCTTATAGTGAAACCTGAGCCAGTCAACAATCTTGCTACATGATTTTGAGAGTATAATCAGGATATAGTTTTATCGGTATTGACAGGGTTTGGGCCAGGCTACAAGACACTGGAAAATGGAGACAAATGTTTTCAGTACTTAAACTTCTCTTTTCCATCTCCCTCAGTATTTTTGCTTGGTTACCATAGAAATTCATTTTCAGTCTGAAAGGATATTTTTACTTCACTGGACCTCATTATAAAACTTCCTTTAAGTTAAAAGTTGAATTTTATGACATTAGCTATGGATTTTTTTAATAGATAAAATCCAGTTCAGATAAATAAATAACAAAATATGGTTATTCATGCCAGCATATGTTTTTTATTAAATAGTAAGATATATAGAGAAAAAAAATGAATCACTACCAACATTTATGCATTCAGAAATGCTACCAAAACAAGTAAACCGTCCCACTGACTCTTGGCGATGCATTTAGCATATTGCTCCTTTTATTCTAATTTTAAAATTTTCATTCCCTGTCATTTTTATAAACATCCATGACTCACTTTTGCTTCACTCATTCTGTCATTATTTATTACGGTGATACTGAAAAGATGAAATATTATTTTTGTAAGTAGAATTTTAAGGGTTTTTTTGTGATATTTCCTACTAAGTGTTACATTTCTGAGAGAACTTGCCTGTAGGAAAAATTTTTTCAGCAATATAGAGACATTGTTGTTGAGTCCATTGCGAGCCACAGCAACCCTGTCTGGCAGAGTAGAAATGCCCCACAGGGTTTCCAAGGCCGTAGTCTATACAGAAGCACATTGCCACATCCTTCTCCCGTGGAGACTTACTCATTGAAAATACCTTTTTTCAACAACACAGACGGTGGCTACACACATGGACTTTGCCAGATGGAGTACACAGGAGTCAGATTGACTACATCTGTGGCAGGAGGCGATGGAAAAACTTGTCAGCCAAAACAAGGCCAGGAGTTGATTGTGGAACAGACCATTAACTGCTCATACGCAAGTTCAAGTTGAAGCCGAAGACTTCTTAAAAGAAGTCTTAAAAGACTTCTTAGAAGAAGTCCGTGAGAGCCAAAATATGACCTTGATTTTATCTGTTTTGGTTACCTATTGCTGCTCTGACAAGAATATACCACAAATAAGATAGCTTTAACAAAAAGGAGCTTATTCTTACAATTTGGAGGCTTTAAGTCCAAGTTTAAAGTGCCAGGTCTAGGGTGTAGGTGAAAGCCCCTCAACCTTGGGCTTCAGCTCTGCCTCCTGCTCCCAGCCCACTGGAGCTAGAGGCTTTTCTTCACTCAGACAGCTGCTGGCTGCTGAGGCTGAGAAGCCCCAGGTTGACAAGTCAAAAGGCACAGTCCCGATGTTACCAAACCACATGGCAGGCTATTAATTCAAGTCCAGTGAAAGTCCTAAGATCAGCAGAGCATGGCAGGCTGCTGAACAGTAACTCAGCTGCATGCAGGGTTCCAACATGCCATAAGCTAGAGACCAGTCCCCAAGGCTTCTGCTTATATGCAGGAAGCAGACCATATCCCTAAGGCAGCTACTCAGCTGCTCACACTAGATTCCACCATGGAGTTGACTGCCAGTCTCATATGGGGAATACTACATCCAGCTGCCCAGCCACTCAACCAGGCCCAGCCATGTCGACACACAAACTGAACTACCACAATTCCACCCCTTGTCAACTTGGCACCTGTAGAGCTCTTCAATGGGTGATGTACAGATCTCCTTCACCGGGTGGCTCCAGTCCCCTAGTTCCTGAGTGGCAACCTCACCCCCTTGGCCTGGTGGGCCCCATTCCTCTCCCTTTTTGGCATGGCAGCCCTGTCCCTTCACACTTGGGCTGTAGCTATGGCTCTGTCCCACTGGTTCACGTGAACAAGCAGCCCCACCCTCCAGAACCAAGTTGGTGAAGATCTGGCTCTTTGAAACCTAGGGGGCTATGGTGGTTTCACCCCCACAGGCCATGGTCCTACCCTTGAGACTGAGGCAGCTCTACTTCCCGTTTCCTTGGTATCTCCGCTTCTGCTAATTAACGCCTGAGGGCAACCCACTCCACTGGAAATCTTCCTGCCCAAAGGACACTTAGCTTTCTTGCTCCATGGCCTGGCCAACCTGCTACTCGATTTCACACTGGTCTCTTCTACCAATTAATGCCCTAAGGCAACCTTCTCCACCAGGAAGCTGCCTACCCAATGGAACCTGGCTTTCTACTCCATGGGCTGATAAGTCTGTCGCTGTTTAATGCTGGTATCTGGGTTCTGCTACTGCCATCTCTTATGCTGGTCTTTCTGCTGGTATCTCTCTGCCAGTCTCTTGGCTCTGCTGCTCCCATCTCTCATGCCATATGCGGGGTCTCTCTGCCAGTGTCTCAGGTCAAGGACACACTCCACTCCTGTTTCCACATTTTAGGTATCTGTCAGAGCAACACCCCACTCCTGGTACCATATTCTGTTTTGGTTACCTATTGCTGCACTGACAGGAATAGACCACAAATAGGATGGCTTTAACAAGTAGGAGCTTATTCTTAGAATTTGAAGACTTTAAGTCTGAGTTTAAAGTGCCAGGTCTAGGGGCTGGGTGAAAGCCCCTCAACCTTGGGCCTCAGCTCTGACTCCTGCTCCCAGCCCACTGAAGCTGGAGGCTTTTCTTCACTTAGCTGCTGCCTGCTGAGGCTGACAAACCCAAGGTCGACAAGTAACAAGGCACAGTCCCAATACTACCAAACCACACAGCAGGCCATTTATTTAAGTCCATTGAAAGTCCCAAGATTGGCAGAACATGGCAGGCTCCTGAACAATGACTTGGCTGCATGCAGGATTCAAATGTGCCATAAAGCTAGAGACCATTCCCCAAGGTTCTCCTTATATACAGGAAGCAGACCATATCCTTAAGGCAGCTACTTAGCTGCTCACAGTAGATTCCACCATGGAGTTGATTACCAGTCTCATCATGGGGAATACTGCATCCACCTGTCTAGCCATTCAACCAGGCCCAGCCAAGTTGACACACAAACTTAGCTACCACAATATCCCTCCTGAATTTAGAGACCATCTAAATTCTAGATGTCCCCTAAAATCTAATAATCTAAAGAATAGATTTGATGCACTGAACACCAGTAACTGCAAAGCAGAAGAATTGTGGAATGACATCAAAAACATGGTCCATGAAGAAAGCAAAAGTTCATTAAA
Organism: Orycteropus afer afer; assembly: GCF_000298275.1. Classification (NCBI taxonomy): domain Eukaryota; kingdom Metazoa; phylum Chordata; class Mammalia; order Tubulidentata; family Orycteropodidae; genus Orycteropus; species Orycteropus afer. Next base: position 169,800 of record NW_006921760.1, read on the forward strand.
AAGACAGGAAAGGAAGAAAAGACCAAAAAGATGTCAGAAGAGACTCTGAAACTTGCCCTTGAATAGAGAGTAGCTAAAGCAAATGGCAGAATGACAGGATAAAAGAGCTGAACAGAAGATTTCAAAGAGCAGCTCAAATCAATTATTATAATGAAATGTACAAAGACCTAAAATTAGAAAAACAAAAAAGGAAGAACACACATGACATTTCTCAAGCTGAAAAAACTGAAGAAAAAATGTAAGCCTTGAATTGCAATACTGAAAAAGTCCATGGGCAATATGTTGAATGATGCAGGAAACATCAAAAGAAGATGGGTGGAATACACAGAGTCACTGTACCGAAAAGAATTGTTAGATGATCTTCCATTTCAGGAGGTGGCATATGATCAAGAACCAATGGTACTGAAGGAAGAAGTAGAAGCTGCACTAAAGGAACTGGTGAAAAACAAGCCTCCAGGAATTGACAGAATACACACCGAGATGTTTCAAAACACGGATGCTGCACTGGAGGCACTCACTCAGTTATGCCAGGAGGTTTGGAAGATAGCTACCTGGCCAACTGACTGGAAGAGATCTATAATTGTACCCATTCCAAAGAAAGCGATCCCACAGAATGTGGAAATTATCAAACAATATCATTGACATCACATGCAAGTAAAATCTTACTGAAGATAATTCAAAAATGGTTGCAGCAGTATATTGACAGAGAACTTCCAGAGGTGCAAGCTGGATTCAGAAGGGGATGTGGAGCAAGGGATATCATTGCTGATGTCAGATGGATCTTGGCTCAAAGCAAAGAATATCAGAAAGATGTTTACTTGTGTTTTATTGACTATGCAAAGGCATTCAGTTGTGTGGATCATAACAAATTGTGGATAACATTGAGAAGAAATGGTATTCCAGAACACTTCATTGTACTCATGAGGAACCTGTACATGGACCAGGAGGCTGTCATTCAAACAGAACAAGGGATACTGCATAGCTTAAAATCAGGAAGGGAGTGTGTCAGCATTGTATCCTTTCACCATACTTATTCAATCTGTATGCTGAACAAATAATCTGAGAAGCTGGGCTGTATGAAGAAGAATGTGGCATCAGGATTGGAGAAAGGCTCATTAATAACCTGAGATATGCAGACGACACAACTTTGCTTGCTGAAAGTGAGGATGAGTTGGAGCACTTACTGATGAAGATTAAAAACTACAGTATGGATTACACCTCAATATAAAGAAAACAAAAATCCTCACACTGGACCAATAAGCAGCATCATGATGAATGGAGAAAAGATTGAAGTTGTCAAAGATTTCATGTTACTTGGTTCTACAATCAACACCAATGAAAGCAGCAGTCAAGACATCAAAAGACATTGTGTTGAACAAATTTGTTGCAAAAAACCTCTTTCAGGTGCTGAAGAATAAAGATATCTCCTTGAAGACTAAGATGTGCCTAACCCAAGCCATGGTATTTTCAATTGCCTCATATGCATATGAGAGCTGGACAATGAATAAGGAACACTGAAGAAGAGTTGATGCTTTTGAGTTGTGGTGCTGGAGAAGAATGTTGAAAGTACTGTGGACTGCTAAAAGATCTAATGAATCTGTCCTGGAGGAAGTGCAGCCAGAATGCTCTTTGGAAGCAAGGATGGCCAGACTTCCTCTCACCTACTTTGGTCATGTTGTCAGAAGGGACCATTCTCTAGAGAAGGATGTCATGCTTGGTAAAGTGGAGAGTCAATGAAAAAAGGAGAAGGCCCTCAAGGAGATGGAGTGACAAGGTGGCTGTGGCGATGGGCTCAGATATAGTAGGGATCATAAGGCTGGCACAGGACTGGGCACTGTTTCATTTTGCTGTACCTAAGGTCGCTATGAGTTGGAGATGACTCCACCACACATAACAATAACAACAATCTCCCATGGAGCAGCTGGTGGGTTTGCACCCCTGACCTTTGGTTAGCAGCCAAGTGCTTAACCACTGTGCTACCAGGACTCCTTTCAAACCATGTAGATATCTTACATGTTAACATTTAAGTGAAATTAACATTTTACTTTTAAAAATGAACATTTCTGAAATCCAATACTCAAGAAGTAACCAAAGTTAGCTGTCTGGAATTTATTCTTCCCAATTTTTCCATATGAATAGACAAATAATAATAGATCATTAAAATCCAAGGGTTAGATTGGACATACTGTTCTGCAACTTTCTTTTTTCATTTAACAATATATTTAATTATCTTGCATCTGTCAAATTTCCAAATTATTCAATCAGATAAATAATGTAAAACTACTGCAAGTATATCATGTAAATTTTTGATAATGATGGAGTTTACCTAAAGAGTTTAAAAAAAAAAAACAACTCACTGCCATCAAGTTGATTCCAACTCACAGCGACCCCTACTGGGTTTCCGAGGCAATAAATCTTTATAGAAGTAGATTGTCTAGTCTTCCTTCTATGGAGTGACTGGTGGGTTTGAACCTCCAACCTTCTGGTTAGCAGTCAAATGCCTTAGGCAGTATGCCACCAGAGCTGCGACCTAAAGAGTAACATATAGAATAAGCAAGACTTTGTAGCAAAACAAACTCTCTGAACTCTGGGCTTGTCTGTTGTTGTTGCTTGTCTGTTGTTGTTATGTGCCGTCAAGTCAGACGCAACTCATAGCGACCCCTCCTTGCGTTTCCAAGGCAGTATCACTATGGAAGTAGATTGCCCAACCTTCCTTCTGAGGAGTGGCTGGTGGATTTGAACCACCAGCCTTCTGGTTAGCAGACAAATGCCTTAGGCACTACACCACCAGAGCTCCCCTGACCTTGTCTAGCACAGATCAATCTTTCACATCACTGTTCCCAGTCCCACATGAAACCAGAATGAAAAGTGATCTTTTTTTTTAACTAAATATTTTGATTCATACCTTGAAAAGGTCCATTCTCCATTTGAACATCCCTTCATCTTAGGAGCAGACCAAAGGGATCAAGCCCTGCCTGGCTTGTCACAGCCTAAACTAAACCAAACCCACACCATCAAGTCAATTCCAACTCACAGTGACCCTATAGGACAGAGTAGAACTGTGCCATATGGTTTCCAAGGCTGATGAAGTGTAGATATTTTGAGCCAGAATGCCTAGATTTGTATTCTAGCTGTGTCACATTGGGTAAGTAACTGAACGTTTTCATGCTTCAATTTCCTCATTGGTAAAATTAGGGTAAGAGCTCTTAGTTGTTGTGAGGATCAAATGTATTGAAATGTAAGAGGTAGCTTTTACTGCTTCTCACTGACATTTCTGGTTCTCTGTGCTGCCTAGTCCATGGGAAGATTACCTCTCCACTTCTATGAAGTTAAATGTGATCATGTGACTTGCTTAGGCCAATGAAACTTGACAGGAAGTCATGTGTGTCACTTCTGAAGGAAGCTTGGGGAGATGACACCCAGGTTCTCTCTTCTCTTGTCATGACCATCACAGACAACAGACTTGTGCTAAACTCCTGAGATACTAGGAATTGTTGTTACCACAGCAGAGCTTTTACCAAAAAAAAAAAAAAAAAGAAAAAATCCTTGCCAGGGAGCTGATTCCAACTCACAGTGACCCTACAGGACAGAGTACAACTGCCCAATAGTGTTTCCAACTCCTCTCCCAGCCTCCTCTGGCCTCCTCTCTGAAGCAGATAACTCCTCCCCACCGCCTTCCTGATTCCCTGTCTCAGCATCTTTTCCCTGGTTTTCATATTGCAGCCCAATTCGTAATTACTTTTGCTTGTTTGTTCACGTCTTCCCTATCTTTCTCCAGCTCCAGAGCAGAAGTTCCATGAAGACAGAGTCCACATCGCTCTTGTGGACGTCTTTATCTTCAGAGCTAGAACAGATCCTGGTACACAGCAAGCACACTATAATTAGCTAGGGAAGGACAGGGGGCGAGGGATAGAAAAGAGAGCAGAAGGGAGGGCTGTCCTGGAATTAAATTGCCCCCAAAGCTCAATTTTCCTTTCTACTACCCTAAAATGTCTACTACCAATAGTAATTGGGAGTTTCTAACAGAAGTGATGAATATTCTGAAGATAAATGTATTTTTAATGAAATGATGCTGCTGTACTTTCAGGAACAGTATATAGGATAAGCTATAGGTTGTTGTTATTAGATGCCATTTAGTCAGTTCCGACTCAAAGCGACCCTGTGTGCAACAGAATCGAAAACTGCCCAGTCTTAAATGTAATCTTCAGCCAAAATAAATCAATACAAAGCAATTCAAAATCAGCATTTATTACAAGATAATGTATTGTCAACACAAAAAATTCACAACCTGAGTTATGCTTTTTTTATTTTGAACATTTCACTCAATAAAAGTCTGATATACTGGGTCTAAGTGATGTGACACATTCCAAACTAATGAAACTTTTTTGTACTTTAAATAAGTTTAGATCACCAACCGTTAAGGATTGAATTGTGTCCCTCAAAAATAGGTTGTAAATTCTAACCTCTGTGCCTATGGTTATAATCCCATTAGGGAATGGATTGTCTTTGTTATGTTAGTGAAGCAGGATTAGTGCTGGGTGTATTTTGAGTCAATCTCTTTGGAGATATAAAAGAGATTAAACAATCCAGCAGAGGAGAGATGGTGGAAGAGAGAAGCCATGCTCAAGAGAGAGGATCTTCCTCCAGAGCCCACACAGAGAGAAAGTCTTCCCCTAGAGCCAGTATTCAGACTCCTAACCTCCTAAACTGTGAGAAAATAAATTTGTTTATTAAAGCTACCCATTTGTGCTATTTCTGTTATAAGAAGGTGCTCTGGTGATACAGTAGTTAGGGCATTTGACTGATAACCAAAAGGTCAGTGGTTTGAGCCCACCAGCCACACCACAGAAGAAAGATGGGGTGGTCTGCTTCCATAAAGGTTTACAGCCTTGGAAACCCAGTGGGGGTCGCTATGAGTCAGAATCGACTCACTGGCAGTGAGTTTGGTTTGGTTTTGGAGATAACTAAGATGCCAAGTAAATCAAAGCTAAGTATATTTGCACAACTCAAGAAAGATGTGAATGGATTAGACTCTCAAATGGTTTATGCTTCTTCATTTACAACAATCTTTGAGAGTCTTATAAGTGACATATTAGAGTATGTGCTTCCAAACACCAAAACTAAAATATACAGAATATTCTTCTTTACTTTCACTATCTAAATGTCACAGACCAAGAAATATCAGATACATGGGTGTTATGGGCTGAATTATGTCATCAAAAAAGATAGCTTGAAATTCTAACACCTTTGCCTGTTAATGTGAACTTTTGGGGGAACAGAGCCTTTCTTTGACGATATTATCAGTTAAATCAGTCCAGAGTATAGTGGGTCCTAGTCCTAATCTTTTCTGAGTGGTAGCTTATAATGGGGAATGCAGACACAGAAGGAAGTTATACACAGGGAGAAGGTGCCATGTGAAGATACACCTAGAAGCAGCAAAGGAACTTGAAGGATTGCCAGCGGCCACTGGAAGCTATGAGAAAGACATGGTACAGTCAGAAGGAACTGACACAGTTGATAACCTGATTTGGAATTCTAGCCTCCAGATCTGTGAGACAATAAATTTATGTTCTTGAAAGCCATCCATTTTTTCATAATTTGTTACAGCAGTCCAGGAAACTAAGACAATGGAGATGAAGTCTGATCACAACTCAGTCATTTACGGTTGGGGGATTCATTCTCTCTGCTGATCACCAGGTCAGGCCACCATTATTGATCTCATGTCATGTTCCTCCTCATCAATCCACTCTACATATGGAGCCAGACACGATGATCAAAAGAGAATGGCTGTTGGTTGTCAGCTAACTGTCCTTTTTCATCTCTTGCAAAGGCACCAACAAACTATTTAGAAAGTAGTAGACTCTACTGTTCGAATCCTTTGAATGGAAGAGTCTTAAACAAGATTCATGTAAGGGGAAACAGTGGGGGTCAGAGAGTCCTCTAGAGGCCAGTGAACCAGACAACCTAATTATCAGACAATAAGCACCATCTTCACTAGCGTTTTCTTGATCTGGGAAGACTCCAGCATTTTGTTATAAATTAACCACCTTCTTAAAATTAGCTGTTATTTGGCAGCTGCTGCAGAAGAAAAGGAACCAAAGGTGATGGTGCAATTTCATTGATTTCTCTTTTCAACAAGCAAATAAGAGAACCTAAGTCTTTCTCAAATGTCAAGAGTTTATCTTTGTGAGCAAAAGACAAATTATTTTAGGAGTTAAGAGTGTACCTACTAAGATCCAATCGTACTTTCTCTCTGCTTCTAAGCATTTTCTCAATGCCATTGATAGATGGGGCCTTTGGTCAACCAATTGTAAACACTCAGCATCAGCCATGTATTTAAACTACCTTTGCTGACTGGGGGATATAAACGGAGTCCTTGGATGGCACAAATGGTAATGTGCTCAACTGGTAACTGGAAGGTTGGAGGTTCAAGTCTACCTGGGAATATCTTGGAAGAAAGGCCTGGTAATCTTTTGAAAAATTGGCCATTGATAACTTTATGGAGCACAGATCTACTCTGACAAACATGGGCCACCATGAATCAGAATACATTCAATAACTATCAATTTGGGACTTAAAAGTGAATGATAACATTTTTGTCATTAGGGCCAAGTCAACTGCCTCTTTTTTTAAGCTTCCTGCTCCACTCAGAATGAATGAGTGAATGAATGAATGAAAGTTGGAATGCTTGCCTAAATGCTGCTCTTCTGGTGAAAACTCAGCTGAGGCTAATAAAGATAATGTTTAGAAATACAGTACAAAGCATCCAATACATTGTTTTAAATTTTTATTTGCATAAAAAACAGAGTGGAAATAGGTTTGCAATAACTTATCTGCATGTACAAAGTAATCCATGTAGATAACAAGAGGCAAGCCCTGGAACAAATTGCAGGATAAAGTGTTCATCAAAATTGTGTCTCTTTCCAATAGCAGCTGATGGAAAATCACTGTTTTACAAGAGTCAAAAAGCACCAAAAAACTCCATCTATTTAAAGAATCCCCAAATTCAGAAAGGTTATATGCTAACATGTCTTCTTGGATGCTGGTGATTCCAGTTACCAAGCAATCTCAGAGTTGAACAGATCAATTAAGCAAGAGGTAGTTTCTCCAATAATGTCCCTTTCCTTATCAGCAAGGTCATTTCCATAGGGTATAGGAGTGAACGGTATAATCTTTTAATCCCTTTAAATCCCTTTTCTGCTGGGACCCCTCTCCCCTGACTATAACCATGTCTATCATGTTGCATTTTGGGTCCTGAGGTCATTGAACAGAGAAAAGATTCCAGGATTCAATTTTTTATTTCCAATTCCTCTTCTCTGAAAACACAGATAATCTGGTGTGCCATTAAAACAGCCAAGGGAAATCAATTCTGTGGTGTTATAAAGGGGATTTTTTTTTTTTTTTTTTTTTAGTAAAAATAATATTAACATTTTCCAAGGAAGAGATTTAGGCTGCTGATATGATCCCACAAAGGTAGCATACAAACCGCATGGCAACATTCTCAAATACGCTTCCTTAAGGGTTCTGGTGGTTGATCTTCAAACTTCTCCTGAATCCATCAGATCCCGGGGCCCCACAGTTCCAAAGCTTCCAGCTCATCTTGGACAGGAGTGAATTCCGGCTGATCAGGATGGGAAGCTAGAGAGGAAGAGTGGGGGTGGGGGCTTGCTAGAACCCAGGAACCTTAAATTGATATTCTCCACTCATATGGGTCCTTAGAGACATAGATTTGGTCACTAAACAACAGAGATGATCCTGCTCAGGTAGAAAGTCATGTTAACCCACCACGTCGCCACTTCCACCTTTCCCATGAGGTTTCACATGGTTAGTAGAGAAGGAAGAAAAAGAGACGTTACAGAAATTGTTAGAACACCAGAATCACAGCCAACTGTTTAAATATTATATCTTTTATTTACAAAAGGAACCCTGAAAAATCAGTAGAATTATGGAAGAAAAATAAATTTTGAAAACAGGTCTCATGTTAGAAGTTCATCACCATGGGAGAGTGAGGAGGGGAGGTGATCAGGGGAGGAAGGGAGAGAAGGGTGGTCAGGGAACAAGATGCCTGTGATTGCTGTGTGGGGACAGGAAAGAGGTGAAGGCACATTTAGGTAACGTTATTATGGGGGAGGAGTTTGGGATTGATTGCTGGTACACAATCATAATATATCTAACCTAGGCTGACAGGGAATGGTCAGTGTCTATTATAGTTAACAAATGTGATTGGCCTTTCAATATTATTACTGCATTGTGTTGGGAGCAGAGAGGGCAAGACATGTGAAACTGGGCAGGCATGGAAGCAGGTGAGGCAGGGAAGAGCAGTGCCCATTGTTAGGGGTGGGGGCTTGGTGGTGGTGGTCAACAGGATAGTTCTGTACCCATCATAGCCAACTACCCGGGCCAATGCAGTGGGAGTGGAGCAGTTCCACTTCACTGCCGGTAATCGTTGTAAGGGATCAGCTCTTAACAAGGGACAAGAGAATTTGAGAGAACAAGGAGGGAAAAGATGAACAGAGAAACACATCAGCAAAACATTAACCAGTTCCACTGGCAACTAAGGTTAAATTGCTCCTGAAGCAGAAAATTTAAATGCACACACTAGTAAGTCCAGTGCCCCACAGCACGCTCTGAACCTCTCTGGATGCTTCCAAGAGGGACTATGTCCACAAATGTCCTGTTGCCCAGCGTGCCCCTTGTGACAGCATGGGGACTGCACATGCTTTTAGGAAACATGATCTTTTTAGACTCTCATTATACTAGTCAGTGATGAGGCAAGGGCAATATGGCCACTTTTATTTCTTCTTAAACTATTCTTGGTCAACTAAAATGCATGTGGTAAGCAGAATGTCACCTAAAAGAATCGAGGGGCCCTTCTAATTATGGGGGATGTTCGAGGTTTGAGGTTTCTCTGAAATAAGAGTATAATCAACAGGAGATCATAGCCAGGTCACAGCAGTAACAGAATGGGGCACACCAGAATGCTCATTCATGTCACCCGGTGACCAAATGGTGAGTTAGAAGCTGAGTCTATAGGGATCATCATTTGGAAGCAAGGAAGACCTATGTGCTGTTATTCAGAATTTACTCTTAAAATTTTTAAAGGGGTGGCTGCTACAGTAATTTGCACTTTGTAGAAAATGCTCTGGATAATTTAAGGCAGTGAGGAATTTAAGTTCTGTTTCCCTCCCACAACCTGTCTACTTGTCATAGCACCCTCTCCTATTATGGTGTCAACCATTGTACAACATCACTCCAAGCCTACAAGAAGGCCGGCACTCACCTCCCACGCCATAGGAAGAACATGAAGAGGGGTCGCAGTATCCAGGTTGGCCGGAAGGACCTTGTGGTCCAGGCACCCCTAGGTGGCCTGGTGGACCCCTTGGTCCAGGAGAGCCAGGTGGCCCCGGACTGCCAGGTCGACTCTCCCCTGAAGGTCCTAAGAAGCATCCACAAATAAAAATATATATATATGTATATATTTTAATCACAAGGTGAGTTTTTAGATCACCAAGAAGTAAAATAACTCTTACACATCTTGGTAATTAGGATAAACTGTGTCTCCCTACACACTGGGCTCCTATTCCTCCACTCATTGCGCCCTTATTCCTATACTCATTGAGCTCTTATTTCTGTACTGGATTGATTCTGTAGGTGGCGGACCATACTGCAATCACACATTCTCCCGGAGGTTGATAGTTTTGATTTGCTTGGGAATATTTTTTCCTACTACGTTTTGAATATCGAGGAGCATACTGCCTCTAACCTTGGTTTCCCTGCGGAGTTTCTATCATGTGATGCATTTGTTTAAGCATTCAATGGATAGACTGGGAGAAAAATGGATCACAAAATTCAAATTCCTAAAGTAGTCCTGGCCTACTGGACCAATAGAGACTAGAGGAACCCCCAAGACTGTCACCCTAAGATGCCCTTTGAACTTGGAACTGAAGCTATTTCTGGAGATGAACTTTCAGCCAAATAATAGATTGACTTATAAAATAAACATCATCTGTGAGTAATGTGCTCCCTTAAACAATCGACTATGAGGCCAAATGGTCAACATTTACCCAAAAGCAGAGATGAGAAAGCCAGGAGGGGCAGGGAAACTAGATCAATGGAAACAGAATGGAAATAATGAAAATGCTGACACCTTGTGAAAACTGTAACCAACGTCATGAAGCAGTTTATATAAAAATTGTTAAATGGGAACCTAATGCGCTGTGTAAACTTTCACCTAAAACACGATAAAATATTATTTTTTTAAAAAATAAGATGACACCTCAAATTAAAAAAAAATTCAGCGTATGGATGTGTATACACATGCACATGTACACACACGTTCACATGCACACACACGTGAACAAACTCAAACCTCATCCTTATAATCTAGTTAGAGTAGTCACGAAAATCTGTACTGGCTTGTGGCTCCAGATATTTAAAATAAATCAGTATGAATCTGAAAGTAATTATCCTGGAGGAGACAAATGAAAAGTCTGACAGTGGACTCTACACTAATCCAAAATTTCTTTAGTGTACTATCGTCAGAAAGAGCAACTGAGAATTTAGATTGAGAAAAAATGAGAGGCAGATTAACACTTGTGAGTTTAAGCTTGCCAGGCTGGGAATTTTGGTTTGTCTGTTTGTTTTTCAGGTCTAGATTCCAACAGTGTTTAAAGGCATTCTTCAATTAGAACTGAAATTCTGCAACCAGAACAGAAATGTCAAAGCAAACATCCCCTTAGGTTTGAAAAGCATGTGGCTTTCAGAGACATCCAGTTCCATTCAATCAACATTCACCAAACCCCCATTCTCTATAAAGCAAGATGCCAGACTAGTCCCTCCAACAAGCTGTTTGGAATGTAAGAGGCTTTACATTCCAAATGAATCTCTTACATTAAGAATATCTTCTAGAAAAATTTGTTTTCCAAAATCATTATTAGGTTGGAAACAAAAATCTATAAAGCATTTGATTCAATGTGGTTAAGACTGTGATTTTAAATATAACTGGACCACAAATTTACAATTCTTATAAGTTTGGTCATCTGGAAACCATTCAAAAAGCACAGAATAATGTACCCAAAACACAAAACTTACACAAAACTCATTCATTAAGACTCTCATATTGTTGTGAGTTGTTTTTAAGTGCCTATTGGGTGAATTTCAACCCACAGCAACCTCTTGTGACAGAGCAGAACTGCCACATAGGGCTTCCTAGGCTATAATCTTCATGGGAGAAGGCTTGGTGGTGTAGTGGTTAAACTGCTTGGCTGGAAACCAAAAGGTTGGTTGTTCAACCTCAGCAGTAGTAGCTCTGTGGAAGAAAGATGAGGCGGTCTGCTTCCATAAAGATTTACAGCCTTGGAAATTCAGTGGGGCTGTTATAAGTCAGAATTAACTCCGTGGCAGTGAGTTTGTTTTTTTGATTTTGATAGGGTCACTATGAGTCAGAATCAACTTGACAGCAAAGGTTTTTTTTTTTTTCTTAATCTTCATGGAAGTGATCAACAGGTCTTTTTCCTGTGGAGCCACTAGGTGGGTTGAAGCATGGGTTTGAGCTGCCAATCTTTTGGTTAGTAGTCAAGCACTTAACTGTTGCACCACTAGGGCTCCTTAAGACTATATCACGTTGTTGTTATTGTTGTTATGTGCCATCGAGTCAGCCCCGACTCATAGCGACCCCTCCTTGGGTTTCTGAGGCAGTATCACTATGGAAGTAG
>NW_006921760.1:181973-204792 GCF_000298275.1 Orycteropus afer afer
GTGATGGAGCTCATGTGTTTCAAAATGGAAGAGAGCCACCTCACCCACATAACTGTGTGAGTATGAAGCAAGCCTTTATTATGTCAACTCACTAAGCATTGGGATTTATTTGCTACTACTTATAGCCTCCAGGAGTCCTCATGGTGCAGTGCTTAACTGCCTGGCTGCCAACTAAAAGATCAGCAGTTCAAACCTACCGGCTGCTCTGCAGGAGAAAGATGAGACCATCTGCTTCTGTAAAGCCTCAGGAACCCTATGGGGCAGTTCTACCCCACCATACAGGCTTGCTCTAAATCAGAATTGACTGGATGGCAGTGAGTTTGGTTTTATTTATTTTTTTGGTTTGGACTCGTAGCCTATCCTAGTTGTGGAAGCATTGTTAATAACAAACTGACATCCCAATAAAATGAAAGCAAAATACCACCATGCTATTAGACACTCCTTGGAAGGAAGGTTGGGCAATCCTACTTTTGTAGTGATACTGCCTCGGAAACCCAAGGAGGGGTCGCTATGAGTCGGGGCCGACTTGACGGCACATAACAACAACAACATTAGACACGGGAATGCAATACGGCCATTCTCTTCACATTAAATGTCTGTGAATATAAAAAACAGGATTTACACCTTTCAGCATTTTGTCAGATAGAATAATTTACCTGTTGGCCCAGGGGGACCTCTTGGACCTTGGGTTCCAATGCCTGGGCTTCCTTTTTCTCCTTTGGTACCAGTTAGACCTGTTAAAAAAAGAAGAAGAAGAAGAAGAAGAAGAACTCCTTAAAATTGAATTTGGATAGTTCCACTTTTCTGAGTTTCCAAAAGCTCTCTTGTGAACATAATGAAGGTTCAGGGTTATGACTCCATGGGGTTTAGTTAAATTCTGGCAGGAGTGAAATGTGCACAGTCATATATCGAAGGCTGAGTCTGTGTCTGAATGTGTAGTATGTATTTGTTATCCTTCATCTTTGTCTTTTTTCCCTTTCTACTGAAGTGGCACAGCTTGCCAGACACTAGGGCATGGGCTGCGTCTTTGCATGCATCAGACCATTCAACGTATGCAGTTGGCACCCCACAAGTAACACAATAGAAATCACAAGTGACCACGTCGAACATTTTCCTTTTGGTTCACCCTGTAATATATCTGCAAAAGGCATAAATTCTAATTAGGCAACAAAGTTCTGAAGCGCGTGAGTTTCCATTAAAATCTTGGAAGCTTCAGGAAAGCCTGTGTTTCATTTGGCTGATTCAGCCTCATAAAAATCAAAACCTATTCATGTTTCTTTTCCATTGAGCAGACCTCTTATTCCAATTTACGGTGCTATTAACAAACTATACATTTTCATAGGCAAAAAAACAAGGGAACGTTTGCTTCTGACACTTCATCCCCCAAACAGGTCCTATGATAAGATCACTTGACAGGTGAGAGCACAAGACAGAGTCTCATCAGACTGGGACCTGAGTGGTCATGGCTCACATCACGGCAGGTCTCTGGTGTCTGTTTTTCATGTGCAACAATGCTTTGAAATTGCAGAATGCATCTTTGTTGAATTACAGCTACTGAGAAATTATGTATGATTGGCAAGGCCTGAAGGGAACAAAAATACATGAGAATAGGCAACTTGTTAGGAAGTAGGCATACAAGTAGGAGCCTTGGTGGTGCCTGCTAACCAGAAGGTCAGTGCTTCCAAGCCACCAGCTGCTCTGTAGAAGAAAGATGTGGCGTGGCGTCTGTTTCCATAAAGATTACAGCCTTGGAAACACTGTGGGGCAGTTCTACTCTGCTATGAGTTGGAACTAACTCAACGGCAATTAAAAAAAAAAAAAAAAAAAAAAAAACCCACTGCCATTGAGTCAATTTCAATTCATAGTCCAATAGAACAGAGTAGAACTGCCACATAGCATTTCCAATTGTTCTGGTTATCTAATGCCACTCTGACAGGAATATACCACAAATGGGATGGCCTAACAAACAGGAGTTTATTCTTACAGTTTGGAGGCTTTAAGTCTGAGTTAAAAATGCCAGGCTCTAGGGGCTGGGTGAAAGCCCCTCAACCTTGAGTTTAAGCTCTGCCTCCTGCTCCCGGCCCACAGGAGCTGGAGCTTTTCTTCACTCAGCTGCTGGCTGCTGAGGCTGACAAGCCCAAGGTTAACAAACAATAAGGCACAGTCCTGATATTACCAAACCACACAGCAGGCCATTAATTCAAATCTATTAAAAGTCCCAAGATGGGCAGAGCATGGTAGGCTGCTGAACAATGACACAGCTACATGCAGGGTTCAAGTGTTCCATAAGCTAGAGACCATTGCCAAAGCTGTTTCTTATACACGGGAAGCAGACCACATATGCAGAGTAGCTGCTCCAATAGATTCCACCATGGAGTTAATTACCAGTCTCACCACGGGGAATAACTGTATTAGCTGCCCAGCCAAGCTGACACACAAACTTAACTACCATAATTCCACCCCTTGTCAACTTGGCACCTGTACAGATATTCAATGGGTGGCATCTATACAGATTTCCTTCACCCGGTGGCTCCAGTCCCCTAGTTCAGGAGTGATGGCCTTACCCCCTTGGTGTGGTGGGCCCCATTCCGCTACCTCTTGGGCATGGCAGCCCTGCCCCCTCACTCTTGGGCAGCAGCTATGACTCCATCCCACCAGCTCACATGAATGAGGAGCCCCACACTCCAAAACCCAGTTGGTGAAGGTCTGGCTCTTTGAAACCTAGGGGGCTGTGGTGGTTCCACCCCCAGAGGCCATGGTCCTACCCTTAAGGCTGAGGCAGCTCTGCTTCCTGTTTCCTTAGTCTCTCCACTTCTACCGATTAATGACAAAGGCAACTGTGTTATACTGGGTTCTCTAGAGAAACAAAACCAGTAAAGCTTATATATATATATATAGAGAGAGAGAGAGAGAGAGAGAGAAATTTATCTTAGGAAAGTGGCTCATACACTTATAGAAGCTGGCAAGTCCAAAGTTCTTGCTTGGATCAAACGTCAAGCTGGAGCCTTTCCCCAACTCTTGCAGCTGCAGGGGCTGAGAAGCTCAAGGTTGGCAGGCAGTATACTGGGTGTTGACTCCAACGAATGACGAATCCAAGATCTTCAGGCCGAATGGTGGATTGTTCACTCACGGACAGTTGTAGGCAGCACAACAGAATCCCAATCCACAGAAGAATGTCTCTTTTCCCAGGATGTCCATAAATATACTGGAAGCAGACCACACCCCTAGGAAAACTCCCTTTCAATGGACTGGCTGCTCATCATGATTCATCTGATCCCATCGTGGTGATAACCACATCATAACTGCTGAAACCACACAGAATTGTGGTCCAGCCAACTTGACACACAGTTCCAACTATCATAGCAACCCACTCCACCAGAAATCTCCCTGCCCCAAAAGCACTCAGCTTTCTTGCGCCATGGGCCAGCCAACATGCTACTCCATTTCATGCTGGTCTCCTCTACCAATTAATGGTAGTGGGTTACACTTCTCCAGGAAGCCACCTGCACAATGGCACCCAGCTTTCTGCTCCGTGAGCTGGTAAGGCTGTCACTATCTCATGCAGGTCTCTTGGCTCTGCTGCTGCTGTCTCTCATGCTGCATACCAGAGTCTCTCTATTGGGGTCTTGGGTCAAGGACACACTTCACTCCTGTTTTCACACTTTAGGTATCTGTCAGAGTAGCACCCCACTCCTAGTATCAAATGTGTTAGGCTGGGTTTTTTAGAGAAGCAAAATCAGTAAGTTTATATATAGAGAAAGAAATTTATCTGAAGAAAATGGCTCACACACTTATAGAAGCTGGCAAGCCCCAAGTTCTTGGATCAGATGTCAAGCTGGAGGCTTTTCCTGACTCACACAGCTACAGGCACTGATGAGCTCAAAGTTGCCAGGCAGTATACCGGTTGACTCCAACAAATGATGAATCCAAGGTCTCCAGGCCCAATGGTGGCTTGTTCACTCACAGATAGTTGTAGGCAGCACAGCAGGATCCCGATCCACAGAAGAGTGTCTCTTTTCCCAGGATGTCCAATAGATTGGAAGGCAGGCCGCACCCCTAGGGAAACTCACTTTCAACGGATTGCCTGCTCAAAACATACACATCTGATCCCATCATGGGAATAACCCACATCTCAACTGTTTAAACCACACAGAATTGTGGTCCAGCCAAGTTGACACACAGCTCCAACTATCATACCAATGCTGTAAATCTGTCCAGAAGGAAACTGCCTCATCCTCCTCCTGCAGAGCAGTTGGTGGGTTTGAATCACCAACCTTTACACACACACACACACACACACACACGTGTGTGTGTGTGTGTATATAATTTAATTTTTATTAACAGTTAGG
The DNA here is from genome assembly GCF_000298275.1 of Orycteropus afer afer. Taxonomy (NCBI): domain Eukaryota; kingdom Metazoa; phylum Chordata; class Mammalia; order Tubulidentata; family Orycteropodidae; genus Orycteropus; species Orycteropus afer. The sequence goes on from NW_006921760.1 coordinate 186,323, forward strand.
CTCAACAATCAGTTCTCAATATTCCAGAAAACTTGAAATAAATTCTTTAAAAAAAAAAAAAAAAAATTATTGTGATTTGGGAGAAAGTTTACAGAGCAAATTCACTTTCCATACAGAAGCCCACACACTTTGTCTCATGGCATTGACTGCAATTTCCCACAATGCAACAGCTCCCCTCACATTTCCCCCATAGAACCTCTTCCCTGTGTCCTTCCCTCCCATGCACTCCTGCTCCCTGAGCTGTCTCCCTGTGCAAACACAGCCCTTCTATTCTCCCATGATTGATCTCTCCAAGGACCTAATGTAAATGTTCAGCTCATATGCCTGTCTTTTGTTTAGCTGGACACCACAGGAGTGGGTTCAATTCCAGACCTGAAGGGGAACTAGGAGCCATATGAGTCACCAACCTTTTGGTTGCAGGCTAATTCTTTAACCACAGCACCACCAGAGCTCCTTTGATGGTAACAGGTTTGGTTAATTTTGGTTTAGTCATGCAAATGATTCAATTTTTTAATTACAAATTTTTTTTATATAGTAAAAGTAATACTTAGGCAGATTATAACATACGATAAGCAAGACTTCCAACACTCTAAAAGAATCACTTATAGCATCTTGTTGTTGTTGTTAGGTGCTGTCAAGTCAGCTCTGACTCACAGTGACCCTATGGACAACAGAATGAAACACTGCCCGGTCCCATGCCAGCCTCACAATCCTTGCTGTACCTGAGCTCTTTGTTGCAGCCACTGTGTCAGTCTGTCTTGTTGAGGGCCTTCCCCTTTTTCTCTGACCCTCCACTTAATAAAGCATAATATCCTTCTCCAAGGAATGGTCCCTCTGACAACGTGACCAAAGTAAGTGAAATGAAGCCTGGCCATTCTCACTTCCAAGGAACATTCTGGCTGCACTTCTTCAAATGAAAAAATGACAGATTTGTTCATTCTCTTGGCAGTTCATAGTACTTTTGGTATTCTTCGCCAACACCACAACTCAAAAGCATCCACTCTTCTTCGGTCTTCCTTGTTCATTGTCCAGCTCTCACATGCATATGAGGTGATTGAAAATAACATGGTTGGGTTAGGCGTACCTTAGTCTTCAAGGAGACATTTTTGCTCTTCATCACTTGAAAGAGGTCTTTTGCATCAGATTTTTGCAATGCAATACATTGTCTGATGTCTTGACTGCTGCTTCCATTGGTGTTGATTGTAGAACCAATTAACACAAAATCTTTGACAACTTCGATCTTTTATCCATTCATTGTGATGCTGCTTATTGGTTCAGTTGTGAGTATTTTCATTTTCTTTATGTTGAGTTGTAATCCATACTGCAGACTAAAGTCTTTAATCTTCATCAGTAAGTGCTTCAAGTCATCCTCACTTTCAGCAAGCAAAGTTGTGGCATCTGCATATCACAGGTGGTTAATGAGCCTTCCTCCAATCCTGATGCCATGTTCTTCTTCCTATAGTCCAGTTTCTCAGATTATTTGTTCAGCATACAGATATAATAAGTATGGTGAAAGGGTACAACCCTGATACACTCCCTTCCTGATTTTAAACCATGTGGTATTCCCTTGTTCTGCTCGAATGACAGCCTCCTGGTCTATGTACAGGTTCCTAATGAGCACATCATTTCCAAAAAGAATGTTGTTGAGAAGGTATTTGCTCTGGGAATAGCTGGTTGAGAAAAGCTTGAGGAACAGCTAACAGTTTTTTCTATACTGCCTATAGGATTGTCTCTTGATTTGAAGGTTCGGTATATGCTCTGCTCTGCTCTTTGGGGCCATCTCTTGGGCTCAAGATCTACACAGCTTCTTTAAGAAAAGCCTTTCTTTGTTACTGGTCCTCCAGGCTGGTCTGCTCACCACTATGCGTCCCTAACACCCTAATATCCACACAGCATTGGTAGTGGCATCTGAGCTCAGAAAAGACCAACATGGCAGTGAGAAGCCAGGGGCATTGACCACGGTGCTGTGACCACCTGCTTAGGCCTTGACACTTCTCTTCAGAACTGATAAGGGAGAGAGTAAACTCTCAAAATAAAAATACAGTCTTCTCCTCCAAGTTTAGAAACCATACAACTAACTCTGACTAGTCAACATTTAATGCTCCATTGCTGAGCAAGTTGTTAATACATACCACCATCCTGAGTAAGCCTACTGGGTGTTAACACAGGAGCTAATACTCGGAGCTAGGACCTTGTAGCTCTTCGGTGCTGCCTCACTTATGGCTACTTGTGCCCTACTGTGCATCTGGGAATTTAGTGGAAAATGGCTCTTCACCCAATGGGTTGGAGTCACTTTCCCCACAGAGAACCACTAATTTTTAAAGAATTAGAACACAAAAAAAGTATATTTTTGACTAACCCTAGGCTGCTCATGATTAACTGTGTGGTGACTCACAGGCCTCTCAGGACCTCTCAGTGCCAAAGGATCCATGTGAGCAGCATGGCTCCTCAACACATGAGTCTCTACCACTAGAAGACGGGAGAGGAGGTGACACGTGACATCCAGGAAAGTGTTCTCTGGAATAATCTTCTGATAATATCTTCATGACTTATCCTTTATGTGTTCATAAAGAGAACAGACTGGGAAAGATTGAGTGGTAGGAAATCTGGTCATTTTAATTTTCTAGTTATATACAAGAAAAGAAGTGGAAATATTCTATCCCCTCAAAATACCTGAGAAAAAAAAAAGAAGAAAACTTCTAAAGACAGAATTACCTATTAACAGGGAATTTTCAGATTTTATTATCCTATAAGTTATTATATGAGGCTCCGGTGGTACAGTGCCTAAGGCATTTGACTGCTAACCAGAAGGCTGGAGGTTCAAATCCACTAGTCACTCTTTGGAAGGAAGGTTGGGCAATCTACTTCCGCAGTGATACTGCCTCGGAAACCCAAGGAGGGGTCACTATGAGTCGGGTCCAACTCCACAGCAATGGTTGCCTTGCTTTGTAATTGGCTCCAATTCACTTTAAGGTTCTACAGTTTTTCTATGGAGAAAATCAATATAAATGAAAATTTAACTTACCAAAAAAATAATTAAAATGCCCTTAGTTTTCTTGTGGAGTGGCCAAGGATATTTAGAGTTATTATATAGAAGTTTTTCCTATTATTCATTCATTCATTCATTCATTCATTCATGATGTACAGCAGAGGCTAGAAGACATCTAGCAAGGAAGTTGTAAAGGGAATTTAGGCACTATATATGAGGGTTGAATTAAAAAACCCTCTAAGGCAGTAAGGAGAATGTGTCTTAAGTGCCTACTATGTATTTGGCATTTGCTCTATGCTCCATACAGATTGTTTCATTTTGTCCTCACAACAAGGTAAGGAGTATTGCCGCCATTTTACAGGTAAAAAAATCAATTCTCAGATTCCATAATTTGCCCAATGTCATATATCCAGTGTGAGAGATGGAGTCAGCACTTGAACCAAGTCCAACTCCTAAGCCTTGGCCTTTGCTCCTTATTGCATATACTGAATCTGGCTGTGTCCGCGCTCTTATGCAGAGCAATGTGAGAAATACAAAGAGCCCATAGGACTCTATAGGAAAGAAAAACTGGAAAGGAGGGTGGACCATTTGCAGCTGTGTATCAAGTACTTATGCACTTTCTGCATCCTAGGGAGCTGCCCATTACGATGGAATCAGCCTGCATGGAAACAGATGTTATCAGGTATCCACAAAGAGCTTGAGAACAACTCTCTTAGGATTATATACTCCAACAAAAGAAAGACAAGCATAAGTAGATACCAATAAGGCTGTGTATGAGATGTCTCAAATGAGCCACATAGGCCAAGCAATAGCAGACAGCCCTTACACATATAGGGAGTTTAACCAGCTTGTCTAAGTTTTCACAACTAGTAAAGGCACTGACCAGGATTTGAGCCCAGGCAGTCTAACTCTAGAACCAGAACTTTTTTTTTTCCCTGTTTATTCTATTCTTTTTTAAAAATTGCTATATATATAACTCAACATTTGCCAATTCAACAGGTCTCCTATGTACAATTCAGTGACACCAGTTACATCAATCATGTTATGTAACTATCACCATTGCTGTTGTTGTTGTTGTTATGGGCCGTCGAGTCGGACCCGACTCATAGCGACCCCTCCTTGGGTTTCCAAGGCAATATCACTATGGAAGTAGATTGTCCCATCTTCCTTTGGTTTGAACCACCAGCCTTCTGGTCAGCAGTCAAATGCTTTAGGCACTACACTACCAGAGCTCCCCCATCATCACTACCCACTGCCAAATTTTCCATCACCATCAAGAGAAACTCAATGCTCCTTTTAATCACCAAGGAAGAAAGCATTTGGGCATGATGAGGAATTCATAGAAGAGGCAAATTTTGAGCTAAGCTTGGAGGAATGATTAGGATTTCAAAAGATGTGGCTCTCAAATTTCAAAAATAGGTGTTTTAAGTGAAGGGTGTAAAGGTGTGCTCTGAGAACTGCTAAGCAGATGATTTCCTAAGAGTCTCATTAGGGACCACAGGTGAATGTCTGTGGAGACATTGCAGCACTATCTCATTCTCCCTTATCACTGCTCTAACACTGGTCCTCTAATCTGTTCTCTTATTGGTCCATACAGGCAGGCACGTGTCTATTTTAGTTCTTCATGGTATTCCCAATGCCAAGCAATGATTAAGCACTGACGAAGTATCTGTCAAACAAATGGATGAATGAATGAAATTACAAAGTTCAACTGCAGACTTTGACAAACCAAGAATGTAGCCAGTAGTATATCAGCTCTGCCTGCAATGATCTCACCAGGTTTTAAATATCAGATGCTTTACATTCAGTCATTACAAGAGCTGAGGAGACAGACAACTACGAACCCTAAAGGGGACTGTGATAAAGAGAGGTTAAGTAACTATGTCAAAAATCGTATGTTGAAATTCCAATCCCTGGTACCTGTGAATACGGCCTTGTGCAGAAGTAGAGTTTTTGAAGATGGTATCAGTTAGGTCAACATAAGGTCATGCTGGAGCAGGGTGGGTCCTAACCCAATATGCATGATGTCCTTATAAAAGAGGCAGAGATGGACACTGGCCACATGGCAGCATAAGCAGAAATTAGACTGAAGCAGCTGCCAACCCAAAACACCAAGGATTGCCAGAAACCACCAAAACCTAGGAGAGAACTTGGACCAGATTCTCCCTCAGAGCCTCCAGAGGGAACTTACCCTGCCAACACCTTCATTTTGGACTTTTAGCCTCCAGGACTGCAAGGGAATGAATTTCTGATGTTTTAAGCCACCCAGCTTGTGGTACTTTGCACAGCAGCCCAAGGAACACTAACACAGAGCCGAGGCCCAGACACCCGCCCACTGTGCTCCTTGCCCCTCTGCCTGAAGCTGAACTTGGAGGCCGTGCTTCCTGTCTTGATTGCTGCAGTCACTGGCTTCCTGAGCTGCTTGTCTGCACCTCCTCTCATGTTCAGCAATCAGCCCTGTGCTTATCACCACACTTCCTCTGCTTACCTCCAGGGTTTGCATGCTTGCTCTCAGCTCAGAGCAAGATTTGGGGCTGATTTTAAGAGGATTTATCCAGCTCACAACTGACTGTATGTCCAGAGTCTGGCCCTTGGTTATCTCTTTAGTATTTTCCTTGTTTTCCTCTTGGACCCTCAGTAGAGACAGGTGATTCATTCCTATGCCCTCTGATCACACTCAGCACCAAGCTGGCCTCTCACATTACTCCATGGAGGCCAGTCACTCCTTTTTGACCCCAGCCATTCAGAGGAACTCCCAGGACCTGTGCCCAGGCAGATGCAGAAGGCCTGGGCAATGCTTTCATGTAATGGTACCCAAAAGTCACAAGACTGTCAGGCAATGCTTCAGCTATGTTACTACATTGTCTGTTTCCTGGGAAATGTTGGTGATGAACTGAGACTATAGACTGTTTTTCCTTCAGGTGGTGTTTGACTGCTTGCTAGGTACAAGGTCCTGGACAGCTAGAGGATGGTACATTAACCAGACTCAATTCAACAAATATTTTGCCAGAGTCTCTGTTGTTTCTATATGCTGGGTCTGTAGGATAGTACCAGAATGTGGAGATCCATGCTTTGTGCTAAGGTGGCAAAAGTTGGAAAACACATGATTGTGTTAAGTGTAAAACAAATTTGACATTTGGTAGAGCTTGCTCTGACTTTGTCATATAACAACTGGACATCTGCTATGCCTTTACTATGCCTCTATAACTAAGGGCACAGCCAGGTGACGAGAAACCATTCTAATGTTTCAGGCAGAGGAAGTTTAATAGAGAGACTTGGCTACATGGAGATAGAAGGGCTGAGAAACCAAATAAAGAGGATGATGGTGGGTACTACAAAGTATTGCAATTAATGAAGGTGGACCAGAGTCCTGAAGATCTCAACCCCACCAATAAGCACTGTGCCAAGCTCACAGAGGAGCTGAGAAGCCACGTGAAGATGATTCAACAGAAGGAAGCCACTGTCACCCCTAGGAATGTAGGCACAATAGGAAGAGATGGTATGACCAGTGCTCAGATCTTGGGGCCTCTGGTAGATCTGGAATCAGAGAGAGAGTGTCTGGTAGAAGAGGAGCCAAGAGGGGTTGCAGCTAAAACTGGAACTGCCAGAAGAGGCAGGGATGACGTGAGGGGAGAAATACCTCGGCTTTTTTCTTCTTCCTAGTCTCCAGTCTTCCTCAGTGCCTCTCATTGACTAAACCTACCTAGGAGGCAAAAGGCAAGGGAGCTTGGAAACAGTTTCCTGTGATATACACTAAAATAGGGGAAGGGCGGACAGGTGATGTGTCTGAAAACAAACTGACTAGTCCAGTCCTGATACCAGGTACTGAGAATCCAGAGGCAAAAACACCCTTCCTGTTACTCTATAGTAAAGAGAGAAATACGCCAGTAGTTACAATGCAGTGTGAGAACTATGGCAGAATACAAAAGCACAGAATTGGAGTATCTATGGTCCATCACGAGGAGCCCAGGTGCTACAGTGGTTAAAACGGTCAGCTGATAACTGGGAGGTCGAACCCACCAGCCACTCCATAGGAGAATGATGAGGCAGTCTGCTTCAGTAAAGATTTACAGCCTTAGGAATGCTATGGGCAGTTCTACTCTGTTCTATAGGGTCACTATGAGTTGGAATTGACCTGACAGTAGTGGGTGGATGGTCAGTCACAGAACGCTAATACAGCTGATCTCTGAAAAGCAGGCATTGGCCACGCAAAGAAGGGGCAGATGGGCATTGTGGGCAAAGGGAAGCACACATGCAAAGGTTTGTGGGGAGACAGAATAGGGCATGTCTGTGTTGGCATCGAGTCAATTTCAATTGATAGCAGTCCCCATATGACAGAGTACAACTGCCCTGTAGGGCTTTCAAGGCTACAATCTTCATGGGAGCAGACTGCCAGGTCATGCCAAGCTTTGTGTGCCTGACTAAGGAGATTGGGTCTGGCCCCTCAGCTGCGTTGTTCTGCTGTGCATGGGGTCGCTATGAGTCGGAAACGACTCGACGGCACCTAACAACAACAACAACCTCCTTTTCTTGAAAAAAGGAACTCAAATTATTTAAGCTACAGGCCCCACAAACTCTGGACCTGCCCCTGCGGGGGTGCCACAAAGCAATACGATTAACTAAGGCGGGCTGGAACCTGCGATCTCAACAGCAGCACTGTGCTAGGCGCACAGACAAGCCAGTGGAAAGCATGTTGGGGTGTCCAGTGGTCAACAGAGGCCACAGTCAGATGAAGATCAAGGCAACAGAAGATTCTGAGCTTCAGGTGCTTCTGTCAGTTAGAGAGAGAAGGTAACATAGGCAGGGGTCCTTTGGTCTTTTGAGCACCAACATCTATATTTGATACCTTAAATCTGGGCACTGAGAAGGAGGAAGGAAGTGGAGCAGGGAGGTAGGAGATGAAGGAGGGAGAATGGAAGTTAAAAAGGGAGGAGAAAGGGAAAAAGAAGATAAGGCCGACAACCCATCAGAGCATACACCAAAGCACTGTGGTCCTTTGTGGCTTCTGTGAATGCCTGCGTATCACTGGCAGAAAGGAAAGGCTATTCAGGCACAAGCAATCCTCTGTTTTTGTCCACTCAGTTTTACCACTGACATTATGATCTCATAGATACATAAGAATGTCAGGCCAAATGCCAGTCTATCACTCCCAGCTCCAAAATTTTGATTGCTTTACCTTAAAGGCTAGTCTATGATTTTCAGCACTATTCAGAAAATATATTCAAACACAGCAGAAAACTGAGCCAATTTTTATGGCTTAAAAATGAACACTGCAGGTCCACCTTTTATTTGAATATTTGATCAGCTGATGATATTTAAATTTGAGCTTGGTCTCCATTCCTTGCAGAACTGGAAAGTGACAGGCTACTACTCTTCAGTCTTGGAAGAGAAAAGAGCTGTGTGGGGCACTGAGCAGGCCGGGGCTCACAGAGTTTACAGCACCATGTGCTGGGACACACAGTCCTTTGTGATAAACAAAAGGAGTCCATGATTAAGATAAATACGTCTTCTCTCTTAGCTCCTCATCAGACTTTGCCAAAATAATAAAGAAATTCAGAAAAGTCAAATTTGACTTTGGTGTATTCACATAGTAATTTAAAGCCAAATTTACATCCAGAACCAATGAAATGGAAGAAGGTAATGAATATATCTTTTCTGTTTACATTTTCACCAGCTATAAAAGTGCTTTTGTTTTAAAAGCCATGTCACAAACTCCACTGAAAATTATTTACCTTATGTAATACACACAGCTTTAGTTTTATCTCATAAGCTAGTACATGATCTACTTCCATTTCACATGTTTATGGTCAAGGCTTAAACATTCAACAAATGGCCAAGCACATTCCTATCTTCAAAAAAAAAGGGGGGGTTCATACATATATATGTTTATATATATATGTGTGTGTGTATATATATGTTTATATACAGAAAACCAAACCCACTGGCATCGAGCAAATTCCAACTCATAGTGACCTCCATTAGGTTTCCAAGGCTATAAATATTTTTGAAAGCAGATTGCCTCATCTTCCTCCTGAGGAGTAGCTGGTGGGTTTCAACCACTGACCTTCTGGTTAATATCCAAATGCCTTACCCATTACACTAAAAGAGGTCTTTGTGTATGTGTGTGTGTGTGTTATATATATGTATAAATGTACTACATATATATGTTGTTGTTATGTGCCATCGAGTCAGACCCAACTCATAGCGACCCCTCCCTGGGTTTCTGAGGCAGTATCACTACGGAAGTAGATTGCCCAACCTTCCTTTCGAGGAGTGACTGGTGGGTTTGAACCGCCAGCCTTCTGGTTAGCAGTCAAGTGCCTTAGGCACTATGCTACCAGAGCTCCTTACATATATATAGACACAGTATTTTATGTATATAAAATTTATATATATATAAAATCCTTTCTAGCATAACTGAAATGCCTATTGAAAAATCTAATTTTTTGACTAAATTTATATGATAATGACTTGAAAGAAAAATGCTAATATTGTTATCTTGGCAATAACTGACTATTAGCAGGATTGATGCACTATATTAACCATATGGGCTTCTGCTTTTATTATAGCTATAGGGTGAATGAGGAATGGCAGCCAAAATGCTAGCCAAGAGGTAATCAGCACCATAAATCTTTACTGATTCATGAAATAACTATTGTAGTTCAGGCATTATGAGGAATAAAAGGAAAATATGCATTAAATGTGGTCTTTGGGGAGACTGTAGCCTCATTGGTGAGACACGACTGACAGAAGTGAAATCATTAAGGGTCAATTCAAGACAGGGAAGAGGTAACTATGGGGAGGAAGCGGGAGGGGAGCTGTTGCATTGTGGGAAATTACAGTCAATGTCATTAAGACAAAGTATATGTGAACTTCTGTATGGAAAATGAATTTGCTCTGTAACCTTTCACCCAAATCACAATAAAAATTTTAAATAAAAGGTCAATTCAAGAAAATATATTCTTCCTTGTGCTGAATGGTATGTGTCAGACAATGATGAGGTAGGGATCAGCCATTATTTATTTATTACATAATTGCTCAGGTTCCGTGTGTGGGGTGCAGAGGTAAAAACAAAACAAAACAAAAAGAACAGACAAGTACAGCAACAATTACCATATAATGGGAAGAATGCTGTGATATAACATGACAGAAATTGCTTAGGGCCAAGGAAGCACAAACCAGGGCCATCTTACTTGGTCTAGGTGCAATTCAAGTGCTTCTTTGGAATACATTGGGGTAGAAGCAAATACACTGACCAAACAATAAGCCATGATGAGGACAGGGTGGTCTGGAGAGGTGACTTTTGAGATGAATTTTAATGTCTGAGTTTGAATGAGCCCGAGGAAGAAACAAGGTGCTGGGGAGTGGGAAGAACATGACAAAATTCACACAAGGGTACAATACAAGAGCAGGGCACAAACAAGCATCAACAGTTCACCACTGTGAAAGGATAAGGCATGTACGAAGAATATCCTAGCTTCAATTTGTGGTTCTTCAGACTATGATAGAATTATGCATCCATCTTCTTGCCATGGTCTCATCCATTTTACTGCCTCTTGGGTTTAAACTTGGTCACATGATTTGCTTCAATAAGTTGGATTTTATTGCGAATAGCATGAACAGATGCTTGAAATAAGCTTCTGTTTGGGGGATGTCCTCTTGTGCTTCTGTCATTGCCATGAGAAGGACATACTCTAAGTAGCTGTTGCCCCTGCATCAGGACCCCCAGAGCTGCTCCAGTCTCACACAAGTATGTGATAAGAAATGCTTACTGTTGCATGCTAGTGAGATTTTTGTGGCTGTTTATTATGGAGCAAAAGCTGACACTGAGAACAAGACTAGTTCAGTTTGGCTGCCTAAGGCACTTGACTGCTAACCAGAAGGCTGGCGGTTCAAACTACATATATATGTTGTTCCTTCTTCAGAAGGAAGATGGGGCAATCTACTTCCATAGTGATATTGCCTCGGAAACCCTAGGAGAGGTCACTATGAGTCGGGTCTGACTTGACGGCACATAACAACAACAACAACAACAGAGCAAAGGTTACATACTCAAAGTAAAGCTAGGTAGAAAACTTGCACTGTGGCCATGGAAACATATCTTACTGAGATGCCCTAACCTTGAACAATATTACTAGCACAATATCCATTACTCTAAGACCGAAAGAAATCTCAAACCCATGGTCATCAAGCTGATTCCATTTGGTGAGACGACTCCATATGTTACAGAGTAGAATTGCTCCATGGGATTTTCTTGACAGTAATCTTTACAGAAGGAGTCCTGGTGGCCCAGTGATTAAAGTACTCAGCTGCTAATGAAAAGGATTGTTGTTCAAACCCAGCAGCTGCTCTGCTGGAGAAAGATGTGGCTGTCTTACTCCGTAAAGATTTACAGGCTTAGAAGTCAAAATCAACTCGATGGCAGTGGGTTAGCAAATTGCCAGGACTTTCTTCCATGGCACCACCAGGAGGATTTGAACCTTCAACCTTTAGGTAATTTAGTGCAAAATGTTTGTACTACCTAGGGACCTACTGCTCCACACACTGGACTTAAAGCCAATGCAACGACCTATTACATAGACTCCTATTTAAGGTTTTCAAAAAGTTTTAAGCTTCAGAAACAATTTTATTAGCTTTCATGGCAAAGAGAAGAGAAACCATCAGTTACAGCTTTTTATTGTAATAAAGTAATATTTTATTCTTTACAAGGGATGAGGAAATGATTTGATTGGAATTTAAATTTGCCAAGTTTTTTTTTTAAATCATCTGTTATCTTTGTTGGAAAAATGCTCTTATCCTGATTACAATTAATTTGAGAGCAGGAGCACAAAAGATGTCCGTCTTCTATAAAAACTCTTTTCCAGTAGATGCTACTCTTTTATGGTGCTTAAATCCACATCTTGTATTTAAAAAGTTACAGCTGGCATTTGAATGTTTTTAAAGGAGGCAAGAGAGAGAAAGACGCCCATTTAAATGGGGAAAACAGGCAGAGAACAGAGTGAGCCAACCGTTCACAAGGGCCCCACATTTTTCAGTTTCCTAGAAGTCATACTACTTGGAAATTATTCTTGGGTATGAAAATATCATCCTGTTCCATTGTGAGGCCAGCAAGATTTGATTTAATTTAGAGGAGTATGATGGTTTAAAAATATGTTCACAAATTCCTCGATACTCCTCTATCCAAAACGTAGACCCTAATTCCCCTCTACTTGAGAAGGAAATGGGCTTAGTGTCTCATTGCTAAGAAACAGAATATGGTGAAGGGGAAGCTGATGACTTCTGAGACTGGTTTAAAACAGAAGTATTGTGGCCTTCTCTTTGTTTTCTCTTTCTGTCTCTGTCTCTGTCTGTCTCTGTCTGTTTGTCTCTCTCTCATACACACACACACACACGTGTGTGCTTTTGCACTCTCTCATGCTCTCTCTCTCTCTCAGTGAACCCATTCTCAGGAAGGTCACTGCCATGTTGTGAGAACAAGGACCCCTATGGAAAGGCCCACAGGGTGAGGAACTGAGACCTCATGCCAACAGCCATTGAAATGCCCACCAACAGCCACATGATGAGCTTGGAAGGAAATCCTCCAGCCCCAGACATGCTCTCAGATGACTGAAGCCCTGGATTCCATTTTGACTGCAACCTCTTGAGAGATCCTGAGCTGGAACCACCAGTGAACCTACTTCCAAATCTCCTTACCCACAAAACTAAGATTATATACATCTTTTAAGTTGCTAAGCTTTACAGTAATTTCTCTAACAGATCACTAAGCATAGAGCTGCTCTCTGTAGCCTATCAATGTAAAGAGTCTCTAGGTAACAGAAAGAGAAAAAAAAAAAGAGAGAGATAATTCCAAAAGGAAACAAGAAAAAGCATCCATTGCCAAAAGTTGACCATACATTAGGAAAACATAATCCATCAAATCTTCAGAGAAAGGTCTTGTACTTAAGGGCATTCATATTGGACTCTACCAGATAAGTATTGGGTATGAAAAAAGAAAACTTTATTTGTCTGGAGATCATCTTTCAAGAGATGAGAGGCGGGCAGTGGGGACACAGAGGAGGAAGAAGGCAAACATAGTTTAGCAGATTTTCAACACCAGTGAAAAGAAAGACCATGTCTTATGCAATTGAATGTCAACGAAATGCAAAATGGCACTGGGGACTTGTGACTATCTGATTGCCAGCCAGCAAATTATACACAAAGCTTTAATGGCCCTCTAACAGTAATCAAGTTGATCAAAAAAATTAACAAGAGATCATTTTTCCAGGAATAAACCAGGATACAAAGGGCATTAAGAAGTTTCACAGAAACAATCGTTACCATCACGGATTCCTGGCTTTGCTTTATTTCTGAATTTGGGACCAAAGTTTTCTGCCAAACTTATCTTCAGCTCCAACTGCTCTTTTCAACCACAGGAATATTAAACACAAGCAGCTACTTCTCCCTCCTGGCTTTGAGTCATTCCGGCACTCAGATTTCTCTCCAGACTTCTCAGCCCTGTTGAGGCACAGTTTAGCTTGAGTATCAGGGACCCAGGTTTAACCTCAGTGTATGCATAGCATCCCCCTACCCTGGCTGTCATTTCTGAATCTCTGAAAGGAGCTGCCATTTATTTATGGTAACCAGAGCAAGGCTGATCCCTTCTTGGGGTTCAGTTGTGTTTCATCTCCCCATTCTTCTCCTTCCTCCTTTTCTAATTTTCTGAAACCAAGTCCTTCTTTTCCATATTAACCACAGAACATCAAGGCTGAAAAAAAAAATTCTTTTTTAAAGAGGTGTTTGTCTGAACTGTTGTAAAAATATAAAAAATGCATTTACCAATTCAACATTTTTTCACACATATGTTTAATGAGACAATTTATATGAATTGTGTTGTTGAAAGTTGATTTTTAAATTTTGTCTGTCTTTACAGTGTTCTGTAAACCATGGCATCAGGGCCTGGTTGAAGGTGACCCCAAGGCACAATGGAAAGAAACCCTGCCTGGTCCTGTGCTATCCATCCCCATGATAGGCTGGGGATAGGATAATTGTGATCCGTAAAGGTTTTAATTGGCTAATTTTCAGAAGTAGATCACCAGAACTTTCTTCCTAGTCCATCTTAGTCTGGAAGCTCAGCTGAAACTTGTTCAACATCATAGCAACATGCAATGATGGACTGATGGTGCACTGGCCAGGATTCAAACCTGGGTCCCTGAAATGAAGGTGAGACTTCCACCACTGAACCACCAGTCCCTCATAACTTATACATAGTGGTTGCTTAGCAAATATTAGCATTTTTCCTTATCAAAGGCCACAATAATGTCTTCCTCTAGATTCTAACAACACTGACTTTGCACATAACTCGATCAGCATTTAGCAGCTGCCACCCTGTACATTCAGAAACATTTTCATATCCCTTCCTTATCCAAACCACATCTTCTATTTCACCCGAACGAGATAGTACATGCATAAAACTGAGCACAACAATTGGCAGATGCATTTGGTGCCTAATAAGTGAAAGCCATAAATAACAGTATTATCTCACACACTGCCAAGCCAAAAGTCTTACATAAATCCTGGACTCAATAAACAGTTGTTGATCTATCATATAAAACAAACCAGATATGAATTCCAGCTGTTATGGATCCGCAACCTAAACATGACAATCATTACTTGGATGGTTTGTCTGAGCCAATAATTTCTGAAGAATCATGGAAAGTGAGAGAACTGCTTGAAGACTGAAATCAGGTACATTTTCTGGTTCTTTTTAAGTAAATGAAAGAAACCTGACTTTGTGAACTATCAACCAACAAACTTGATGCTGACTGGGTTAACCTGTGGTTCAAAATACCAGTGTGGAAAGTGAAAGTTTAAATAAATGGAGTAAGGAAATAAACAGATCAATCTAGTTCTGATACAGAGAGATTGGAATTAGCAATGGATAGGAGATACAGTTGGAATCACAGAAAGTCATGGTTTAAGAAGGGTTAATGTCAGAGTAGCCAGCACTCAACAGTTACAGCTCAAGGAATAAAAGAGGAACGCTGGAGCTTCTTGGGTGCCGTACAATAAACACTATTCTAGTAAACCCAAAAGGAGCCCCGGTGGTGCGACAGTTAAGCGCTCCCAGCTGCTAACAGAAAGATTGGCAGTTCAACCCAACCCAGAGACCCCACAGCAAAAAAACCTGGTGATCTGCTCCTGTGAAGATTACAGCCCAGAAAACGTCATGGGGGAAGTTCCACTCTGTCATAGGGGGCTGCTGTGAGTTGGAATCAAATTGATGGCACCTAATAACAACAGTAAACCCACAGCCATGCAGCTCGACTGGGAATCCACTGGGATCATCTTTGTACATGCTCAAAAGCCATTTCTCCCTTTCTGTCATACTGTCCTCCTTTACGTATTTGTGAAATAAAAGATTTCACCTGTCTACTCTATCTTTTAGGAGGTCTGGTAGCACTGTGTTTAAAGCAGTGGGCTGCTAACCCAAGGTCGGCAGTGCAAACCCACCAAATGCTCCATAGGAGAAAGATGAAGCAGTCTGCTTCCATAAAGATTTACGGTGCTGGAAACCCTATGGGGCTGTTCTACTCTGTCCCATACCCTTTAAGGATATATATCTATAGGTATGTAAGGAAATTACATCATGGAAATTCCTTATTTCCAAGGATTGTCTGGGCCACAGTTTGTGAACTCCTGGCTGATTTTCCTCTGGTCTAATCATTCAAGGAGTCTTGCCGAGGAGGAAAGACACTATCTGGCAAGAAAGGGGCCAGGACCTCCAAAAACAACAAAGACAACTTGTGACTTGCTGAAAGTGACTCAGGTGTTGGCTCTGCACTCCCTGAGTCACAGTTTATCCATTACCAACCCCATTATAGGTTTTCCTGCTGACAGAGGTGGCCACCTTCCTGGCTGGCAGATCTTCAGTGTGTTGCAAGGGAATTCACCCTTCTCTATGTCTGCTGATGTAGCACCCTGGCACAGGGCAACGCCTTTAGAAAAGAAAATCAGAACTGGGTCACGATCAAAGCAGGACCTATTTAGTGAGGACCTACTATGTGCAAAGCACTTCAGATCCAGTGCCTCTTCTGGGCAATCCAGCTGTCCACTAGTGCGCGGGTGGGGCAGATGCTGAGTGCAGCCAGAGTTCAGGGGGTGGGGACATATGTGTTCTGCGGTGAGCAACAAAACGATGCAAGAGACAGGAGTTGAACTGGAAGAGGATGATGTAGGTAAGACAGGGGATGGAAAAGCCATTTCCAAAGAAGAAGACTGCATACAACTGGTCACAATCAGCAGTGCATGTGACCCACTAGAATTGATCAAGAATGAACGTGAAATGTTACCTATCTCATCCATGCTTTACAGCCCAAATTTCAGAATTTCACCAACATAATCACTCACAGAGCAGACCGATAACATTTCATTTTTCTGCAAATCTGTCTTCTTGAAACTGTATCTTAGAAAATACTGTTTTTCAAATTAGAAAGGGGGAAAAAAAAAAAAAAGCATTACTTTCTGATTCAGTTAGGGAACGTCTTTAAAATACATTGCTCCCTGGACAGTGAGCCAGCCCTTCATCCATGCAGGTCAAGTCAGGGGCCCCTGACCTGCCTCAGGGACATACTGTAAAAGAAAACACTGTTTTTACAGTTGTCTCTTTTTCGCATTAATTTTTTCATGGTTAATATACAAATTCCAACTTGCCATATCTCTTTCATCTGTTTCTGGAGTGGGAGATCTTGCTTAATTATTGAAACTGGGTAGAATTCTATGAAAGGACTGTTATTATTGTTTGTAGCCAAGACTGCTGACATCTGTAGAAGGTAGAAGAAAAGGCTGAGGAGGATCTCTACTTTAAAGATATTTCAGTAGGAAAGACAAAATATTGACCCACGAAACTATGGGTCTATGAAACTATCACATAAAATGCTGTCTTGTATTTTAGGAAGATAAGCCACACACAGTTTTTATTTGAAGTTTAGAGCTGGTAGAATCTACATAGGCATATGTGAACCATATGTCACGTTGCGTCATGACTCTGGCTCACGGCAGGATTGCCTGTTGGTTGCCCAATACGGGCACTTCACAAAAAGCCACCAGACCTAGGGGGTGTGCTCTCTGCTCACCAGGTCTTATGAGTGATGCTGCATCTGCCCAGAGGGGGCATCGTTTTCTAATTCTTCCAGTAGAAGGAGCACTTTTTCTTAATTCATCCAAGCACCTTTCTCTCATTGACTCAAAGACCTCTTAGAGGTGAGCTGGGGGCCCTGCCTCTCCTCTTTCATACAAGCAGATATAGCTCTAGATAAAAACCATGGATTGCTCCATTTTGTCAATCTTTGGAACAGAAAAACAAGGGCCAAAGAGTACACTGGTTAGAATTAATGTGCTCTTGTGTGCTGTCAAGTTGATTCCAACTCACACCAACCCTACAGGACAGGAAAGAATTGCTCCATGGGGCCTCCTAAGCTGCAATCTGAGTAAATCGCCAGGTCTTTACTCCTGAGGACCTGCTGGGTGCGTTTCAACCCCTGACCTTCAGGTTAGCCACCAGGGCTCTCTAGAAGGAATTTAGATCCATTATTTACTCCCTGTACAAACAACACTGCTTTGCACAGTTTCACTGCACTACTTCAGAGAGTTCCATTGAAAAGAGTGGTCCATCTTACCTCGTTCTCCTGGGGTCCCGGGCTCGCCTGCATTTCCTGGGAAGCCTGGTGTACCTGGCGGTCCTTGTTCTCCAGGGGCTCCGGGAGAGCCTGGTCTCCCAGGTTCCCCAGGAGGCCCTTGGATAGTCCGGACTGATGAAGATTGGCTGGGAATCTGGTTGAGGATGGTCGTGAACCTAGCCATGTGACCTGAGACACAACAGCACAGAGATAGCATTCAATGAAGGGTCACACAAAGGAAGAGAGGACTGACACGATTATTTGTTAAGGCTGCTAATCATCCTGGACACCACCAGGAGGAGAAGCACATCCCTCTGAAATGTGTTCATTTCCAACTTAAATAGCTTCGCTTTTTTACTTTGAATAACATCTAGATTGTATTCAAATAGCTTCTCATGCGCTGGGAATTCCACAGCTCATACCAGCATCTCAGTAAACATAACTGAGCAGAATCATACATTTTATATTCACCCCCAACATTTATCTGACCCCTAAATCCTAGCCCAGCTGACTTTTTTTCCAGCAATCTCCTCCCAAGTTATTATTATTTTTTTCTCCAGCCCACAAAGCCTGCCCCACCATCTTGCTTGCAAATCCTTTATCTCAACTTATCTCTTAGCTGCCAAGCATTTTTGCAGGAAATTTTACTTAGGTCCCAACTGTAGAATCTCCCAGTAGCTTTATATATAAAAATTAATCTGGCGGGAGTTCCGGCAAGATGGCGGACTAGGCAGAAAGATTGCACAGACCCTCTTCAACAAAGAAAAGGGAAACCAATTAACACAGACACAGAAGATAATCGTGGACCCCTGAGCCTTGAAGGGAAG
>NW_006921760.1:212467-252348 GCF_000298275.1 Orycteropus afer afer
CCCAAATCAAAATAAAATTAAAAAAAAAAAATTAATCTGGTTCTCTCTCCTCTACTTCCTTAACTTACTTATTATCCGAAAGAATACCTTTTAATAATTCTAAGTATAGACTTATAAACTACTTGAAAGTTTAAATAAATGGAGGAAGGAAATAAACCTTTTAATAATTCTAAGTATAGAACTTATAAAAGATACCATCCTGCCCCATTTTTCCAGCATCATCAGTGGATAAGATTTTTCCCACATAAGGGAATGTTTTAGATGACTATTAACTCTCCCTTTTCAATCATTCAAACCTAAATAAAAAACAATAACCATTTTAAGAAGAAGTCTCTTTAAGATACATGAGATTCATTTTTTCCTTAAGCAGAAGACAGTGACTGAAACTAGACTCCCTCCTGAAGGCTCCGGGGGGTTGCATTAGGCACACCCACTGTGGTTTGCAGGGAATAAGGCATTTCCGTGGCTGCCATGGTTTGCAGGGAGTAAGGCCATGGCTGCTTTTGCAGCTTCTCCCTGTGCTTCAGCCAGGATGCTGTCTGTGATCCGTTCTCTAGCTGTCATCACAGGGGCCTGGCACAGCTATCTCTGTAACCCCTTCTAGCCTAATTCTTCTAACCAGCTGTGGGCTAAGAAACAGATAACAAGCTTGCTAGAAGTTATATTGAAAAAAAAAGTTGCGATCAAGTCAACCCTGCCTCAGGGTCATCCCATGTGTTGTTGTTGTTGTTATGTGCCGTGGAGTCGGACCTGACTCATAGTGGCCCCTCCTTGGGTTTCCGAGACAGTATCACTATGGAAGTAGATTGGCCAACTTTCCTTCTGAGGAGTGGCTGTTGGGTTTGAACTGCCAGCCTTTTGGTTAGCAGTCAAGTGCCTTAGGCACTATGCTATCTTTATCACCTGGGAAATCAAGAAATAATATGCTAAGCAGGAGCAAAAGGAGAAGAATAAGGAGCCCAGAGAAATCCGAGGTAATATTTGGGAAGATAGTTGAGGTGCCAGAAAGACATACTCTGAGTAGGATGAACATTGGTGACAGAATGACCTACAATCTCCTTCCTCTATTTCCTTCCCTCACACCAGCACTGACAGGCAGGGCTTCTCTATTTTATATGTGTCAGCTTTCTTGTCTAAGCCCCTCCCGGAAGTCATTCACAAGAATTTGGAAACTGCTACAGGGAAATACTCTATTTTGAATCCTTGATTTTCAGGGCATGTTTTTAATAATCATATATTTATTTAAAAAAAATACATTTCACAGGAGAATAAGACAACAAGTATTGTGGAATCTTCCTCATATCTGTGGTCAGTAAGTCATATTAGAATTTAACCCTAAGGCATTAGACTGCTAACCAGAAGATTGGCTATTTAAATCCACCAGCCACTCCTTGAAAGGAAGATGGGGCAATCTACTTCCCTAGTGATACTGCCTCGGAAAGCCAAGGAGGGGTTGCTATGAGTCAGATCCGACTCAACAGCAGTGAGTTTGGGTTTTTTATTAGAGATCTGTTCATCTATATTATATATTCAAAATGAGAAACCTACAAAAATAATCGAAGCTACAGCTTAGCTTTGGATGTATTCTACCTCAAAAGTGACTGTGTTCAAGTTTCTCTTTTATAACTTATTGTTCTTAAAGATCCTCTTTGGCCATTACATTTGAGTAGTTTCATTTAAGTGGTAAATCCTCTTTCTCACACCCACCCACACATATTTAGTTTGAGGAATAAGCCATATTTTTATACAAATACTACATGTCTTCTATGTTTATTTGACAACTGGTTGCTTCCTCTGGAAGGTATTTTCGAAAGGGCAGATATACTAATTTATCTTTTTTACCTAATGCTGTAAAAAATATTAGCACAGCCCATTTACAAAAATACCTCCTGGAGGGAGGAAGCAGTTGTCAAACAAACATAGAAGGTGCTTGTTATTTGCATAAAAATACAATAATATACAATGAAACAGAGTTAAAATGTATAAGCATTAGTACTGTGTCTGAAGAATCTTAGCTTTCTAACCAGTTTGCCTTGACATGTTTGTTTAAGTTTAAAAAACTTCTGACTCTGGAAGACACTCACATTATGTCTCTCCCAGGGTGAGAGCTGGGTTATTTTAGAACAAAAGATGGAATTTTAGATCCAGACAACAAGGCCTTCTTGGACACTTGTAGGCCACCTCTGGCTTAACTTCCAAACTTTCCTGGTTTGAAATAAATGAGAAGCTGATATGGTAATGTCAACCCTGGAGGTGGGGGGCGTGAAAACAGAGCTGAGTGGGTTGAAGTATTTCTTCTCTAGTTGGCATCAGATCTTCATAGAATGGAACTAATGACTGGCAAAAAGAAGGACCCACACTAGCAACCCTCTGGGTGGGTTACTGAGATGAAGTCTACAGTGAGTGGGCAGGGGTGAGTATAAAAGCAAATGGGTGGGAAAGCATCATTGAAATACCACATGTGGAAAAATTCAGGCTGAAAATGAAAAACTGAGATAGGTGTCATATCAAGTGTGTTCTGGTAATTTTGGCATGAAACCCAAACTGTCATATCAAATGTCACATCAGCCTATCCCAGTGTTTGTGGTGTGTGTGTGTGTGTGTGTGTGTGTGACATAAAGCCTAAAAAATAAAGGGAAGAGTGATAGGCTAACAGAAGGATAATACATGTGAAATGGATCAGAAGGATATACTGATTCAAATCTAGAGTGAATGGAATCAACACCATGAATCATCTCTTTGGATCAGCTCTTTTGGAGCTTCTGATGATGTTGTCTGGCAGCTTACAAGTGCTGAGTACTTCAGGAAAAAAGAAATCTATCCATTTAGAGAGATGAGGAAGAAGCAGTGAATATGAGCTTGGCAGCCAAGCTACATCTTTACATCTTTATGGAGATAGTTCTTGCACAGATGACACAGAGGAATTTGCCCATGGTACCACTGATGTAAGGAGCCCTGGTGGTGCAGTGGTTAAGAGCTCAGCTGTAACTAAAAGGTAGGTGGTTAGAACCCACCCAACAGTTCTGTGGGAGACAAGAACTGGCAATTTTCTCCAGTAAAGATTACAGCCAAGGAAGTCCTATGGGGCAGTTCTCCTCTGTCATATAGAGTCACCATGGGTTAGAATCGATCCAATGGCCAGTAACAACCATCCATCGGTGTAGAAGTCTAGGACTGTCTGTGATGATTTTATAGATGGATCAGAGCGGCCCATCTGTGAAGCTTATGAGTTTGCAGTAAGACTAAGCTCTAGAGAGGAGTTTTCCTTAGTCACTGAACTCATGGGAAAAGAATCATTTGGAAAAGAAATGGAAAACCTCGTAACTCTAACGCAGCACTTACTCTGGATGAGCTGTTCGCAGACCTGGCGTGCCACTGCCCTCACCATGGCTTGAGACTGCAGGTCTCCCTGGATGAGACAAAGCATACTCTTGACTCTCAGCCCCAAGCCCAGCCACCAGGCCAGGGACACTAGGAAGTGCATCATTCTTATGAGGAGTCTTCAGCTCTCAGGAACAGGTAGGACTGACTACCACGGTGCATGCAGAGAAGAACCAACCTGAGTCCCAAAGAGTTCCCGAGAGCCTTTATTAAGCTGAAAGGTCGACTGAGTATTTCTGGTTTCAGATTCTAAAAAAATTTATAGTTTTAAAACAAACACATGTATATTTTATGCATCATTTATAGCTCTTTAGAGCTTATAATTTACAGCACTTTCTCAAGCAGCAGCTTATTTAATACTATTTAACAACTCAGAGGAGAGAGGTTAAAGTCATTTTATAGCTGAGCAGAGTTAAGCAACTTGTCCAAGGTTCCACAGAGGTAATTGGAGGAGCTGAGACTAGGGTCTTCAGATTGCAAAGCCGCTGCTTTTCCTATAATCACTGACCAATTACATCTTTCTGAAAGGAGAGAGAAGGCCCTTAAAATGAACTGACTTACAGTTTGGGGCCAGGATTTTGAGTCTATGCCTGTTAGTGACTTGCTGGATGCATGTATGGATCCATCAAGAAAAATGTGAGCCTGATCCTATGACTTGGCATTTGATACAGCTTTTACTTTTCTGAAGCCCCTTCCTACCCATGACACACAGGCAGGCAGCCCCGACTTACAACAGGGTTGCATTCCGATAACTCCATTGTAAGTCAGTTCTGACCTACATCGAATACCTCATTTCAGATTAGCAACTGATGCTTCATATGGTATAAAATGCTGAACAACATCACACTATATGCCAGGTCTACAAGGTAATCAGTGATCAGTGTCTAACAATGAGGTCTGAGTTGTAATAACTGTTAGGTGCAACCACAGTTCCATTGTCATATGTTGTTAGAGTTAAACATTGCCCACTTCTCTAACCATTATAACTCCCAACAGCAACACTGATTTCATTATAGACGAGGCCATCGGCTGCTCTATGGCAGTGTTCCGAATAGTAAATCATAGCATGGAACATCTGTGAGTGAACATCTGAGAATGATAACATCAGCAAATGACGTGTTGCAACACTGCATGTTGTACATATTACTAACAACAAGATGTACAAAAAAGAAAATGACAATCCTAAGGGCAGTTCTCCATAACTCGAGTACATCATAAGTCAAGGACAACCTGCAATGTCCTCATCAAGTCCACTTTGGCATTACACTAGTTTGATTCTCCCCATTTTATCCTTACAGAAATGGGCCCATGGTCATTTAGCTGGAATAGTAGCAGATGTGTCAGCAGATAACTTTCTCCCTTGACTTCCAGCCCATAGGGCTTTCTCCAGTTGAGAACAGACTCCCAGACAAATGAGTTGGGGAGAGAGTGGCGAGAAGGAATGACAGAATAGTAATGAACTGCCATGATAGTAAACGATCCACTTATAGGAGGCAGAGGCAATGAGGAATCTCAACCAGCTCGGACTAGTTAACAGAGCTGGACATTACTTACTCGTTCTCCTCGTTCTCCCTTTAATCCAGGGACACCCTGTAAAAATGTAGAAACTGTTAAGTGACTTGTGACACTGCACTCAGCTGAGCAGAATGATAACATATCATTTATTTTATTAAGGCATCTTTCTTAGCCCAAGTGATTCTGCATAAAAAATAGACACACCTATCTATTTTTGCACCAATTACTCCATTTATTTAAGTGTATATGCTTGTACAGACTTTTCTAATTAACAAATGTACTTTTGAAGTAAACTTTATACCTAATTCCCCCTTCCCTCAAAAATAGATATATCATAGCAGCAATAAAACAAACAGGAACCTGAAACTCTGCTACAGAAATAGCCATTTAAATATCTTAGTTTTCCAGCCTCCTTAGATAACACAATGCACTGCTGTCGATTCATATCCAACTCATAGAGACCCCTCCTTGGGTTTCTGAGGCAGTATCATTACGGAAGTAGATTGTCCAACCTTCCTTCCGAGGAGTGGCTGGTGGGTTTGAACCACCAGCCTTCTGGTGAGCAGTCAAATGCCTTAGGCACTAGGCCACCTTCTTATATAGAGACAGTATTTTTTTGGTACAGAATTAGAATCATGGAGCCATATTCTTTTTTAACACACATTTTTGCATTAGGACATTTGTATCTTTCTACATTAAATGCCACTTTTATGTATTGGACTCTTCTGATGTTTCATAATTTATTTCACAAATCCCTGGTGAATAAATTGTTTCAAAATTTTTGGGAATATCTCTGAAAGAGAAGATCTCCTCCTACCCTAAGAGAGTTGAAAGAGGAGTTGAGATTTCTGGAATCCCACAGTCACGTGCTGTTCTCCTCCAGCATGAGAGCACACGGTTCCCCTTTATTCATTTCCCTGTTAATACGACGAGTTCTTGTTGACATGCATTCTAGGCTGGATTATCATTTGTTAGGTGGCTTAGCCCACTCTTTGATCCATAAAGGACTTTACTATGATTTTTAAAAAATTAACAAAAAAAAAGTTGCTTTAGTATTTCTGCAATGAAAATTATAATTCAAAATGTGTCTTCAGAAAGATTTCATATTTTCATTTCAACTCTGAGGCAATGCAATAGGTTCCCTGAGCATCTTTTTTAGAGTCCCTGTGGTAGTTAAGTTTGTATGTCAGCTTGGCTGGGCCTGGTTGAGTGGCTGGGCAGCTGGTGGGAGTTATTCCCCATGATGAGACTGACAATCAGCTCCATGGTGGGATCTACCACAAGCAGCTGAGCAACTGCCTTTGGGATGTGATCTGCTTCCTGTATAGAAGGAGAAGCCTTGGGGGTCATCTCTAGCTTATGGCACGCTTGGACCCTGCATGTAGCTGTGTCGTTCAGCAGCTTGCCATGCTCTGACGACCCTGGGAATTACAATGGACTTGAATTGATGGCCTGCCATGTAGTTTGGTAACATCAGGACTGTGCCATTTTATTTGTCGACCTTAGGCTTGCTAGCCTCAGCAGCCTGAGTGA
The DNA here is from genome assembly GCF_000298275.1 of Orycteropus afer afer. Classification (NCBI taxonomy): domain Eukaryota; kingdom Metazoa; phylum Chordata; class Mammalia; order Tubulidentata; family Orycteropodidae; genus Orycteropus; species Orycteropus afer. Next base: position 218,897 of record NW_006921760.1, read on the forward strand.
AGAGATGCCTCTAGCTTCAGTGGGCTGGGAGCAAGAGGTAGAGCTGAAGCCAAGGTCGAGGGGCTTTCACACAGTCCCTAGAGCCTGGCACTTTGAACTTGGACTTAAAGCCTACCAAACTGTAAAAGAATAAACTCCTGTTTGTTAAGGCCATCCCATTTGTGGTATATTCCTGTCAGAACCAGAACAGTCCCTATAAAAAAAAGACAGTGAATGCCATTTATAGATGAAATTTGTCAAAACTGTTCCCAGATGGTCTTTCAATGTCAACAGGTCCCAATCCAATCTCAATAACACCTCCAAACTCTACTTTGTTAACTGTCACCCAAACTCAAAGGGACAGAGATGGGTGAAAATATAAAGGCAGGGTATGTAAAGGAAGGATCCCAGTCTCTACCCAGAAAGCAGATCCTAACATTGTGTGGCATCTCTTGGCATGTAAGTTTCAAAAGGCAGGGTCTGTGTCTAGCTTAAGGAGCTCTAGTGGTATAGTGCTTAAGGCGCTTGTCTACTAATCAAAAGGTCGGTGGTTTGAACCCACCAGCCACTCCATGGAAAAGATGAGGCAGTCTTCTTCTGTAATGATTTATAGCCTTGAAAATGCTATAGGGCAGTTCTACTCTGTCCTACAGGGTCGCAATGAGTCAGGGTCAACTTGATGGCAGTGCGTTTTTTATACTCAGGTAGTTCCAGATCGTTAGACAAGTAGTCAATTCCATTAAAATACATCCAGTTTCCATGTAAAAAACTTTTTGCAAAAGTAGGATTTACAGTGCATCCCTTCCTCTTCTTCTTGGAACTAAATGTACTTGCCATGCCTTCCCCTCTCATTCCTTGTTGTTAGTTGCCACTGTTCTGGTTCCCTAGTGGCACTCTGAGAGGAATACACCACAAATGGGATGGCTTAAACAAACAGGAGTTTATTCTCTTACAGTTTGGAGGCTTTAAGTCCAAGTTCAAAGTGTCAGGCTCTAGGGGCTGGGTGAAAGCCCCTCAACTTTGGAGTCTAGCTCTGCCTCCTGCTCCCAGCCCACTGGAGCTAGCGGCATTTCTTCACTGACACAACTGCTGGCTGCTGAGGCTGACAAACCCAAGGTTGACAAATAAAAAGGCACAGCCCTGATGTTACCAAACCACACGGCAGGCCATTAATTTAAGTCTATTGTAAGTCTCAAGGTCAGCAGAGCATGGCAAGGTGCTGAACAATGACACGGCTACATGTAGAGTCCAAGCCTGCCATAAACTAGAGGCCATTCCGAAGGCTTCTCCTTCTATACAGGAAGCAGACCACATTCCAAGGGCAGCTACTCAGCTGCTTGTGGTAGATCCCACCATGGAGCTGATTGTCAGTCTCATCATGGGGAATAACTACCACCAGCTGCCCAGCCACTCAACCAGGCCCAGCCAAGTCAACACACAAACATAACCACCACAGCCACCAAGTTGGCTCTGACTCACAGTGACCTTATGTAACACACAATAAAATGTTGCCTGATCTCACTTATTGCTGAAACCTAACTCTAGTAATAGAAATTAGGTTTCTATGAGAGTCATTACTTCAAATCCATTGGCCTTTGAATATCTTTATTTCTGGATCAATACACTTTTTGACATCTGGATTGCTACCATTTATCACATTGGCTTGTTTGAAAATGTTTGAAACACAGAGGAAGAAATTACACAGCAAACCTGATGGATAAAGTAAATGGCCAGTATCAGCCATTATTATCTTTTGGCATATAGTGACAGACATGTTTAATTGGGCCTGAAATTCTTCACTCAGCCTCACGATGCTTTATTAAGTAGCTGAAGGACAGAGCTGGGCAGTCAGTGAAAGATCTGTTTAGTGAAATATCTGTCCAGCAAGGAACTGTTTTCTATTCCAACTTCTCTGACATCGTTCCTTTGATTTTTGCAAAGTAAAACAAAAACAAAATAAAAATTCCTGAACAAGTCAAGGCCTATAACTGCACCAAAGTATGCTTTGACGGAAAACACACATTCCCTGTAGATGGAGGCAGGAAGAAGTGGCACATTTTCCCTTAATTTCAGGAACATTTGAAATGTAAAGAAAAGAAAACACAGTAACTGCATTCATAGAGTCACAGAATGTTCACGCTGAAGGGAAGAGGAGTAATCTCATGTTCCAAGTCCCACGTAGGGAACATGTGCCTTAAACAAAATCAAAACATCCTAGCCTGGCAAGGCAGCTCTTCCATGATCTGGGCCCCAATGTGGGAGAATAATCCAGGGCTCCCTGAACCTCAGTCTCACTAGGAAGCAAGCATTCTTTCTTTTATCAAATAGTCATCAAGTACCCTCTGGATGTCAGGTAAAGTCCCCAGTGGTTCAAAAGGTCAATGTGCTTAGGTGCTAACCGAAAGCTAAAAAACCAAAAAAACAAATGCACTGCCATTCAGTTGGACCCAACTCATAGTGACCCCTCCTTGGGTTTCCAAGGCAGTATCATTACAGAAGTAGATTGCCCAACCTTCCTTCCAAGGAATGGCTGGTGGGTTTGAACCGCCCACCTTCTGGTTAGCAGTCAGATAGATGCCTCAGGCACTGACCACCACAGCGCCAAATGAAAGCTTGGAGTTTCTATTTCACCCAGAGGTGCCTCAGAAGAAAGGCCTGGCAATCTATTTTTGAAAAAGCGGCCACTGGAAACCCTCTGGAGCACAGTTCTCCTCTGACACACACGTGGTTGTCATCATTTGCAGCTGACTTGATGGCAACTGGTTTATGTGTCTCATACTGAGCTAGGGCCTGGGAATATGCATGATGTATTTCCTGCCATCATGGAGCTATCATTTTAGTGGAGAGGCAGATAACGATAGTTGAAATGAAGTACCTAAGTCAGCTTGAGGATAAGGTGGCGTCACACAGGAAACATGCTGTCTTAGAGGACTGTTAGTCAGGAGCTCACCAGGTAAGGAAAAAACAGCCCAGAAAGACTAAGGAGCATCCTCAAAGGCAAAATGTGTGACCCAGTGTGACACGTATTCCAGAAACTTTAAACAACTTTGTGCGACTCAACTCTACAAAGGGTTAAGTACGTTGAACATTTGGGATCTACGCTCTGGTGACAGGGACCCAGATTTAAGCCAGGGAATAGCACGACAGAGTTATACTAGAAAAGTCTTTAAGTGGCTAAAGGAAGGACCAGACTAGGGCTAGAATAGAAGCAAGGGGGTCAATCTGAGCTCCGTCCAGGTGAAAAATGAGGAAGGCCCGGAATAAAACTGAGGCAGTGGTGATAGGGAGCTCTGGTGGTGTAGTGCCTAAGGTACCTGACTGCTAACCAGAAGTTTCGTGGTTCAAACCCACCAGCCACTTCCCAGAAGGAAGATTGGGCAATCTACTTCTGTAGTGATACCATCTCAGAAACCCAAGGAAGGATCGCTATAAGTCAGAGATGACACAACGGCCCATAACAACAACAACAACAACAACAACGACAGTGGTGATAGAGCAAGAAGAGAGTTGAAAAATATTAAAATGCACAAAAGATATGATATGCCCTGTGTTTATGCCATGTTTTAATATAATTAGCACCTAATTCTCATCTTCCTCTTTTTGTGGATGGGAATCCCAGCCATCTTTTATAATTCCACTGAAATGTCTCCTTCAGGAGCTCTCCTGTTCAACACAGCAGGGAATCTATCTTTCTCTCTCTTCTCTTTCTCCCTTCTGGAATTTTCATAACTTTCCTAACAAATTCCTTGAGTTTCCTTTAAAGCATTCTCACTCTCTGCCTGTTATTATATCTGCTTCTATAAAAGCACCAAAAACCAAAAAACCAAACTCACTGCCGTCAAGTCAATCTCAACTCATAGCGACCCCTCCTTGGATTTCCAAGGCTGTATCACTACGGAAGTAGATTGCCCAACCTTCCCTCTGAGGAATGGCTGGTGGGTTTGAACCACCAGCCTTACGGTTAGCAGTCACATGCCTTAGGCACTATGCCACCAGAGCTCCATTCCCCTCTCAATTTTCTTTCAATGTGGGAAAATGTCTTGATCATCTTCGGACCCCTCACAATACTCCCTTAAGTGATTTTGGTCATCTTGTGGCTACTCAGCAAGTATTTTTTAAAGGAATGAATTAGGAAACTGATATCCACAGAGGCTTGCTGAATTGCTTAAATGATGTGGTTCACACAGCTAGTTAGGGTCATGTCAGGGTCATGTTTGCAACATGGGTATCCTGACTCCTAACGCTGTACTCTTTAAACGATGCCACACTGAATCTTTGGCTCAAGCTAAACACACTGCCCAGCAGTAAACAGCTTTGCTGTTGTGTGCCTCTCCACAGGGGAGGCACGATACTTAATCTAATGCTTAAAACTCAGGTAGGAATTCCGACCACAGTAGTAGCCACGCTCATTCTGCGGCAGGAAGCTGGCGGCTTCAGGCAGAGTGCACAAAATCAAGCGTTTCTGGCTTGGACTATAGGAAACACATTGCTATTTTCAGTGGGGTAGTCTGTCTTTCTCGGTCTCTTTCCCTCCCACCTTCCTAGACAGAAATCCACAGGAAATCAATCAAGGCCTTACCATCATGACAACGCACCTACTTTACTAGTCATGCCAGTTGGCAGCCAGGCATCTGGGAGTTCAGGGCTCTTGGCATAGGCTGCACAGTTCAGAGACCAACTTCCTTTAGAAAAGGAAACTCCAAAGCCTCCTGCAGCATCCCACCAACTGCCCATAGACACATGGTTTCTGCCTGTGATCAAAGTGTCAAGGGCATGGGACCCTTCATGCCTTCATCAAGGGACACTCTCTACTGATTTGTAGCAATCTAAAATAATTTTTAATATGTGTTTTCATTCTGGGAAAAAAAAATGTAGAGTTTAACCCAGAGCTGCAAAAGGCCAGATTGATAAGTAGTGTTGGGTCTATACTCACATAATGTGTTCCATGTCTCACTCAACTCCTCCCCATACTCCACTTTCCTCTCCAAAGACCCAGGGCCCGCTCTTCTTTCCTTAGGCCTTTCTCACCCCATCCTCTTGGATCAGGATCAGCCCATGGCCTGTTCTTTCCCTGCTTGGGTTAAGGGAAACTAGTGGTTAAAGCATTCAGCTGCTAACCAAAAGGTTGGTGGTTTGAACCTACCAGCTGCTCCACAGGACATCGATGAGGCAGTCTGCTTCCATGAAGAATCCTTGGAAACCCTATAGGGCAGTTCTACTCTGTCCTATAGGGTCATGATGAGTCAGAATCGATTCACTGGCAGTGAGTTTAGTTCTGGATGATTTTAGTTAGTAAGAGTGCATAGAATAAAAAGATCACCATGCATACAAAGACATTTGTTTATGGTCTAACCAACAGTTGCTTTGTTTTGTTTCAGAATGACTCAAAGCCTTAAAGTCCTAGTACCTTCATGGCTTTCTGAGAACAGGGGTAGTCTGCACTGCCACGGGTACTACTTTGACCAGTAATTCTTGGCCTCTGAAAATATTCTGGAGTTCTTGTTTCACACAACACCTTTTAAGAAACAGCCTGAAAACTAGTAGCAGAAAGAGTCTGCTTTCCTGTCTGTTCTGGTAAGAAATAGCTTAGAATTGAATGAATAGCTCAGTTTGCAATGAAAGAATTGTGGGGAGAGGGAGAGGGAAAGAGAGAGAGCGAGGGAGGGAGAGGGAGAGGGGAGGGAGGGAGAGAGAGTGTGCACATGCCTTTCTCATGCATATGTTCACACATATGAGTGGGTGTCACTGTATGTTTCTATTGCATGATCATGCTTGGTAACATCATTTGGATCCAAAAAACATGTGAAAATGAGGTTATCAAATTTTCTTCTATGGCCCATTACTAATTTTATTAAAATAGATCTAAATGTGTTTTGAACAGTATCAGCATAGTTGACACGAATATTTAGCTTTGTAAAGGGACTGTAAGGACAGCATTTATCTGGCTGTGTGGTTAGAATGCACCAGCTCAGACCCAGATGCACTGCTCAGACATCCTTGTATGTGCCTGTGTGTCACGTGAATCACAGCCTAGAAAAAGGACTCTGAGGACGAAAAGCTTTGTTGAAATGCATTTCAAGACTAAAGAGTAACAAGACTATGAGGGCAGCTATAGGAAGAGAGGCGTCTTTCTAAATGAGAACCAAAAAACAAAACCAAACTTAGGCCATCGAGTTGATTCTGACTCATAGTGAACCCCACTGGGTTTCTAAGGCTGCAAATCTTCTAAAAAAGAGACTGCCTCATCTTTCTTTCACAGAGCAGCTGGTGGGTTCAAATCACCAACCTTTTGGTTAGCAGTCAAATGTCTTAACCACCAGAGCTCCTTGAATGAGAACCAATAGATTCTATTACATCTGGTTCACGGTGGTAATCAGAAAAAAAATGACCAAGGAGTAATCCCCAGCACCTAGGACTATGTTATCTTATCTAGCAAAAGAGACTTTACCAATATGATTTACTTAAGATCTTCAGATGGGACGAGTAGCTAAAAGCATCTGGTGGCCCAAATGTAATCACATGGGTCCCTAAAAGCCAAGGACCTTTCCCAGCTGTGGTGAAGGGAGATGTGACCATGCAAGAATGGTCACAGACATGCCACATTGCTGGCTTTGAAGAGGGAAGAGGAGCACAAAGCAAGGAATGTGGGAAGCCTATAGAAGCAGGAAAAGGTGAGGAAATGGATTCTCCTCTACAGTCTCCAGGAAGGAACTGCCGTCGCTTGGATTTTAGCCCAGGGAAACTCACATCAGACTTCTGACCTACAGAACTGGAAGACAACAGATCTGTGTTGCTTTACGCCACTAAGATCATGGTCATGTGTTACAGCAGCCAGAGAAACCCAATTCATTCACCTCCCTCACCCTAACCCCTTCACATTTCAATGTTCCAGGAATTCTTAGCATGTCTGCAGTGCTACAAACATTCACATGTTTCACTAACTTTAGTTTATGGATAGAGACTTACTATAGCACAATAGGGAGCTCTGGTAGCATAGTGGCTAAGTCACTTGCCTGCTAACTAGACGGCTGGTGGTTCAAACCCACCAGCCACTCCTCGGAAGGAAGGTTGGGCAATCCTACTTCCGTAGTGATACTGCCTCGGAAACCCAAGGAGGGGTCGCTATGAGTCGGGGCCGACTCGACGGCACATAACAACAACATAACAACATAGCACAATAATATCAAACTTCTGACTCATAGCTACACCACCAAGGAATTACATGCAAATCACAGGAGATGCCACACATGGCTTGGAAGCCATGGGCTTCCCCCATTTTTCCCCTACCTGCTTTTCATTAATCGCATTTAAACACCAACCTAAGAGAAAAGCATAAAAACTGTAGATAATTAGTTCCATTACTTGTGCTTTCATTTATGCCACTATTCACTTAGCTCAGTGTGTGTGTGTGTGTGTGTGTGTGTGTGAGAGAGAGAGAGAGAGAGAGAGAGAGAGACTAACAGGTTCTGCCTTTCTTGTAGAATTTAGAAAAGAAAAATCTATTTCCACTCTTATTAAAGCTTCATTTTCTCAAACCTTGAATACTTTACACTTGGGAGCCACATCTGATGAACACATAGCTATTGTACCAATCCCTGGAAAGATGGCTTTGAGTTTACTTAGCCAAATACAGAGTAACAAACCATGGGAACATATATAAGCAGAAGCACGAGCAATGATTCCCCGTTGGGACCATTAGTCTTTAGCCACAATGTATGCACAACGCGGCCTTAATCTTTACCCCAGGAACTTCCCTATTTTCCTGTATGGAGCCCCACGGAATCCAATGATGAATAAACGTTTTCGACTGACAGAGATGCTGGTAAGTTTAAACACAAAAATAAATGCGGTGACTGGACGCACACCCTCACTGGCCACGGCTGCATACTCACAGGTGGCCCCAGGGCGCCTTGAGGTCCCATGCTTCCTGTGATCCCTGGGGCTCCAGGAGCTCCCGGAACACCCTATTAGGAAGGCGTGAAAATGGCACAATGGTGAGGATACATAAGTTCTCATCAATGACACTCAAGCAGGAGCAACCAACACCCAGTGATAGCTTCCCTCCCATCACCACTAAGACCCCAGGATTCACTGCTTATTCCCATTCCCAACTCCAAAAAGAGTAGGGAAGACACTACCTGCCCATCGGTCAGGTGTGGATCTTTCCAATTCAAGCCTTACTTATGTCTAATAAAATCCTAAATAATTAGTGGAAGTGATCTCATGGCCAAGTGGCACAGAGACACATCAAGCCACATGCTATATTATTTTTATAGGATGTTTTAAGAGAGCTCATGCCAAGGGATGAGTTGTTTCACTTCAGCAAAGATGGCAGCCAAGGTAAAGGTCAAGCAAAGAAAGTCTCTCAAAAGAAATGAAATACTTCAAAACACAGCACCTCCCAGTAGTTTCTGTTGATACTTACATTTGGCCCTGGTGGCCCTGGAGGACCAGAGGATCCATCCTTTCCAGGAAAGCCCTGGGGAAATGAAACACAGTGTCAACCACACAGTTGCTTTTGATGGCTTCCAGAAGAGTTTCACCTAATCCCTTTTACTGTTCAGGGTAAGCCCTGACACTTGGTCTGGACTCAGCTCTTTTAAGCTCTTCGTGGGAATTGTTCTTGGCAAGGCTTTTGTGTCTCTTGGCTCCATGAAATTGTTCACTGCAAAAATTTTAGGTGTAAGAAACACCACTTACAAGCTTAAACAGGAACTCCTTTCCACAAAGTGTTCTTATTAAACTAAGTATAATAAGTGAGAAGGCGTATCCATTCTTGGTAGTTAATGACAGACAAAAAGATGAATTAGTGTCTTCCATAACCAAAAAGGCTCTTGGGTAGTGACTCACTGCACAGGTGTCTGTATTAAAAACTAGGTGTATTACAATATCGGAAACGCCTTGACTCCTCAGGCGCAACCTGGAGAAGAGCATGGAGGGACTGCTGGGCAGGTTTGCTGAATGGGTGTCATTACAAGCTCACAAACGGATCCATGTTTACTTTCCGTTCTGTGTTGGAAAAAGGGAAAGCAGAAAGCAAACCATTTCCTTTACAAAAATAACTTCTTAAACTATTGAATATGTATGTGTGATATTAAAAAAAAATACAACAGCTTCAAAGACTTACATCTAAGCAGCTGTAGTTTTTAATTGTGGATGCTGGTCTTTCCAATGTAGTTAAAAACATCAGAGAGGATCTTTAATTGAAATTTTATAATTGGTTCATAATTTACTTTTGCAAAACAACACCTCTTACTCTATCAAGATTTTTCCTTTGGGATTTGTTTCCCATTGGATCAATCCATTCCCATCTTGAATCAACCCAAACTAAGCTCCTGGCTACCTTGCTGCCTCTCCTTCTAACATTCATGCCACTTTTTTCAGCGAACTATCCTGACCACTTAACCTTGCTCATGAAAATTCATCTTCTTAAGCTCCCTGTCTCCAATCACATTGTCTCTCCCTAGCTCCAGGTATCAGATAAAAGGGATAAAGATGAGGCTAGCCAATAGGAAATGGTACATGAGCTGGGAGAGAGTATATCAGAATTGGCATGAAAAGATGGACAGGATGAGTTCAGGGAAAGCGTATGGTCGGGATGCTCTGAAAATGCCAGTAAGTCATAAAACCAGATGAGACAGCGGATACAAGGGTGCACTGATGATCACTGTTTTCCTCTTCTGCCTGGATACATTGTTATGCTACATTTCCTACTTTCCTCATAATTATGTTGGAACCTCATGGCTAAATTCTGGCCAATGGAAAGGGGCCACTTCCAGTTCTGGCTCATAAAAGGCTCCCATGGCGATTCTCCACTTTCTTTTCTTCTTCTCTGGGAACTTAAGAGGCCATGTGTTGAAGATGACAGGAAGAGTCCTGACTGACCGTCCCCACTCCTCCACCTCCACCGGCTAACAGCACTGGATTGTGAACAAGCAATAAACTCCCATTGCATTTAACAACGAAATTTCAGGGTTGTTTGCATACAAAAGTACAAATATATATGGCTGTGTGTCATCAAGTTGATATGACTTAGGGTTTACTAAGCTGTAATCTTTATATAAACAGATCGCCTGGTCTTTTCTCCTGTGGAGCCACTGTGGGGTTTGAACCATTGACCTTTCAGTTAGCAGGGGGTGCTTAACCATCATGCATTATGCCCCCAGAGCCCCTTACAAATATATATACATAGGAGCTCTGCTGGCATAGTGCCTAAGGCATGTGACTGCTAACCAGAAGGCCGGCGGTTCAAACACACCAGCCACTCCTCAGAAGGAAGATGGGGCAATCTACTTCCATAGTGATACTGCCTCAGAAACCCAAGGAAGGGTCACTATGAATTGGATCCAACTCAACGGCAGTGAGCTTGTTTATATGTGTGTGTGTATGTGTGTGTATAAAAACAACAAAAGTAAATCCATCTCTTTGAGTCAATTCTGCCTTATAGAGACCCAGAGGGTTTCCAAGGCTGTAAATCTTTATGGACTTAGATTGCCTCATCTTCCTCCCATAGAGCAGCTAGTGAGTTTGAACCACTGACCTTCTGGTTAGTAGCCAAATACCTTAACCACTGAGCCACCAGATAGTATGCTAATATACAAGCAGCCCTGGTGGTGCAGTAGGTAAGCACTCAGCTGCTAACTGAAAGGTCAGCAGTTCTAACCCACCAGCGGCTCCACAGGGGAAAAGCCCTACAGATCTGCTTCCATGAAGAGTAGAGCCTAGAAAACCCTATGGGGCAGTTGTATTCGGTCCTATGGGGTCCCTGTGAGTCAGAACTGACTTGACAGCAATGGGCATGGTTTTGTGGTGTCTGTCCTAATATACAAAGCCAATGTTTCTTTTGCAACCATGTGTGGTCCTTCACTTTAGTCATCTTGCAAAAAATGTTATTAAATCTGAGAAAGCTGCAGTGATAGGCCCTAGTGCACAGTAAGTTCACACACCTTTCACTGGATCTACTAACAAAGAAAATTAATACTAGCATAGACTTAAAAACAATTCTTTTATATGGAGTTTAAGTAGAATATGTCTAGGAGAAAAGCATTAAAAATTCAGGCTATGTGAGAGAGAACAGGATCATGGACCTCACCCAGGCTAACTCCTTCATACAACAAGTACTTAAACAGGGCGCCAAAAAGATCAGGAGACCCTCCCATTTAAAAAAAAAAAAGACAAGGAATTTTTAAAATCTACTCTTATGTCCTAGAAGAAATTCTCATAAGATAAAAATGGACTCTGGGCACATATTCAACCACTTAAGAAGGCATTTGAAAAAAGACATCTTTTGCTTCCTGCCTTAAAATTGGAATTGTGTCAGTCTGTAATGACCCATGGCCAAACACCTGCCCAACAGTCAAACAGCAGATTGCTGCAGGAAATCTTCCCTGACTCTTCCCCAGACTATATCCAGAGGACAAGAATTTCAAAATCAACCAAGGGAAAACTTTCTTTCACAGAACGAGACAAGCCATGGCATATTTTCTTCAAAGAAAAAGGCATTGTTCCAAGGAAGATCAACAGGAAATAAACATACTTAGTCCCAGCTCCAGTCCTGTAGGGAAGAGCCACTATCTGTCAATGCTCTTGTTTATGGTGACCCTACAAGGACAATCTTGTGAACAGTCATGCTCTCACAAGACTTACAGATGCTATGTATGTATCACCTGGAAGGGAAGATAATGAGATAATGTTGCATATGAACTTAATTTAGAGGAGGGCCCAGTGCTTTAGGGTGACTGAATTAAGACAGGAGACTGGGTTTGTCTACTTGCTCCTACCTAAGGGATATCCTCAAAAGCTAAGATTTCACTGCACTCATTATCCTAGAATAGTTTCCCAGAAGCAGACCTGGATACCTGTACAACTGATTTACTGAGGGAGGTTCTAGGATGGGAGGAGTCTCAGGTAGTGAAGGAAGTTGGACAGGACAAGGGAAGAGGCTGGGTGAAGCACTGGGTTTAGCTGAAGTCTGGCCTCGGCCTGGTCCACAGGGAGCTCTGGAGTGTGACTTACACCTCAAAAATGATTCATGATAAGGTTTTACATATCTGTATCCATTACTCCCACCATCTGTCTATCAGTTTGTCATACAGTGGTGGCTTTCCAGGTGCTATAATATTGGAAGCTATGTCAATGGTATTTTAAATTGTAGCAGGGTCACCCATGGTAGACAAGTTTGAGTAGGGCTTCCAGACTAAAGCTAGCAAGAAAGGCCGGGCAATCTACTTCCACAAAGTAGCTAAAGAAAACCCTAGAGATCACAACTGGATATTGTCTGAAAGAGTGCAAGAAAATGAGCCACCATGGTTCAAAGGAACTACATAATGGCCACACAATGGGCTTAAACCTCCCAATGATCATGAAGACTGGCAGGACCAGGCAACATTTCGTCATGACGTACATAAGGTTGTCATGAGTTGGAGCCAACTGGATGGCATCAAATAATAACAAAAAAAGTCATTTTATTTTGTATTATTAAGCCTAGCATTTATCACTTCATTCAAAAACATATGCAATAAATAACCCAATCAAAAAACACACAAAGGACTTAAACAGAGAGCTCACCAAAGAGAATATTCAAATGGCCATCAAGCCACAAAAGGATGTTCAACATCATTAGACATTAAAACCAAAAAAAAAAAAAAAAAAAAAAACCCAAAAAACTCACAGCCATCGAGTTGGATCTGACTCATAGTGACCCCCTCCTTGGGTTTCCGAGGCAGTATCACTACGGAAATAGACTGCCCAACCTTCCTTCCAAGGACTAGCTGGTTGGTTTGAAACTGCCAGCCTTCTGGTTAGCAGTCAAATGCCTTAGGCACTATGCCACCAGAGACAATTAGGGAAAGGCAAATCATTACTACAATGATACATCACCTCACCCGTACTAGAAGGCAATGATTTTTTTAAAAAAAACAAACAAACAACAGGTGTTAGTGAAGTTGTGGAGAAACCAGGACCTTCATCCATTGCTGGTGGGAACGTAAAATGGTGCAGCCATGGTTTGGCAGTTCCCAAAAAGCTGAATATAGAACTGCCATGTGACCCAGCAATTCCAATACTAGGTATATACCCAAAAGAAGTGAAGGCAAAAACACAAACAGAAACCTGTACACCAATGTTCACTGCAGTGCTTTGGGCAATAGCCAAAATGTGGAAAAAATGAAAACATCTATCAACAGATAAATGGATGAACAAAATGCAGTATGACATACAAGGAATATTATGCAGCTGTAAAGAGAAATGAAGTTTGATGCATGCCACAGCATAAATGAATTTTGAAAACATTATGCTGAGCGCTACAAGTCATTTGCAAAAGGACAAATTCTGTATGGTCTCACTTAAATGAAATAAGCAAATATATAAACCAAAACCTTTTGCTATAGAGTTGATTCTGACTCACAGTGACCCTAAAGGAAACTGCCATAGGGTTTCCAAGGCTGTAATCTCTCTGGAAGCAGACTGCCACATCTTTCTTCCACAGCACAGCTGGTGGGTTCAAACCACAGACTTTTGCATTAACAGTCGAACACTTAACCAGTGTGCCACCAGGGCTCCTTAAATAAATATATAGAAACCCAAATTATTTATGGTTCCTGGGGTGGGAGGGCAAGGGAAAGTGGGGCTCTTGATTTGGAGGCACTGAGCTTATGTTAATGGTGGCAGAATATTTTGGAAAAGGATAGTGATAATGGTGGCACGACATGAAAAATGTCATCTGTGTCACTGAGGTTTGACTGTGGAGTTGTAATGGCAGATGTTTGGGTCTATGTATTTTCACAATTAAAAAAATGCAGAGCTGCTATTTTCTAGGTATTCTGCTCAGTTCTGTGCAGACGATGATCAACAAGAAAGTCTCTCCAAGGAACTCACAGTTCTGAGAAAAGTCAAACAGTTAAAAAGAGCATGACAGTGTGGTATGATGATACAATGCAGAGTGCCACGGGGACAGAGAAGAAGAGCACTTAACTTGAGGATCAGGGAAGGTTTCACAGAAGAGGTGGCATTTCAGTCAAGTGATCCAGGTGCCTTTGTCCGTGGCATCACTCTCCCTATTGGGATGACCCTGGAGTACTTATGACACAGCCCACCCTGGGCAAGTTGGCCAACCAATAGGCAGGGTCAGAAAGTGTCCATTCGCTCCTACCTAAGGGCCATCCTCAGAAGCAGAGATTTCCTTGCAGTGAATATCCTGGGGGTAATTTCCTAGAGGAGTCCCTAGATCCTTGTGCAGCTGATTTACTGACAGAGGCTCCTTGCTCTTCATCTTACTGCTTCATTTCAGGACGGGCAGCAGAGGCAGCGGCTTTCCACACAAACCCAATAAAACGGTGAAAAGGAGACCTTGGTAAAGTGCTGCGCCAAGGGCAAACTAACTGGCAAATTCCAGCTTTGTGGTTCAGCGTCATCTCAATCAAAGCTCAGTAAATGGTCCTCAATCATTGACAGCTAAAAACACATTTGCATTTCCCAAAGCATTTCTAGATCTATAAATTTTCTATTTCCTATGAGAAACCAAGCCAAGACGTATGTTAATGTATTAAGCACTGTACTAATGAGCAGAAGCCCTGAATTAAGCAATGAAAAGTGAATACTGGAGAACAGAAGGTTAAACAATGAACATCAAATGGGAATTCATTTAAAATTATGAATATATTTTTTACAGTGTATGAAACCAGCCACCCACAAACATGGACGTTTTAGCATTACTAGTTCTAGGCCTTTCCCTTTCATAGATTCTACCTCTAAATATTAGCATACACCCACAGCCCACATTTAAAATAATGTTTGCTATAAAAAACTTGAAAGGACTTTAATAATTTGTTTTTTTAAAACATTTGCCTATGAACAACTTAATAAGTTATGGTTGGCCATGATTTATCAACATCAGAAAATCTAACCTATAATTTGCTTTTAAAATCACTAATATTCAAATGGATACTAAATTTAACTATTGCTAAAATTTGTAAAATGTATTCTTTTGTTGTTGTTGACATTTGTAAAATTTATTCTTTTAGAGGTATTTAATTAAACATTTATTAATTTCCATTTTACAGTTTTCTCTTCAGTACTTTAGAGCAAATATGTGTGTGTGTGTGTGTGTGTGTGTGTATTTATAGGTCTCCAACATTTTTTGTGGGCTCTTAAAAAGTTTGTAGTTTCTAGGTACTATGGCTGTGGTATCTAATTGATAAAACCAACCTGCCACAAATAGTGTTAGAACCAAAAAATGAATTCAGAACTAGACTATTTATGTCTATGTAGCCTCTCATAAATAGCACTCAGAACCTATAACACAACTATGATTTTCATCAGCCATGCCTTTTTTCAAGCCTACAGTGGTACACCAGGATGCAAACATGAAGATTCTGGAACACGGTCAATTGTTAAAGCCTTTCTAGTAATGCTACACTAGAGGTTAGAGTGGGATCTGGAAGAAGCTGCCATCGGATGAGTTTGTTGAAACTGGTCAAATTTAAGCAGTGAGGGCTAAAGAAGTCTTGAAGAAACACCCAATGCACAGTTGGAAACACTATGGCATGGCTCTGGACTGCCATGGGCAACAGCCAACAGACCAGTGTGGCAATCAGCCATGAGAAATAAGGCTGCTACCTGGAGCAAAGGATTAAGACCAACCACCAGATTAAGAGGCCAAGCAGCAAAAAGCCGCAGACTCTACAAACACTGGCCTGGGCTAGCGATCCAAGACCAAGCTGCATGTGTGATACTAGGGGGTAAAGACTGCTGGGTGGGTCACACTGGGGAGCTTTCAGTGACAAAACCACAGCCATTGAGTCAATTCTGACTCATAGCAACCCTACATGTATGTAGATGTATATTTATTACATATACATATTTAATATGCATACATATATATAAATGGGAGCTCTGGTGGCGTAGTGTCTAGGGCATTTGACTACTAACCAGAAGGCTGGCGGTTCAAACCCACCAGCCACTTCTTGTAAGGAAAACTGGGCAAACTACTTCTGTAGAGACACTGCCTTAGAAACCCAAGGAGGAGGGGGGTCACTATGAGTAGCAATCAACTTGACGGCAGTGAGTTTGGTTTTTATATATAAATACTCACATGCATATTTTCAGTTACCTGTGGAGCATGTGTTTTCAGGAAAATGAAGTGATAGGTGATTTAAAACAAAAAGTATCAGCACTATTCTACCTAAGAAATTACTTTTACGTATTATAGTCCTAACACAACATAATTTTCAGTGATTCCAAACCCTGGCTAATCATCAGAATAATAATTAAGCTTTTTAAAACTGTAAGTTCCTATCCTGACACTTTTTGAACCTGAATCTCTAAGGTTGAGACTCAGTAATCTGTACAGTAAAAAATAAAACAAGCTGATCACATAAGTTTGAAATTGCTGGTTTACAAATACCAGGATGCTGGCCTGGCTCTGAAGGACAGCCTTAGAATGGAAATGGAAAGCAGATGTCATTATCTGTACCATGTGAGATGCCCCAACAGCAGTATCCTTCAAGCCAGTAGCACTGTGAAACTAAACTCCCTGTAACTGTTCTCTAAAGGTATAAAGTGATTGAAGAATCGTGGTCTCATGGGTGAAACGTCAAATTCTACTTCACTGAGTAAGTAACCCAGACTGGATTCCTACTGTCCCCAAATGCTGGGCCAAACAGCTTCAGTGATGGAGTCCTGCTTGTCAAACATCTCCAGTGGAAAACTTTCTCTGATTAACAAAATCCCAGTGATCCTTATTAACATATTTTGTGGGAAGAAAGCGTCCAATGTCGGAGCCAGAGAGAGATGGACTGAATCCCAGCTCCAACACTTCCTGGCTCAGTGACTCCGCTGGAGTTACTCAATCTGAGCTTCCCATCCTGTCTGTTAAATGGGTAACAGTACCTGGCATCTGTGATTACTCTAAGGACAGGAGAACATGACGTCTGTAAAGAACCTGCACACATTCAATAATGAATAGCAGCAGTGGTGGCTTGCTATGTTTATTAATGTAGCCTGTCAAACCTCTGTTGTCTATCACCATCACTGTGGCCGACTGTGAGAATGAAGAAAATCAAATCATTCTCTCCATTAGCTTTGTGATGGTTTCATACATTTCCTCTTTGAAAGGAGAAGGATACCCAGAGGAACAATTAACACGAATTTTTGTATTTAACAGAACAGGGCTTAGATGGATCTCTCATCACTGACACTTATGACAGGAACGAAATCCAGATAGTCGTCTCAAGTTCAATTTCCAGAGTACATTTGAAGCCCAACTCACTTTTCATGACATGGGATATTCATCACAAGTATGGTCTTTGTGCACGTCCCACCCACACAACAACGAATCAGCCTTTAAGTGCTCTTTCAAGATGGAATCCAAGAAATTTAAAAAGCAACACTTTCCTTTTCTTTAGACTTTATTGTATCTTTAAAAAATCTTCTAAGGCATTTTAATGTGTCAAATGTAGGCATTATAAAATATCTTACTGCCCTTGATCATTAGGTTAAAAACAATGAATAATAATATGAGCTAAAACGAAACTTTGTCATGGAAATGTTATTTTATCTACATTAATCCCCATGACAAGTCTATGGAATCAATTTTTTTTTTTTTTTTTCCCACATTACAGATAAGGAAAGTGAGGCTGGAAAATAGTAACTGACCCAACATCACGCAGGCAGGGTTCAAACCCAAGGACCAGCTAAAATCTATGTTATTGACCACTGGGCCATCCTGTTTCTCATAACCTCATCAGTTTAGCAGAATTCATATGCATAAGATGTTTTCAGTATTTTATCTTTTATCAATGAAAAAGGAGGGTATGGTGATGTCATTGGGATGGAGGAGTGGTAGCAGAAGAAAGAAAGCAATCCAAATTAAACTGACTTGGAATTTAAGAATTAATTCTCTCTACAAAACCAAGGAATTACCATCTTCCAGGTGCCATAAAAATCTGTCATTTTATGTTCGTCTGTCTGACTTTTTGTATAATTACATTGTTGTTGTTGCTGGGTGCCACTGAGTGGCTTTTCCCCACGTGACAAAGTAGAGCTATAGGGTTTTCTAGACAGTAATCTTTATGGGAGCAGCTCACGAGGTCTCTTCTCCCGCAAACTGGCTGGTGGGTCCAAACCTCTGACCTTTCAGTTAGCAGACGGGTGCTTAACCACTGCGCCACCAGTTTCCGTTTTCAAAGAGTGAATAAAATAATATTAATTAAAACTTTTATAGAGAAATGCTTTCTATGCATTAATCCCCACAGCAACTCTATGGAGTTAATTATTTATTTTTTTTCCATTTCACAGATGAGGAAGGTAAGGTGTAGAAACATTAAGTGACTGAACCAATGTCATACGGCCAGGCTTCAAACCCAGGTCTGGCTAGAAAACTGGTGGTTTTAGAGAGAAGTGACCCTCGGAACTAGGAAAGAGGTTTTTTTGGTATTTATACTTATCATTTCTGTCTTGCCTGTTCTTTCTAATTTCTCTAAGGACTACCTGAGTGTCCTGGAGAGAGGCGGAACATTTATCATATATCACAGGAGTACAAAGATCTCAGGCTAAGGCCCGGGGTCACAGATACCAAGAAAAGAAGAGCAGGGTGTCAATAAGGATATTTATAGTGGGGAAAACATACAATTTTATTTTGAAAAAGATATACTATCATTTAAAACAAGGATAATATTTTCAGTTGGAATGGCTCCCAATAAAAAATGGATATCAAACTCTGTGAAATCTAAACTTGCACTGTTGCTGTTTTAAGTATGGTCCTGCACTTTGTTCCATTGGCTTCCAGGAACCAGGCGGGAACTTGTTCACTGAAGAAGTCCAGCTTTTGCTGGACTTGCCCATGGCCCTAGGCCCAGAGCTGAATACGAGCCACCCCAAGAGTCAAAGATTCCCCTTGGGAAAAGCCAGGATAAGCTCGAAGCTTTAGAAAACATGGTCCTGTTTAAAAGAAGAGAGATTGAATCTTACTATTCGTTGTTAACCTCTCTCTCCCTTCCTGGTTAAATTAAGGGTGACATTGACAGCAGCTCCAGGAAAGAGGGGTTAATCTTTCTTTAAGCAAATAGTCACAGGGATGGTGCTGGGTTTGGAGTGTTTGTTCTTAGCTGTCAGCAAGAGAAGACAGAGATTAAAAAGAAGAACAGAGCCTTCTCCCCCAGACCTCGCCCACCTACTCCCTGAGCCTCTCTCCAAGGAGCTGGAAGCACGGATGGCGCAGCATCACCAATGTCCACCCCAGGTTCCTCCTCCCTTGCCTAGAGCACACCCGGGATCACAGGAAATGAAGGCACAGTAACTTTAAGTGATTTAAACGCTCAGATAAAGAAAGAAAAATAAAATCTGTCTTCCTGGTTCCCTAGACAGTCCAGCCTAATGGGGAAGTTTTCTACAAGTGGCTTCCAAGGCACTCAGCAGTGGGTCTCAACTTGCAGTGGTTTGCTTTCAGTCTGTTCTATGTCACTGGTGTTATTGTTGATGGTGGTGTTTTTTTCTGAATGCAACTCTGCATTTTAGGACAGCTAAGGAGTTCTGGTAGCATAGTGGCTAAGACACTTGCCTGCTAACCAGACGGCTGGTGGTTCAAACCCACCAGCCACTCCTCGGAAGGAAGGTTGGGCAATCCTACTTCCGTAGTGATACTGCCTCGGAAACCCAAGGAGGGGTCGCTATGAGTCGGGTTTGACTCGACGGCACATAACAACAACAACAAGGCAGAACGGTAACACCTGTGTAGTGTAGGCCCTTCATATTTTTCCTTCAACTCCCTCCCCACTACTGCCTAACCAGAGACCTGGGCTCACCTGCAGCTCCAGAGACACCTGGCTCTGTGATGTGCCATTCCCGTGTCCTAGTTTTATCCCTACCACCATTAAGGTTGGTCCTGGGCCTTCTACCTTTATAATCCTGCTAAGTAACTACTTATCTAGTTGTTTCAGGCCTACTTAGCTCCCAGATGAATAAATAGAATGGGGCCACCTCTGGCTTCCTTCCTCAGCCACCCATTCTTCATTCTCTACTGTGTATAGAGAAGATCCATTTGTTTTCCTGGCCAGGAGAACAGTGGTGCTCTTGACCCCATTCCATCCTTCCATCTCCTCCAGGTACACAGTCTACAGATTACTTCCCTTCAGTATTGAAAGCATTCTTCTCTTATAGAGCCTTCCTCTCTGCAGACAGAAATGGACAACACTCCCCAGGCTGGGCATAGTACATGCCACACAATATGTGCTTCATTAATTGAAAAAATACACACAGTACTTCCCTCAAGCAAGGCCACTATGTCATATGACTTGAGGGGCATCATTAACACTTCATTCTCTGTGAATGGTGACCCCTACATTTGTTTAGTATGATGGTATTGTTCTCAAATACTTTTTCTAAAACTTTCACAGGATTTGTACAATCTTTTTAATATGACTCTTTAAAGAATGATTTTCCCCTGAAAACCAATTCAAAAAAACCAAGTTTGGTCCCATCCAAGAAGTTTGCAATGTAGGAGTTAGACACACCCTGGAAGGTTTTCTTGCAAATTGTCTCTTTTTAGGGTAGGGTGCAAAACAAAAGCTAAGTACAGGTATCTTATCACATTATTGCAGCTCTAAGACTTTTAATCCCATATGGGCAAAAAAAAAAGAGAGAGAGAGAAACATATTTGGAGGAACAGCAAAATATTTATAAAAAGTCTATGTTAGTGCATTGGTTTTAAAAGAAAGAATTCCAAAACCAAATGATCCACACACTAATCCAACATGTTTGACTTGGGAGTTCTTTGCCAAGATTGGACTCCATTCATAGATAAATCAAACTCACTGAACCAAATCTTTAGAATTGCTGTTTTCAAATCTTCAGGACTCACGGAGGAATTTAGGTGTGTAACCATGCAGGATCTTAGCCTAAGCTCTTTGCCAAAACATATAAATACTTCTAGACACTCCTTTCATATGTGCAAAAAACCTACATAAATCTAATGCCCTTACAGAATGCCTCTTTTAGATACATTCACCTGGACATGTTTTACAGACTGAGTACATCCACTTGATGAATAAAGACAAAAGTGAAATTTTGAGCTAATGAAATTTGGTAGGAAAAAAGAAAGACAGGAAGCCAGAGGGATGAAGATGCCACAGCTACACCCTCTATAGAAAAAAAAAGCATCACCTTATTCTCAACCTGTGTGGCTACTCTGAGCTAAAGGCAGGCCTTATTTGAGCAATTAAGTTTCCCAGTCAGACATTTGCTAACCTAGAGGTAAGTTGTACCAAAATACCATTGAGGGTCAAATGTGTGGTCCGTCAATGGACTGGATCGAAGTGAATGCCATGCCGTATAATTCAATCTTGAGAGAAACCGTGAAGCTGCCCACATGTCTCAATCAGTAACACTTTAAGCAAGACCAGGCTCTCTTTCCCTTGCTGAAAATTTAATGACTTTCCCATTACCTTCTAACTGAAGTTCAAAATCCTCAGCCTGAAAACTTAGATTTTTCTGAATTGGATTTGTGTTTACCTTTCTGCTTTCATCTGTGGACAATCTCCCCACACCCCAATGTGTGTGCACACCAGGACACACACACCACACTGTAATCTCTAGACATACTGAACGTGTGCAATATTGATAATGCCCCCCACTCTCTTCAGCCACACTCCTCTGTGTCTGACATTTATTCTGCCTGGAATTGCTTTCTCTTCCTCATTCACCTGGCTAACTTCTTTCAATCAAGACTCAGCCCAGATGGTGCCTCCTCTGGGAAGCCTTCCCTGACTCTCCAAGTCCGGCTTACTAATCCATTCTTAGTGCCTCACTGCTGCTGTTCTTGTTGTTAGCTACCATGGAGTTGGCCTCTGACTCACGGCAACCCCATGCACAACAGAACAAAATATTGCCTGGTCCTGTGCCATCTCCAAGATTGGTTGTAGACTGGACCATTGTGATCCATTGGGTTTTCATTGCTGATTTTTGGAAGTAGACAGCCAGGCCTTTCTTCCTAGTCTATCTTAGTCTGAAAGCACCACTGAGACCTGTTCAGCATTAGAGCCACTCACAAACCTCCACTGACAGATGGCCAGGAGTTGAGCCCACGTCTCCTGCGTGCAAGGCAAGGATTCCACCACGGAGCCCCCAGTGCTCATCTGTGCACGGTAAAGGGCCCCCATGTGCTATAGTTTCTTATTTAGCTGTAATTCTTCTCTATCAACTATAAACGTTATGCCTGGCTCAGTAAAGAATTGTTGACTACACAAGCACCAGGTGTGAACTGACTCCTCTCCTAATCATCCTTGTACTCTTTTTTACTGCTATCCACCAGAACAGGTTAAGAGAACAGATAATTGTCATAAATAAATAACTAAATAAATGGTTTAAACCAAACTCACTGCTATGGAGTCAGATCCGACTCATACTGACCCCTCCTTGGGTTTCTGAGGCAGAAGTAGATTGCCCAACCTTCACTCAGAAGGAAGACTGGGCAACCTACGTCTCTGGTGATACCGCCTGGGAAACCCAAGGAGGGATAGTCAAGGTAGTTAAGTGATTTATATGAGCCTTCAGGTTTATGCCTAGAGGAACTGAAAGAACAGACAAATCCACTAAACCAAGGCCCACAGTGCAGGGCACACGCAGGTTAAAGGGCTTTCAGGAAGCAGTGTTGCTAATCTGAGAAGGTTTAGTGAGACTTTCTAGGTTTTGATGAAAGTCGTAGACGTAAATGGTAGTGAAGTGAAATAGCGTCAGCATAGGCAAAATGTAGCCAAACAGGAAAAAAGAAAGAAATAACTTGACCTCTTGACATTGAAGCCTGTAAGCAGCTAAGAGCGACTGGGTGAGAAGTCTACTTACTCTGCTAACAACCAAGGGCAAGTTCTTACCCTCTGGCCTGGGGTGCCGTCACGGCCTGGTGAACCAACGCCTCCTGGAACACCCTGGGCAGAGAAAGGATAAAACAGGGTCAGAGGCACAGGAACGAGTCACCCTCTCAGCCAGCCTCCTGAGCAAATCAAGGCCTCCAAACAAAAGCACGGCATGAAGGTGAGCGACTTAGAATCCAGAACCCGGAAGTTATTCATGGGAAGGGAATGGCCTCCCCCAGAACTCATGCTGGGAAACATGAGCGTGAAGCTCCAAAGAGGCTTCAGGTAAATGAGTAAAGGCAGTCCCTGCGTGATGAATGAGTTCCATTCCTAAGTCTGTCTTTAAACTGAATTTGTATGTAAGTCAGAACAGTTAGGTACAGTGGTATCTGACATCAGTTAGTCAAAGGTCTGTCTTAGTATATATACTATTTTATTTTTATTTTTTATGCATAGCATTTCCAGATACACTAATCTTTAAGATAGTAATACAGTAATAATAGTGCTTTTATGCATGTTGCAAAGTAGCACCTGTTTGTTACACAAATCATTGTATGACCTTGAATTTCTAATATAATAGGCTCTACAGTGGTTGATCTGTAACTACAGTTGTATATAAGTTGGACAGTAACAACCGAGGGACTGGCTGGGCAGGCAAACAGTCCAACAGTCATTAAAAAGGAAACCACTTACTGACAGAGTCACAGCCTTTCCCCCCTACCTCTTGGCAAAGCTCTAGAGCCGAGAGCAACAGACTGAAAAACAGAAAGAATACCTGTGGTCCAGAGGGACCAGTGTCTCCTTTCTCTCCTTTTTCTCCTGGCATCCCCTGAGTGTCCAGAAGTACAAAAGGTTAAGTTCACCTACGTAAATTCTTCATCTTTTTTTCCTGCTACTGACTGCTCAAACATCTTACATTAAATTGCTTTGATGCCAACATCTAAATACAGTATATTTTACTTCTCACATATGCTACATCATTTCTATAAACACTCCTATGGAGCTCAATGTTTATATGCCCAATAGTTTAAACACAGAATATACAGTCCAATATGGCTGAGCCTATGTTGGAAATATGTGGAGGTGTGGAGGGGATAGCTGAACATTCCAATGTTATGTGTAATTTAAATTTTAAATCACACACACACACACACACACATATTTTGCTAGAAGGATGTAAGAATGGGAAAAGAAACAATACAGAGCCAAGCTGGTAATGAGACTTCAACAAATGTTCATTATTAGAAGTAGTATTTATATAAACTATGCTTTCTAAAACATGGGGGTTACTCCATAGAGGAAAACTCAGCGAGGGAGACACAATCCTATAAACTAAAGATTGCTAAAAAATAAACAAAAAGTATGCTGTAAAGGATCTGGTGGCTTCAATTATTAATTACAAAAATTGTTTTCATTCTTTAAATCTAGATCCCTTTAGTAGCAGTAATTAAATCCAGTGAGTGGAATTAAACTTGTTTTCAATGGAACAAGTAAGTTTTAGAGAGAATAAAAAGTATAAAGTATACCATCTAAAATTTAAAACTGTCTCACTCCATGGACTGCACTTTGATGCCAGTCAAGTTAAAAATCATGAGTAAGTGGCTTTCCTGGCTCTACATTACCGGTCACTATAAATAAATAATACTAAACCAAACTCACTACTGTCAAGTTGGATCTGACTCATAGCAACCCCTCCTTAGGTTTCTGAGGCAGTATCACTACGGAAGTAGATTGACCAACCTGCCTTCTGAGGAGTGGCTGGTGGGTTTGAACCACCAGCCTTCTGGTTAGCAGTCAAATGGTTTAGGCACTATGCCACCAGAGCTCCCAAATAAATGATGAAGAATCTAAATTCATATAACACTGCTTACTTTCTAGGTTTTCTCACATCCAGTAAGGACTCCGTCAAACAAGGAAACACATTAAACCTGTTACGGCCTGTTTGACTTCTGTAGACAAAATGCTTGTAGGTGTACCTACTACCCGTGCATGGACCTGTTTGTTACAAGACTCCTATTACTGGACAAAAA
Organism: Orycteropus afer afer; assembly: GCF_000298275.1. Classification (NCBI taxonomy): domain Eukaryota; kingdom Metazoa; phylum Chordata; class Mammalia; order Tubulidentata; family Orycteropodidae; genus Orycteropus; species Orycteropus afer. The sequence continues at coordinate 243,750 of NW_006921760.1, forward strand.
ATTGGCTACAGACACAGGTGATGAATGGATCCTCAGCTATTATGTAAGTATTCATCTCTCAACCTTTCTTTTTAGGGGTAGGAAGGTACAGGGGCTCATTACTAAGGTACAGAAAACAAAGGGTCATTCTTTGCAACCTCATGGAGATGTAACAACAGAACCCTCCTGGATCTTTCACACAACTCACGGGCATTCCTTGAATGGACAGACCACTTGGTCCTTGGGGTCCAGGAGGACCCTGAGGTCCTGAAGGGCCTGTTTCACCCCGAGGGCCCTCTGGTCCCTGAAAGGCAATAGAACAAAGTCATGCCAGAAATAAGTTAGATCCTCTGATACCCAGAAGATGTTTCAGTTAAGGGCACATAAAATGGATTTCCTTAAATAATTTTTCTGAAGACATGAAACATTCATAGGATAGCAAGGCATCAAGCCTCAAATGATTCACCTCCCAGGCACAATGTCATCAGTAAACCATAAAAGTAAACATACTTTTTACTTTTGTTTTGTTTTGTTTTTGTTTTTACTTTTGCAGGGATTGCTGCAACATTATTTACTGCTTCCATAAATATGAATGCTATGTCAATTATGTAACTAGACCCCCCACACTCCATAACCAACTTAAAAGGTAGAAACGTTTGTAGACCACCCTCCTGGTCTGTGATGGTTCTCCCACTCTGTTGAACCACATCAGCTCATCTTCACTGCTGCCAACCACTTCCTTCAGGGGCCTCCTCTGCCTTTGTGGAAGACCACATCTAGGCCCTATTATCTTCCTTATCTCAATCCTGTCATCATCCTCTGCCTCTGAAATGACTTTCCCCAGGCTCAATGTTGATTTCTGCTCTTCCTTACTTCTCTGGCCAAGGTTCGGACTTTGTTGTGGTTGAGCTAGAATTTCATCACCTCTGCAATCTTTGACCCAGAAAACACTTGTCCTCCAACTCTTCTTTCCCTTCTCTCATTCTGTGACTCCAACTCAAGCTATTCTTTTACTATATTAAGACCTCCAACATCTAGGTATTATGTTATTTGTGTGGATAGTGACTCCACTAGTTGGAACAAGGAATACAAAAGAAAAGGCTGAATGGACTAAGAGAAAGGGAAAGACCAGTTGTGGAGTCATTTCCAACTCATGATGATTCCAGGTGTGTCAGAGTCAACTTGTGCTCCATAGAGTTTTCCATGGCTGACTTTTAGGAAGTAGTTCACCGGGTTGTTTTTCTAAGGTGCCTATGTTGTTGTTGTTGTTGTTGTTATGTGCCGTCGAGTCGGCCCCGACTCATAGCGACCCCTCCTTGGGTTTCCGAGGCAGTATCACTACGGAAGTAGGATTGCCCAACCTTCCTTCCGAGGAGTGGCTGGTGGGTTTGAACCACTAGCCTTCTGGTTCGCAGTCAAGTGCTTTAGCCACTATGCTACCAAGGTGCCTATAGATGAACTCAAATCTTCAACCTTTCAGTTAACAGCTAAGCATGTTAACCGTTTGTACCACCCAGGGACTCCTTGAATTGGCTGTTGTTGTAGTTGTTATGTGCTGTCGAGTCAGCCCTGACTCATAGCGACCCCTTCTTGGGTTTCTGAGGCAGTATCACTACGGAAGTAGGATTACCCAACCTTCCTTCCGAGGAGTGGCTGATGGGTATGAACCGCCAGCCATCTGGTGAGCAGTCAAGTGCCTTAGCCACTATGCTACCAGAGCTCCCCTTGAATTGGCTACTACCTAATTAATTACGTTCAGCTTTTGTTCATTACTTCCTCTTTTTTTTCCATATTCTTTCCTACTTCGCTTCTTCTGTTTCCAATTTTATACACCCACTCCTCACTTATTGAAATGTTAAGGTTCCAAAGACCAGGTCATTATGTGAAACCAGCATTATATGAGTTGAGGGCTGCATTCTGTCACCAGCACTGGTGTCCTCCTCAGTTATTCAGCACCTGTTAGGCACCCTTGACACAACTCAGGATATGTGTGGCACAGTGGGCCATCCTGTACCACCATGCCTTCCCCAACAACATGGAGCCCGTGGGAATTGGGGGTGGTGGTAGTGGTGGTTGGATGTTGTCTGCTACATGCTGCCCCCTGCCCTGGGTGGGGCACTCATCCTCCACCATTGCCTCCAACAACCCAACCTGAACAGAGATCCCATTCGCCCATTCACCATGGCCCCACAGTCCTGCATGACCCCATTCCCTCTCCCCACTTGCTGGCCAACACCCATCAACTTCTTCAACACCTTTGGGCAAGCCTTCCCCAGCCTCTCCACAATGTCACATTTTCCCATTGTTGTTCTGTGCCCTCCATGGCCAGATCAAGACATCATCGATGAAGGGAAGAAGGTGTCCTGTGGCCATTTGGCTGCCAATCCTCCTGCGGCCTGGTCACCATCAGGGCCTCCAGTATATCATTTGGGAAGTACCCCAGCCCAAGCTGCAGCCCCATGTGGGGCTCAGACCATTGGAGGCACCATCTGAGATTTTTTTCAAAGTTGTTGTAAATGCAAAATGTTAGATAATGAAATAGTTGATAAGTGAGGAGTAAGTGTGATGAAAAAAAAATCTTTCACTGTTCTCAGATCCATGAATAAATATTATGTGAAATTAATTAGTAACCATACTGAAGCAGTAAGTAAAGCAAGATGGATAGAGCTGAGATAACATGGATGGACACAGTGAAAGAGAGGACAGTGAGTTAAATTATAAAGGGCCTTGAATTATGTGCCAAGGAGTATGAACTATATTCTCAATGCAATAGCATGTAACTGTAGGTGTTAAGGAGGATGGTGTGACCTGGCACAGACTTTAAGGAAATGAAGAATCAAACAGAAAGCCAAGCCACTGGAGCTAGGAGACCAGTTAGAAGATCTGCCAAAAGCCATATAAAAGATGGAGAGACCTAAACTCAATTAGTGGTAGGACTTCTGCCAGCTTATAGGGTACCTTCAAGCAAAGCAGAAAAATGTGTGCCTTGACATGGCTTGGCATGCCTTAGTCCTGTTGGCTGGTGCCTTGGAGGCCTTGGGCAGTGGAAATGGAAAACAGAGCTTTGTGTTTGATTATACACAGTGGAAAAAGGAGAAGAAATTCAAAACCTGAGAAATTACCTGAGAGACTGCGTCCCAGTTGTGATTCAGTATTTGCCCAAAGTCAAATCTTTGTGGGAGATAAAGGAAGAAAAGAATGCTAGAGGATGTGATGGAGAGAGAGAAAGACCGAGGGAACACTGCCTTGGACAACAAATCACTCTGAACATTGACACTCTTATTTCTGACCCAGAAACCTTTCTTTTCATGGAGTTATTAAATACTCATTTTGGTTACCAAGCACAAGTCTTTAAGAAAATGGAAGAAGTCTTAGACATAACTTCCATAAAACTATAAGGAGCTTTTGTTTGCAAAGGGTCAATAGTACTAAACTCCAGAATCATGGCTAATTATAAGAGAGAGAAAACATTACCTTGGGACCCTGTTCACCTTGTTGACCCTTTGGTCCTCGGACTCCTGGACCACCCTGGCAAACAGATGTTAAGTATTAGCTCAAACAAAAATCTCCAAACATTATATTCCATCTATTTTCCGTATAATAGAGATTATTCTTATTTTGTATAAAGGCCAACACACTGTGTAATGGTATAAGTTCATCAAGATTCCTTACTGGAAATTTACCACTTCCCCCAACTTCTCCCCGTAGATGATTTCATAGTTTGAGAGAATTTTCTATGGCAAATCATTTTAAGTCTTGAAAATTTTTAAGATTAATGTAGTTAGTGATTACATAATACCATGCTACTAATGGATAAAAATATTAAAATATATTATTAATCTAAAACTGTATGTGTCTTATAATCATAACTGAGGTGAAATTATTCACTAAAAGTATAAAATAAGCACAGGAATGTACTAACAATTTGATTTCATTTACGCAGTTATTTAGTGTTTTTGAAACTTCAGTCTTTTGCATTTCCCATCAAGATTTTGCCATATGAAGGTATGACCTCCACTAGTATTTAATGGTATTTTCTTTATGTAGATATGTGTATTGTACATACATGATATATATGCATATATGTGTTTACATAGTCTTTGTATAGATGTGTGTATGTGTGTGTGTGTATAGCCTGCATATTTTCAACTGACCTATTATTGAAATTAAATAAACCTATTTTAAGAAGAAATATAGCTCTGTAGTAAATGGAAAATCATCACTTACTAAAAACAGAAAGTAATCTTATAAAGTAGACTGTAAATAATGTTCTTTAGTTTAGCTGGATTCTATTCCTGTTGGAGGCTGGGACCCAAGGGTTTGCTCATTGTTAAAAAGGGGAATGAATAAGTGTGGGCCAGACCAGATGGGCGCCAAGCTGAGAATTTCTCTTTCACCTGACTGGAGGCATTGAGCATAGTCAAAATGGGGTAAACTCCTCCCTTTGAGGTTTCCATGTATTTCATGCTGTGTTTACGACTACTGACAATCATTTTTGTGTACCATGAGCAGGACACTTATGTCACATGGGAAAATACCGGATCAGGTGAGTTGTACTTTCTTCCAACGTTTTTTTTCAATCACTTAAATCCACCTCCACCCCCAAAATCTTAGCTGGTTGTCTTCTAGACAACCAACAATCATAAAACTACATTTTATGCATGTAAATATGTGTCTATAGAAAATACCATCTATTATATTTTGTGGTATTATCTTATTGCATGTAGTTTACATATATGATGTCCCACTTTTAATATATTTCTGAGTTTTCTTAGTATGTTTTAGAGGTGTGTCCATGCTCTTACATGTAGATCTAATTCATTCTTCCTAACTGTTGCACAGTAGTCCAAAACTTAGATATACAATAGCTTATTGAACCATTCTCCCACGGTTGGACATTTAGGTTGTCGTGTTTATTTTTTCCCTAAATTTTTTGCTGTTTAAAAAATGTCTCAATTAACATTCTCATACATCTCTTAAGTACAAATGTTAATATTTCTCAGGAGAAGATACTAAGAATGGAATTACAGATGAAATTTGACAGCGATACAGACACATTTTCAAATTTCACTCCAAAACAGCTGTAACAGTTTATAAATCTGCCAATAGTTCAAAAGTTTCCCTTAACCTTACTTGACACTTGATATTGCTAAGCTTTCTATGTTTACTAACTTCATTGATAAATACTAATCCTTTACTCTTGTTTTCATTTTCACTTCTCTGAAAGTTACCAAGTTTGATCATCTTGTCACAACTTTTGCCCATGTACATTTCATTCTCACCATGACTGCCTGTTTATATACTTGACTCACTTTTCTATTGGGCTGTCTTTTCTTCTTTACTATATAGGAATCCTTCATACATTTGGATACTACACTTTAACTATCATATAAGTTGCAAATATGCTTTCCCAGTGAGACCGACACTATTAGCTGGCTACTAAGATCCTTTCCTGACTCCCTACTCCTTTTGTGTTGCTTACTATAAAGGTCAGGAGCGCTAGCGGTGCAATGGTTAAGCTCTTGCTGCTAACCAAAAGGTCAGCGGTTCAAGCCCTCTGTGGGAGAAAAGACCTGGCCATTTGTTCCCATAAAGACTGCAACCTAGAAAACCTTCTGGGGCAGTTCTACTCTGTCCTGTAGAGTTGCTCTGAGTCAGAGTCGACTTAACAGCACAGAACAACAATGATCAACACTAAAAAAGGCCAGTTATTTGCTTTCCCAGCCTCCTCTGCAACCAGAAATGAGCATGTTAACCAGTTTGGTCTACTTGATTTGTTAAGCAACAAGTCGTAAGAATGAAAATCTGAACCATCAAGGAAACCCCAGTGGGAAGCTGGTAAAAGCTTGAGACTTTACTGAAGTTGTTAAGTAACCTCATTTGCCTTGGGACCTTACTTCTAACCCTTTTGTTGAACTATGCAACACTAAAGAATAATGTAGAATCTGCAAAACATTGCATAATGTGGATGAACTTGGAGGATGTTATGCTGAGTAAAGTAAGTCAATCAGAGAAGAACAAATATTACATTATTGTAAAAAGTCAAGGAAAGGTTTATACATGGAAGGAAACTTTCTTTGTTGGTAACCAGGGGTGGAAGGGGAGGGAAGGGAACACTAAAAAAAAATTTAAAAAATAAACCTTTTGTTGAACAAATAATGAATGCTTTAATGTCTTAATAGTTTATTATACAACTCTGTTAGTCAGATTTTGTTCCTTGCAGCCTAATGCATCCCAATTAACATACTCCGTGTGTCACAACTCTTTAAATTTGTTTTTGAACGGTTGGTTTTTAATTGAATGTTTTGCTCAAATGTGACTGTCTCACAGATAATCATACCATAAGCACCATGTCAAAAAGCCAGGAACCATTTTTTATACTTGCACATTATTTTCCACCTTATCCCTAACTCTCATCACTGACAGCACAAGAATTCAATACATTTCTGTAGACAAAAAAAAAAATCCATCCTTTTAATAAGAAAGAACAAGTCTAAGCAAAGGGTATATGTTTCTTTCACCATGCCTTCCTTTTTATAATTATATTGCCATATGATACTGCTGAGTAAATTCTTTTTATAATTTTATTGGCAAACGATACTGCTGAGTAAATTCCTGAATGAGAAAATAATCATAAATATATCCAATCACCCCTCAGGCTTTATTACATATTTTTCAGAATACTATGTCATGAATTTTTTTTGTACTTCAAATAATTGAAAATTTCAATAGCTTTTTCCCTATTTTACATCCACTTTCCCTTCAAGTCAGGGCTCAAAACTTCTCTTTCACTTTTCTCCTGTTCTCTTCTCATTAGAAAGTTGGACTGTTAGGTCTTATATAAATATTTAATGACCTCTTCCAGCAACATTGCAGATTTGAAAATCCTCCAGCAATGAACACTTATTAAAATAACAGAAACGTTACTGTAACTAAGACCTGAATCTTAATTAATATTAAGGAATGAAGAGGAAACAAAGAACCAGAGATGCATGCACCAAGACTGCCCTTGTGGAAGGTGGGAAACATGGTTGAGGCTTGCAGGAAAGCTTGTGCTTCTGAGCACATGAAAGCCAAAGTAATGTGAACGTGGACCTGATACGGGAAGGAAGGGTTGAAATGTGAAACATTCTTCAAAGGTAAGAAATTTGAAAAGCTGCACTCTGAATAAGCTGGGAGGGAGGGCCAGGGGGAGGGAACACCTGCTAGTAGGCGGGAAAGATCACTGGGGGTGCAGTGGTTGAAGGGCTCGGCTGAGGACTTAAAGCTTGGCAGGTAAAACCTCCAGCCTCTCTGCAGGAGACAGACGTGGCAGTCTGCTTCCATAAGGACTACAGCCTTAGAAAACCCATGTGGCAGTTCTACTCTGTCTTAAGGGGTTGCAATGAGTCGGAATCAACATGATGGCAATGGACTGGGTAATAGGTGGATGACCAAGATGGGAGGAATAGGAAATATCTCCTGTAAGAAATATTAGTTACAAGCTGGTCCTCCTACAATCTGGGGCCATATTGCTTCTACCTTGGGACATTGCCGATCAAAGCTTACCATCATCCTGTTCCCATTCCAGCCAGTTGGGAAGGGGGACAAAGAAGGTTAAAGGAGAGGCATTTGTTTTTTATTTATGGACAAGACTGAGTCCTAGGGTCACCCCTACTTGCACAGGATTCTAACAAATTGAGTCCCTTGCTGGATGGCCATGGGCATGGCTGAAACACAGGACATTGGAGTGCTCTAAAGAAGCAGTGGGAATTAATGTGGGAGATGATTAGCAACTCCTACACCTACCAACACTACCTGTCAACAACATGGGAAATAAAAGCATTTTCAGATGAATAAAAACGGGAATCATTACCATAGTCTCTCATGATGGGAAGATCCAAAGGACGTTCTCCAGGAAAAAGAAAAATGATGCCAGAAGAAATTGTGAGAAAAGAAATAGCGGATCGGTTGGAAAGTCTTAACAAATGATAATCATCATTAAACAAGAAAAGCTAATAATCAAAATGTCCAACTTGCAATATAAAAAACAGTTTTAAAATATTGGACAGCAACAGCACATAAATGATAAAAAAAGCTGATCCAAGGTGAAAGATCCAAGAGCATCATATTAGTTGAAAAGAGAGACAGAATTTTTTTTTCTTTCGTCTTTGTGAAGCTAAATTCATCTGCTAAAATGTCCAGGTAAACCATTAAAATAACAGATATAATTTACAAACTAGTAGAGGGGAAAAGAAAAGAACAAGAATAAATGCAAAAGACAACCAAAAAGCAAGCAAATAAATGTAATCTTAATCTACCAAGAAGTCAAATAACTACACAAGAGGTATTAGAACAAATAAAGTGAAAATGATTAATTTTGGTGGTGGGTTCAAAATACATATATTACTTTTTAAAAAATATTTTCTAAATTTGAAATGTTTAATAACCAAACATGGATGCATTGAGAACACTAAAAGTCGGGAGCTCTAGTAGCATAGTGCCTAAGGGACCTGACTGCTAACCAGAAGGCTGGCGGTTCAAACCCACTGGCCACTCCTCGGAAGGAATATGGGGCAATCTACTTCCGTAGTGATACTGCCTCGGAAACCCAAGGAGGGGTCACTATGAGTCGGGTCCG
>NW_006921760.1:252448-272327 GCF_000298275.1 Orycteropus afer afer
AACAACAACAACAACAAAAGATGAAGTTCATAGTACACATTTTAACCCCAAAGTATGTCATGTTGATTTTAGCAAAGAAAATTAGGGGAATAAAATAATCTGAATGACACAGTCACTCAAGTCTATCCTCAAAACCTCCTTAAACAGACCCTTGTAAGGATTCTCAGGATCCAGGCACAAATGATTTCCTTCCCTTAGTGTGAAGGCTTGTTCCTGAAAATACATGTGACTCTACCCAAGGCCGTCAATGATGTACCTGTGTGGTAAACTAATTTTGGCCACATAACAGTGAACTTCTAATATCCTGAAGAAAAAGCATCTAGCTAGTACTCTTCCCTAGGAGCTCTGGTAGCAAAGTGCCTAAGGAACGTGACTGCTAACCAGAAGGTTGGCGGTTCAAACCCACCAGCCACTCCTCAGAAAGAAGGGTGGGCATTCTACTTCTGTAGTGACACTGGAAAACCCAAGGAAGGGGTCACTATGAGTTGGGTCCGACTCGATGGCACATAACAACAACAACAAAAATACTCTTCACACCTTAAAAAACCAAACTCACTGCCATTGAGTCAATTCTGACTCATACAACCCCCATTGGGTTTCCAAGACTATAAATCTTTACAGAAGTAGATTGCCCCATCTTCCTTCCAAAGAGCAGCTTGTGGAATTGAACCACTGACCTTCCGGTTAGCAGCCATATGCCATATCCACTATACCACCAGAGATCCCTTTAGTGTGCCTAATAATTGTCAGTTCTCACAAAGACATTTCAGAGATTCCGCACAAGGTAATTTTGAGAGAGACAACACTTTGATCAACTGTACTATATAGTACTGCTTTGTATTTTTCTGAAGGCTGACAGGAAAATTTGGCACAAAGTGGAAAACAAATCTTTGTTTTCAATTCCCAGATTAAACTAAAGACCACACCTTACAGTTGATTAGTTTCAGAATGCATGTTACATATAACATCTTATGTCACGTATTCCTCACAATACCAGTAAGAGGTGGGTCCAGTTGCATTCACGAGGAGCCAGAGGATCATGGGGTTCGATGGCTTGTCTAGTCTCATGATTTAAATGTAACGGTTTTAGAATTACTCCACATCTGCTTTTTGGGATGAAGAGCCTTTAGTTTTTTCAAAAAAGTATCTGGGTTCTATGTCCAGAACTTGAAACAATGTTGTATTACACCAGTGTTGTCAAGAACCTGCTGGGATATGTTTCAGATACATCAGCAGGTTCTCTTCCCTTTCTGTTTATATCAGGAAACACAGTAGACAAGTGAGAGAAAATTATGTTCCTGGTGTCCATCTGGAGTGAGCTTTCACACAGGAAGCCTCCCGCCAGCGTGGGTTATCAACTGCATGTGGCTGACCGTGCTGGGCTCCCCTGGAAAATCTGCGTGCAAGGAGGTCTGGCCTAAGATTATTCCTCCTGCTGGGCCTGGTTTTCTTTACTTGCATAGGAGTCCTCTGCCTGTGTTCTTTGTCATTCTGCCTTGATACATTTGCCATGTCCTGAACACAGACCAGCTATATCATACCTCTCTCAAAGTAGATCGCCCAATCTTCCTTCCGAGGAGTGGCTGGTGGGAGTAAACCTCCAGCCTTCTATTAGCAGTCAAATGCCTTAGGCACTACACTACCAGAGCTCCCCAAGAAACACTTAGAACCCCAGTTTAGCAAGTTAGAAATAAAATGAGCATTTAAACATATTTTTTGTTGTTGTTACATGCCGTCAAGTCGGACCGACTCATAGCCACCCCTTCTTGGATTTCCGAGGCAGTATCACTACGGAAGTAGATTGCCTCATCTTCCTTCCAAGGAGTGACTGGTGGGTTTAAACCGCCAGCCTTCTGGTTAGCAGTCAAGTGCCTTAGGCACTACGCTACCAGAGCTCCCTTAAATATATTACTCAGTAGTAAAAAAAAAAAAAAAAAAAAAAGCATGGTAATTTCAAAGATGGTGTAATTCTTTTCTTTCCCTTCTTTCCTGTAAGAATTTCCATTCAGTAGTGGAAACTTTCACGCTCAGATGGAGTATTTCCTCTGGTGAATTCAAAATCCTCTTTTCTTCTGTGTCAGCTTTGATACAGTATGGGCAAAGGGATGGTTGAAAAGTACAAGCAGAGGGCCAATATTTGCAACATTCAGACTGAAAATAAACCACAGTAGTTTAAAGGGAAGATTCTGAATATATGGCAATGAGAGGTAGTGTGGCGTAGTGGATAACAGTATCATCTGTCAAGGAGACTTGGAACTGAATCCCAGCTCCACCAAGCTGTATTCTTTAGGCAAGTTACTTAACATCTCTGAGCCCCAGTTTACTCACAGCATCAAGCAAATAACAGGTGTAGCATTTAGCAGAGTGACCAACATGAGTAGGTGCCTGCTAGTTATTAATGTTAAAAACATTCAATCCATAGGAAGCCCAAACTAGACAGGACTTACTGGTGGGCCTGCTGGTCCCAGAGCCCCTTTGCTGATTTCAGAGCAGGAGCAGGAACGTGGAAGGTCTGGGCAGGTCTCTTCATCCCTCTGAGGAAAGAAAATAGCATGCCTGTTAATAAATAAGGCAGTCTACACAAACAGCTTTCTTGACACAACACTTTTTAAGATGTATTTATTTATTTGAGATTATTCTCTCCTGATTACAAATCTTTTCTGTAAAGGAAAGATGGATGGTTTCTAGGAATATCAAGGGAATGCTGATAAAAGCCACCTAGGAATCCAGGTGGAAACATAAACTCAAAAAAACAAAACAAAACAAACCCACTGCATCAAGTCCAACTCACAGTGACCCCCCACTAGGTTTCCAAGTCTGTAAATCTTTATGGAAGTAGATTGCTTCATCTTCCTCCCATGGAGCAGCAGGTAGATTTGAACTGCTGACCTTCTAGTCAGCAGCCAAATGCCTTACCCACTACACCACCTGAGCTCCTTTTAAGTGTAAAGTGAGTGCAAAAAATATCTTGGCTGCCATTTCATTCAGCTGAAGTAACAGTACACTATGCACTAATGGTCTTGGAAATTTTCTTCATATCACATCATTTTTTCCTTTTCAAAGGTTAAAAGGAAACTTGTTGGAATGGCCAATCAAAACAACCACATCTACATGAAAACAAATAAAGAAACAAAACTGGTGTCCAAATAACGTCACCAATTCCCTGTGACAATTTTCATGACATCTCACATTCCTTGGCAGAAAACAAGAAAAACCTCACAGCATCAATCTAAAGCTTTGTGATGGATGTCAGTGTTCTTCTCTCTTGGAGAATTTTGTTGCCATGTGACATTGCAAAATAGATTATGAATGTCAAGCTGAATGAATTTGAGTGTGTTCCTGGAGTGTCCAGAAAGACAGAGCACCTGCTGATGTTATTGAACAGCTGGTGACTATCCCATTTGAAACAGCAGCCAAAGAGAACTCAATACCGGGATAGGGAACCACAGAACCCGACCCCAAACCAAAACCTGTTGTTGTTGTTACATGTCGTCGAGTCAGACCCGACCCATAGCGACCCTTTCTTGGGTTTCCGAGGCAGTATTACTATGGAAGTAGATTGCCTAACCTTCCTTCTGAGGAGTGGCTGGTGGGTTTGAACCGCCAGCCTTCTGGTTAGCAGTCAAGTGCCTTAGGCACTATGCTACCAGAGCTACCAACCAAAACCTACTGCTGTTGAATTGATTCCAGCTCACAGCGTCCCTATAGGACACAGTAGAACCGTCCCATAGGGTTTCCAAGGCTGTACATCTTTACAGAAACAGACTGCCCTATCTTTCTCCTGTGGAGCAGCTGATGGGTTTGAATCACCGGCCTTTCGGTTGGCAGCCGAGAGATTTAACCACTGCACCACCAGGGCTCCTCAGAACCTCATAGGGTTCATCAACTCCTCTGGAGTGTGAGAAAATGAGCTTCATTACTTAAAGCTTTAGGGGGAAGTATGGTTAGAGCTGAATGGCGCACAGATGATAGTTAAATTGACAAGTTGAAAATGCTCTGCGTCTCTGGAAGATGCACAACAGAAACCCCAAAATGCTCGAGCAGTTGGCCCACTCTGCAGAAACTCTTCTTAAATGTTGAATAACAGTTCAAGGTTTCAGCTCATCTCAAGAAAATCTCCTGCTAACAAAGCTGGCCTGTTATCAGGCCAGCTAGAGTAAAATACGAAGTTAAGTATCCTGAATGATCCCTAAAGTAAGGCTGACAGCAGGCCACCTGTGACCCCAGACTGAGTCTCAATAATGCTTTTGCCAGTGCTATGGACTTCATCTTTGCCCACATCTCTCCACCATGAAAGGAATGCATCTCCACTGATAAAAATGAGGAGGAAATTCTTGAGGTAGCTCAGGTCCTTCCCAGGAGAAGCTGTGTCATAGTTTGCCTGATACAACATAGCATTCTGACAATTTCCCCTTTAATTTCTGATCTTTTGCACTTGAGCATAACATCAGTGTCTGTGATTTAATTCGTCATTGGACTGGGCAATCTACTTCCACAGTGATACTGCCCCAGAAACCCTAGGAAGGGTTGCTATGAGTCGGGTCTGACTCCATGGCAGTGAGTCTGAGAGTTCAGTAAACACTTGTTTTGAAGAAGAAAGAGTAAGTCAATTCTTTCTTAAGCTTACTGTCTGCACCGCCCAGGGCCCTTTCTTAATCACTATCACCATAAATTTACTGCCTGCTGAGTGTGGCTTTTTTTTTTGGTAGATGTGGTGATGTGTAAGAACTTCAACAGTCATCAAATCAATTAGACTCCATGAATGCTTTTCCTGGCTCACTCTCCAGATTTTAAATATTAAGATATGATGACTGTCCAACCATAACAGTGTCATCAATTTCTGCTGACTCCTAAGGATACTAAAATATGAATTCATTTTTCTGTTTTTACATATAGAGGTATACTTCCATGAAATTGCATGAGTATTAATGATGAGGGGGAAAAAAAAAGGTAACATTTTCTAGTAACATCATATAGATTATATCAACCGTGATTGCAGTTCAAAAAACATGTGCCCAGCAACCCTGGGGAACTATAGGCACTGTAAAGGAGAGCTGGTGGCATAGTGCCTAAGGCATCTGACTGCTAACCAGAAGGTTGGTGGTTCAAACCCACCAGCCACTCCATGGAAGGAAAACTGGGCAATCTACTTCCATAATTTAAAATTTCAAGGCTAACACAGCACATTTAACATTCACTGGACTTTACCTAGACTACAAACTCTAGGTAGTCCATAGTTTCAACATTTGTTTCTGAAACACTCTTCTCAATGATGTGAATCATTTTAAAGCCAATGTTTTCAGCTGTTGCTGAGAATGAATGAAAAGCAAGTACCATACGAAAAATCAGTATGGAACAAGGAGTGAGGGTGGTGGGTGGGATATCCAATCGGAAAAGTTACGTAGTGCCCAATATGCACACATATACCATTAGCAAGTAATTGTGGTTATTGAAGAATGAAAAATTAATTTTTTCTTTCATTGTATGTGTATTTTTTTCTATACAATTTCTAAATAGCTAAGACATAAATACTTTCTAAGTTATTTGGACCTAATTAATAAATGGAACTGTTAGGTGTATCTTTTAAGTATTTTTCTGGGGTTAGCATAAAAAATTATTGAGATACTTAGGCCTCTGTGAACAAGAAATTTAGGGACATCTGCACTACGTGTACACAGCACCCCTTGGAGTTGTGCAGTATAGACCTTGCATGACCATAGGTAGGTAGTGGCCCTGGTGTAATGATCCCAACATGTCTCCTTAGCCTCTTACTAATATTAATTCTCATCACAATGAATTATCTCTGACAGGAATGTGGAGAAATAGCCCTTCAGCTTCAGAGAAAATGGAGTATGATTTTTAAATCTTTCAAGGAAGGACAGACTAAATAACAAAAGCATTCTTACCAGGCCTGGAAGTTCACAGCATTTGTCTTTACTGGCCCACGATGTGGAACAAACAATATCAAACATCTGTAACTGGAACTGAATTTTAAAAAGAAAATTGTCACTCAAAAGATACCAAGATACATTGTGTTCATGATTATGATGATGTCATATTATATATCACCCTAACAGAGCATCAGTAACTTTACAACACTACAATAAGCAAATAAAAAGTAACTTCAATGATATCAAGGTAATTTTGTTCCTCGAACACACAGTGATGTCAGACTTTGTCTATAATTATTCCTTCCACTTCTAAATCCCCTTACTTAGCACAGCCCTCCCTCTCCCACCTCTGCCTAAAGAGCAAGCTTAGCTCCTCTGTTGAAGTCTTCCCTTCACTGGTCATCACAGTTTCTACTAATGCCTCTGTATTCACACAACGCTCCATATGTCTCGTTTACGGCACATCTTCCACCACAGCATATGTTATTTATATTATCTGCTCCTTCGCATGTGAACTTTTCATGAAACAGGTAATCACTTAATCATCTTTCCCCTCTGCACCCCTGATCATAATAACATGTGGATATAATAGGTATTCATAAAATCTCATTGAATTAATTCTAACTTCATTCGGTCACTCACACATTCAGCAAATTTTTCTTTAGTGCATGATGTAACCTTTGTAAACCTGAGGATATGAAAATGACCAAAACCAGAGCCCTGCCATCAAAGAACTCACCGTGTTGAGGAGACAGACCCATAAACTACTGTATATAATGGGGTAAGTGTCATGATAGAGTCACATATAGGATTGTGAGAACCTGTGTTAAATGGATTCTCATTTAAGCCATTGATTATGCTGTAAATATTTTGACAATCTCGCTCTACTCATGTTCTTGGCAATTACTCAATCTACTGTTTGAAACATAGAGAAACATCATTATACAGGCATGTGCTGCAGAACATCCATTCAGGCAACATGCAACCAGACACCATCTTACCACATATACATCATGGTTCCAACCCCCACAAAGAATGAAACATTTGAGGTACATACAATGGTTCATGGTAACAAATAGCTACTACTTTGCAATGGGCATTACATTACTACTATTATTAATGTACTACTATTATTACTGTGGGAGCTCTGGTAGCATACTGCCTAAGGCACTTGACTGCCAACCAGAAGGCTGGCGGTTCAAACCCACCAGCCACTCCTCAGAAGGAAGGTAAGGCAATCTACTTCCATAGTGATACTACCTCAGAAACCCAAGGAGGGGTCGCTATGAATCAGGTGCAACTCCACGGCACATAACAACAACATTATTGCTGTATTATCATGTAAAGATGCTTTAGTGTATCTGAAAGTGTTTATGCAGTGTTTTTTTATGCACAGAAAGGTAGATTATATACTAAGACAAACATTTGATAACGTTAGATACAAACCATACCTAAAGTTCTCAATTTATGTACAAATTCAACTTAAAGACAGACTTAGGAATGGAACTTATTCATAATCCAGGGTCTGCCTGTATAGAATATGCTGTTCACACAATGTCCAAATCACACAATGTCCTATTCCACAGAATGTATGGTGGACATTAAGTGACACATGATGGTATTATCATTAAGGACTACCAACAATTTAATGACCCATTAAAATTTTAACTATTTTTAGATTTTTAATATTAGGCATATTATGTTTCTTCCTATATGGTTTTCAAATACTACATGTATCATCGATTACAAAGCTGGGAAAAGGATAGAGGTCCGTTTCATTTTAAGGCTGTAACAGTCTTCCACAAGTGATGTTTCCAGGGATGGAAACCCTTGGTACTTGATTTCCTTCTAAGGAATACTACTCACCCTTTGTCAACCTAAAGGTCTCAACAGATAGAAATGAGAATGCCTGAGTAGATAGTATGACCAAAATAAATAGGTTATTAAAAATACATGCAATCCAATCTGGAAAAAAACTACATACTGTAAGATTCTGACTAAATAAGATTCTAGAAAAGGCAAAACTATAAAGACAGTAAAAAGGTCAGTGGTTGCCAGGGATTCAGGGGAGGGGAGGAGGGATCAACAGATGGCGCACAGGGCATTTTTAGGGAAGTGAAACTATCCCTCCGATACTGTACTGATAGATACATGCCATTATGCATTTGACAAAGCCCAGAGGACTATACAAGACAAAGAGCTAACCCTAATGTAAATTATGGACTCTAGTGAATACCAGTGTATCAATATTGGTCCATCAATTGTAACAAAGGTACCACCTGGGTGTAAGATGTTAACAATAGGAGAAACAGTGTGCAGGGGATGGGAAGGTATATGAGAGCCTTCTGTACTTTCTTTGTAAATCTTAAATGGCTTTTAAAAAAATAAAGTATATTTAAAAAAAGAAGAAGAAGAAGAAGAAAGAAAAAGAGCTGCTTATGTACAACCAAACACCTCATGGGATTTGGTTCCTTGGTTGGAAAGTTTAGATTCATGGTTTATTGGGACATCTCAGTTACATGGGCTAATGTTTAGTGCTTAGTGTTTAGTGCTTCTGTTCTATCTCCTAGTTCCTTGCACAGTGCCTAGGGTCTCAAGAGAGGGGGAAGGACAGTCAGGAATAGGAGGAGGATATGATGGCTAATTGCCTCCACGAACAACCGCCTCTTTTACCATGACACCAGAAGAAGTGGAGGGTTCTGTTGCCAACTGCTGCCCAACTACCATTATGGAATATTTTGATCAAAGAATCCATAGATGAATCCTGATCAAAAGCAGGGGAATGCAGAACAGATTTCCAAATTCTCATAGACTCTAGACTTTCTGGAGCCAGGAAGGGTAGAGAAACCCCTGAAACTATTTGACCTGAGATGATCTTTAAACCTTAAACCAAAAATATCACCTGAAGTCTCCTTAAAACCAAAAAATAGTTTAGCTTATCTAGTAAAAAAGGTCTGCCTTGAGGATTACACTCCTTTAAGAACTATCTATATGGGACCAAATCAACAATAGCAACTTGAAAGGTTAGATAGGAACCTCAGTGGGCAGTGACTTGATGTTAATGAGGGAGGAACAACTCAGAACAGGGGGGTTGGATGGTTGCACAACTTGAAAAAGTAACTAAATGGTATGTGTAGAAACTGTTGAAAGGGTGTATGTTTTGCTGTATACGTTCTCAACAACAACAAAATTAATACAAGTTAAAAAGAAAAAGATTATGCAGTGTCACAAAAGAGCCAGTCCTATCCAGCAGAAAGAGAGATCAGACTTTCTCTTTACACCCAGGAAGAAACGTGCCTTGCAGCCAGTATCAACCCCAATCTAGTTTTCCAAGGTCAATAACATTATTCTTGAAGTTTAAAAGCAGATTCACTAGTCCAGGCATCATGCTTCCTTGTTTCTATGTACATCTGTGGACACTTTGAGTAAATACATGCAAGGCCTGCTGCTCTCTTTTCTTACACCATTTAAAACTTTCTTTTCAAAGGGTGACCTATCTGAGCCTGTGCAGGACAACCATACGACAAAAATATAACCTTGAAAATATTTGCTAGGTACCGATGAGTCATCTCCAACTCATAGCAACCTTATGCACAGCAGAACAAACCACTGACCGGTCCTGGGCCAGCCTCACGATCCTTGCAATACATGAGCCCATTGTTGCAACCACTGTGTCAATCTATCTCATTGAGGGCTTTCACCTTCTTTGTTGACCCTCCACTTTACCAAGCATGATATCCTTCTCCAGGGAATGGTTCCTTCTGACAACATGACCGAAGTAGGTCAGATGAAGTCTGGTCAATTCTCACTTCCAAGAGGAGCATTCCTGCTGCACTTCTTCTAGAACAGGTTTGTTAGTCCTTCTACCAGACCATGGTACTTACTCTTAGCATTCTCCAACACCACAACCACAAAAGCATCAACTCTTCTTCAGTCTTCCTAATTCATTGTCCAGCTCTCACATGCATAAGAGGTGACTGAAAATACCATGGCTCAGGTTAGGCATATCTTAGTCTTCAAGGAGACATCTTTGCTCTTTAACACCTGAAAGAGGCTTTTTGCAGATATGCCCAATGCAATAGGTCATCTGATGTCTTGACTGCTGCATCCACTGGTGTTGATTTTAGAACCAAGTAATATGAAATCTTTGACAACTTCAATCTTTTCTCCATTTATCATGAAACTATTTATTGGTCCAGTTGTGAGGATTTTTGCTTTCTTTATATTGAGGTGTAATCCATACTGCAGATTGTAGTCTTCAATCTTCATCAGTAAGTGCTTCAAGTCATCCTCACTTTCACCAAGCAAAGTTGTGTCTCTGCATATCGCAGGTTGTTAATGAGTTTTCCTCCGATCCTGATGCCACGTTCTTCTTTGTATAACCCAGTTTGTCAAATTATTTGCTTGGCATACAAGTTGAATAAGTATGGTGAAAGGATACAACTCTGACACCCTCCTTTCTTGATTTTGAACCATGTAGTATCCCCTTGTTCTGTTCAAACAACAGACTCCTGGTCTATACACAGGTTCCTCATGAGTACAATTAAGTGTTCTGGAATTCCCATTCTTCTCAATGTTATCCACAATTTCCTTTGATTCACACAAACGAATGCTTTTGCATAGTCGATAAAACACAAGTAAACAACTTTCTGGTATTCTTTGCTTTCAACTGAGATCTATCTGACATCAGCAATGATATCCTTCATTCCACATCCTTTTCTGAATCCAGCTTGCATTTCTGAAAGCTCTTTGTCAATATGCTTCTGCAGCTATTTTTGAATTATCTTCAGTAAGATTTTACTTGCATGTGATATTAATGATATTGTTCAATAATTTCCATATTCTTGGGATCACCTTTCTTTGGAATGAGTACAAATATGAATCTCTTCCAGTCAGTTGGCCAGGTAGCTATCTTCTAAATCTCTTGGCATGGCCAAGTGAGTGCCTCCAGTGGGACATCCGTTTGTTGAAACATCTCAGTGGGTATTTGGTCAATTCCCGGAACCTTGTTCTTCACCAATTCCTTCAATGCAGCTTCAACATCTTCCTTCAATACCATTGGTTCTTGATCATATGCCATCTCCTGAAATGGATGAACATCGACCAGTTCTTTTTGGTACAGTGACTCTGTGTATTCCTTCCATGTTCTTTTGATGCTTCCTGCGTCATTCAATATTTTGCCCATAGAATCTTTCAATATTTCAACTCAAGGCTTAAATTTTTTCCTTAGTTCTTTCAGTTTGGAAACTGCTGAGCATGTTCTTCCCTTTTGGTTTTCTAACTCCAGGTCTTTGCACATTCTATTCTAGTAACTGGCTTTGTCTTCTTGAGCTGCTCTTTGAAATCTTCTGTTCAGCTCTTTTATCTTGTCATTTCTTCCATTTGCTTTAGCTACTATCCACTCAAGTGCAAGTTTCAGTCTCTTCTGACATCCATTTTGGTCTTTTCTTCCTTTCTTGTCTTTTTAATGACCTCTTTCTTTCTTCATGGATGATGTTTTTGATGTCATCCCTTCTTCTGGTTTTCAGTCATTGGTGTTCAGTGCATCAAATCTATTATTTAAATGGTCTCTAAATTTAGGAGGGATATCATCAAGGTCATATTTTGGCTCTCGTGGACTTGTTTTAATTGTCTTCAACTTCAATGTATACTTAAACATGCATATGAGCATGTTTAAATTTCTAAAAAGAAAACATTTTTTACAAGAACATTATTCCTCATTTTATTAACAACAATAAAAATATCTCCAGGGACAGAGGGGTTAGGAGGGCTATGGAGCCAGAATGCTTGAGTGTAAATCCTGACTCACTCACTCACAAGCAGAGTTATTTTGAACAAGTTACTCATGGTCTTGAAGTCTCAGTTTTCTCATCTGGTAAATCATTCTAATAATAGTAGCTATTGATATGGATATTACAAAGATGAAATGAATTAATACAGGGAATATTTAGAACATCTTTATTATAAATAACTGATATCATTTTGAAATTCTACGCACAGCCCTTTCACAACTGCATTCTTTAAGGTGCAAACTCAAACTCAACACACCACTGTGGAGTCAGATCTGACTCATAGCGGCCCCTCCTTGTGTTTCTGAGGCAGTATCACTACGGAAGTAGATCACCCAACCTTCCTTCCAAAGAGTTGCTGGTGAGTTTGAACCACCAGCCTTCTGGTTAGCAGTCAAGTGCCTTAGGCACTATGCCACCAGAGCTCCCCTTTAAGGTGCAGAAGTATATAATCTGGATGTAAAATAAAAAATTGACTCAAACTCAAAGT
Organism: Orycteropus afer afer; assembly: GCF_000298275.1. NCBI lineage: Eukaryota > Metazoa > Chordata > Mammalia > Tubulidentata > Orycteropodidae > Orycteropus > Orycteropus afer. The sequence goes on from NW_006921760.1 coordinate 264,619, forward strand.
GATACAGCATTGAGGGCAGAAAATTAATAGTGATTTGTTTCCACAATAATCACATTATTTGTTTGATGTTTGGTTGAGAAAAAACTTAGCAAATAACAAAAACTACGATAGCAACCAAAATTTATTAAAAACCTACTGTGTGCACAAGGCCCTACACTAAACACTGCAAATTTATTAGGTGCTAAATGTTTATCTGAAAAGCGTTAAGAAGGCCTGGTGCATATTGGAGCTAGTGAAAGGTCTTCTCAGTAAATCTTTCCATTCACAAAAAAAAAAAAAAAAAATCACTTAATCTTCAGATTATGACTATGAGCTATGAGAATAGTAATGTCTATTCTTTTTTGTAAATTATGATTTAGGCTGAAAGAATTTGAGTAATTTAAAGCCATGCTGAAAGCTTAGCTTCAGTTGGGATTTGAATAGCACACTTCATTTTCTTGTGGTTGATTCTGCAGTAAATGAATCTTTGGGCTAATGTCTGAAATGCAGAGACCCCAACCTAACCTTACAATGCCATTTTATCTGGGAACATTTATTAAAAGAGGCCTATGCATGATGACAGCATTAGACTGATTCGGTTACGTACACAAATCATTCATCCATTATGGAAGTTTCCATTTCTGAATAGAGCCCTCAACATAAAACCATGTTCGTGAATGGAAAGATTTACTTACAGCAAGGCCTTTCACTAACGCCAATAAGAAAGCACAGACTTTCTTAACATTTTTCAAATAAACATTCATCACCCAGTAAGCTGTAACACAAAAATGTCTACACACAAACCTTTGGCTAGACTTTTGCATATGGAGATATTGGGATCTTATGAGCACGTTTTATTTATTCAAGGAGTTGAATGCCTACTAAGAACTTAATGAAGCCAGAAGTATCGTTTGCGGAATGCTATGTGGGTTGTCTGTTCTTTCAAATTAGATGGAGGCCACAGCCTTTTCTTTGTGAGTACAACCAATTTATTCATAATCATGTACAATCATAATATCTTAGGTTCCTCAGCCATTACTTAGAGACATTTCTTCTAAGCCACATTTCTGGGGATTGATTTAAAAGACGAAACAAAACAAAAAAACTCTCTGGCTTTTATTCTAAAAGCTATGACATACATATTTGTACCAATTAGGAGATAATACAGAAATTGTATGTCAAAGGATCTCATATTTGGGTGTCTTAAAATGTAAGGCAATGTCTAAAATAAATCATACATATTTCAGGAAACTAATGCAAGAAGGCAGCCCCTTTTTACTGTTAGTTTTTTTCTTTGTAACTAAAACATTATTTTAAAAAATATCTGTGCACACACAAAAAAGAGAGAGACATACTCTCCAACTTTCACTTTTTATAATCTCTTTCAAGGGACTAGTTAGTCAACCACAAATGCTCATTTTTCATTTTAGACATTTTTGTCTGGGTGTAGCACAAAAAGCAAGCCATTTGGGGTCAAATGTTAGCATGCAAATAAGATTAAAATATTTCTCAGCAATTGAGTCACCATGATCTGTGAATGGAAATTAAAATTCCCCCTGACTCCATTTTCCGCTCAATACCAGATGTCATCCCTCTTGTTTTAAGCATAACATAGTTCAATTTACAATTTGAAATCAATCCAGACTTGAATTGATACACATATTCTGAGTATTTTACGTTGCACACGAATACCAAAAAAAGTGCATTGGGCTTAAGAGTTAGGAGGCAGAGACCATGCTCTGCTTCTATTGGATGTTAACTTTTATTGACTCCATATCAAAACTAAGATGAAGTAAGCACTTGCCATTTGTCAAGCAAAGAACTTAGTGTTTTCACATGGTTGTAATCAATTCACTAAAAAATGAGCCATGAAGGTGCTAATTGAATTAGGATTTGAAAATCAGTCACTGTTTTACTTGTTGGTAGCATATTAGAATGTTTAGGTATGGACAGATTTTGAGGGGTGGGATAGTTTGATCATTTTTACTTTCGAGGTCTTAATTCAAATAATGATGAGCCTTTGAACATGTGAGTGATCACACAGGGCATACGGTCCCTGGTGCAAACCAGGCTCCTTTCTCTGCCTTAACTTATGTAATCAACTTAGTTTGACCTGATGGAAGAAAGCACTAGAATAGAAGGCAGGTAACCTTATGTGAGTCAGGTATAGTCTCCTATCTTCCTTTCCTCACTCTCTGGGAAGGATTATCTTCCTAAATTCATCAAGTCTTAGTTTCTGCATCTATAAAGTGGAGATAATAAAAGGATCTCTTCCTAGGGTTATTAGAGAATTAAATGAAATAATCTCATAAAAGTACATACCACTGAGCTCATAGTACCAAACCAAACTCACTGCTGTTGTGTCAGATCCAACTCATAGTAACCTCTCCTTGGGTTTCCAAGGCGGTATCACTACAGAGGGAGATTGCCTAATCTTCCTTCTGGAGCTTATAGTGGGCATTCAATAACTATCAGGTACTGTTATCATTTTAAGACATTCTGGTGGCACAGCAGTTAAGACATTCAACTGTCCAAAAGGTCAGAGGTTCTAATCCACCAGCCACTCCATGGTAGAAAGATGTGGCAATCAGCTTCCATGAAGATTTACAGCCTTGGAAACCCTATGGAGCTGTTCTACTCTGTCCTATAGGGTGGCTATTAATCAACTTGATGGCAGGGTTTTTTGTTTGTTTGTTTTGTTTTTAATCATTGTAAGGATTAACAGATAATTCATGTGAAACACACAATCAATTCCTTATAATTTAACAACGTTCATTTCTGTTGGCTCATTGACTAGTCTGTTGATTCTTATATTAAACCAAAGAAAACCAAAACCACTGCCATTGAGTCAGTTCTGACTCAGGGAGACACCCATTGGGTTTTTGAGGTAGTGAATCTTTACGGGAGTAGATTGCCCATTCTTGCTTCCATGGAGTGGCTGGTGGGTTTGAACCACCAACCTTCTGGTTAGCAGTTAGATACCTTAGGCACTGTTATCAGAGCTCCATCTAAAAGCTGTATCTCAGTAAATAAAATTATAGGCAACTGCATGGCATGACATATATTTCTCTTTTATTTTGTATAGCAAAGGTCTAAATAAATATTATAATTACATAAGTTTTCAATTTTAAAAGGTGGAAGAAAGACACTAAGAAGCAAGATCTCATGTCAGAAGCTCAAACTTCTTTTTAGAATCATCTCTGATTGGCAACATTATCATTTCATTAGATAACAGAATAAGGTCAAAGAAACCTTTCTTTGGTGAAGGAGAACAACATCCTTCAGTTTCTTCCCACATGCGTTTTAATAGCAAAGTTAAGCCTGCTTGTTAGTTTTGCCCCACTAGGGACTGTCATTGCCTATAAGATCCTGAACTGCTTAACACAAGTTGTTTTTATTACAAATGTGAGTAATTTCAAGGCAGTAGCAACTGACTCCCCAAATCCATTAATCTAGTCTCAACTCAATTTTGGTTTAAAAAGACTATGTTTTCTTTAAAGACTGCATCTTCCATCATCTGGCATTTTTGAGTCATTCTGAATTTGCCAGGAACTTCTCTAAGTTACTAGTCCCTCACCTATGATGATTGCTCCTCAATCAGGAGCCTGCACAGCACACATTCCTTTTTATTGGTCATTGAGGGGATCTGGAGTCAGATGTATATCAAGATTATGTTAGCAATCTGATTTCTAAATAAAAAATGGAAGACAGGATTCTCTCATTTTGTGCTGAAACAATTAAGTCATAGCTCCAAAAAAGCAAGTCTGAGTCTCCAATCACATTCTTGAGAGCTAATCTAATATCATCTATTTCAACATAATCAAATTCTCCAATAAGTGGGCAGACTAAAATTCTACTTAGCAATCCTTTGTAGACTTCTGGAATCTAACAAAAGCCACTACTTTTTTCCCACTAGCCTTACAAAGAACTCTTTAATTATTGACTTTTATAAATTCCCCTTTGTCTACTCTTGGTCAGAACTTAGTGTGCTCTCTCTGTTTAATTCTTTTCTTTCATGGCCAGAAGTAAAGACTTATTGATGACAGACTTGAAACCTACAGGCACTTTTGCTTTCAGAAATAAAGTCTTTGACATTTAATCAGTCAGATACTTGGAATACAATTATTATTACATACAGTATAATTTGTAATACAACAATAAAAGTGTAATTGTACAATACAAATTGTAATTAGGAGAAAGTATGCTATACATTACTAGAACGTTCTCAATGCCACACATGGAATACAATATACAGGTATGCATCACTTAACTTCCGTTCAGGCAAGTTCATTCGAGTAATTCCCACCTATACATTAGTGGTCCTATAAAGTTTTGTTTTGTAAAGGGAAACCAGCTCTCCCTTTTATTATTATCATTATTATTTTCCCCTAATGGTTTTAAAGACCTCAAATCCAGACTTTTACAGCACTGTACCATGGGTGGTTTATAGGCAGGTGAGGCTTTGGCTCTGTCTAGCGGGCAGGGCTGGGTGCACTCCACTCTCTCCTTGCTCACTTCCTCTCACTCCACTGCTGCTAATGCTCCTCTGGCCATTCACCCACCTTAGTGGAGGCAGCAGCTGCAGTGGCAGCAGAGACGAGGAAGATGGTGGGAACAGGCTCCCACAAGGTTTTAATATAGTGTTTGCACAACGCCCAAATTACAGAACGCCCTATTTCACAGAACATATCATGGATGTTAAGCAATGCATACCTGTCTATACCAAACAAAATTTTAAGAAATGACATCATACAATTCAAATGGCCAATATTCTGATCAATTTATATCAAATATCCCTTGACAACTTATTCTACACATAGAAATTTATTAGATACTGTGGTGTGGGCCATAAGAGGGTGGATGCAAACGAAGACCATGGCGTGGTTTCTATTTGGGGGAATTTACACCTTGCCTAAGGAGGAGACATAGCTATATGAAAGGGTGAGAATACATGACTACCAAAAACCAAGTGATACGTGCTAGAGTTGGAGAGGTGAGAGAGCAAAGTGGGATGGAGAAGGTATTACTGAATTCCTTCAATAAAAGTAGCTACTAATCACTGAATGCTGACTGTGTCAGGGATTTTATATGCATTATTCCTCAAATAAAAAAGAAGGGAATACCACATAGTTTGGGCCCAGCATTTCGTATACCTAGAATTGTTTCTCTTTCCTAATCTGAATCCATTCATTCACCCAAGCATCCATTAATTCATGCAAGGTAACTTTAGTCTGCTAATTTTTATGAATTCCTGAGTGGGCTATTATGGGAGTATCTTCCATTAGGCAGAAGATGGCATATTTCTGAATTCACATCAAATGCTGCTCGTGAAGGGAAGGGAACTCCACAGTACCACATATATATTTTTCAAAGTCCTCACCATCAGTGAAAAAGAAGAGAGCCTTCAGTATCTTTTCATATTCTCTCTTTCTATATATGTAATCTATAGATCTCCAAACCAAAGTAAAAACAAAAGTAATTTTAAAGAGACTTCAAACCTCAGTGTAAAATGAATTAGCACACATTTGTCGAGGTCTGAAAGCATAAATGTCCCATAGACACAAGGGTTTCCCCTGTCTTCCCTGGGACCATTTTCTGATGTGAAGTCAACAGGGTTAGACTAGAGCATGGGATTAGAACTATGATCCATGAAGCTCCCTTAGGGGCCACTGGAAGGTGGGGCTCTCTGCTATTCCATGTCCCCTCCCATTTAGTCAGCATGAGTCTGTTTTAATTTTATTTATTTACTGATTTGACATAGCATAAGGTTTCATTTATATAAAGTGATCTTTAACTTTTAAAACTTTCAGAACCACCAGATCTTTCAACCATTCCCTAATAGGTGGTTAATTCTACAGATTTATTAAAGCAGAAGATAACAGCAGTGACTCATAACTAGTTTGAGTATTCTACTGTATAGAAGAGAATGCAGATCAGCACAGTTGGAATTGCTTACAAGAATCAAAATCTTTCAGGCTACTGGGTTCTAATTATAGGTGACTCAAATTAGAGAATGTTCCTAATGAGCTGTAAATTCATGGTGTTAAACAAAACTCTTTGTGCATGACTGTTTTTTGTGGATAGTGAGTGAGGGGAATGTCATTCTTTTGCCAGTTGCAAGTCTCCCGGTCTTAAATTCTATGTTACATACATGAAAAATGCCTACATTTAACTTGAATAAGGGAATTAGGTCAGTTTGCTGTGTATTATAGCCACATATTGTATGGATTTTTACTGGCCTATAAATGAGTTTGTCTACTGCTTGATTCTCATTAACAAACTATGCCAAAACCATTAGATAATTAATATTTCACTATTTTAATTTGAAAATGTATTTAGAAAATATATAGCCTAATTCCTGGAGCATTCACCTTAAAACACAGCAGAGACATACCATCAATCTATCCATCCGTCCACCCACCCACCCATCCATCCAGTACATTTACTTCCTGGAAAATAGCTAAGTACACTTTTGAAATATTTTTTTCTTCTATAGCAATAACACAGCCTCACTTGTTTATCTACTTACTGGTACAGAGTTTCCTTTCGGGTCTCGTGATCTAACCATTCTCCCCAGGACTTCCACACCATCTGATGTGATATTAGACGATGCATTTATTGCTTTCTCATCCACTTGCTTGCAGTCAATAATCACTTTGGCCAAAGTCTTGCTGACAACAATGTGTAGCTGAGTGAAAATAAAGATGTTTTAGGGGGTAAGACACAGGAGGCAATATCACTTCAACTTGTATAACTGGTTGACTTATCACTAAAAAGAAAAAAAGAGAAGGAATCCCATTACCAAATGTTCTACTGGAGTAGAAGGGTTCCACTTGTACCACCTTGGCAACTTTCACACTTTCAAGAACCACCCCTACTTTTACTTACTTAACACTTTTCTTTAAAATGATTTTAAAATGATTCACTTTTAAACACTAGCTGTATATCAAGCCAATAATATCTGAAATATGTGTCTATGGGGCACAGGTGTTTTCAAGATAGATGAATCCATTATGCCTTTTCTTAATACACATTAAAATAACACAAAAATACTAAACAAAACAAAAACACTTGTTGATTTACTACCAAAACTTATCTAAGGTACCCCAGTAATGGCTGACAAACCACACTTTGTACTTGTTCAGGGTGCAGAGAGAAGAGCTAGAATCAGATGCGGAAGTGGTAACACTTTCTAGACAACTTTGACCCAGAAGAAATAAATCCCTTTGGGTTAATGTACGGTTCTGTTTTCTGAAACTGGAATCTTTAATCTGAAGGCAAGTGGACTTATTTTAAGGCATTTTTGTGAGGATTTGTCCAATTTTGTGTTATCATTTAGATGATCATCAAAGGTAAGTATAATCTAGATGAACGGGGTGATCTCATTGTGACCAAATTCTGGCACAAAATTTCAGTGCTCCCACATGCATTTCAGTTTATGACTGGGCTTGTCCCATGAACACCATTTGTTTGTGGCAGGCGAGTGAGCTAAAAGAGGTGGAATGAATAGGTAGGTAATAATTTCACATCATGTGAAAGCCACAAGAAATCACAAAGAGCTAAGAGATCTGGTAGTCCAAAGAGAAAATTACTGGGTAATATGAATCATGACAGAAAAATTACCGCAGCTTGTACTATATTCACACTGTGAGTGTTGTTGTTGTTATGTGCCGTCGAGTCGGCCCCGACTCATAGCGACCCCTCCTTGGGTTTCCGAGGCAGTATCACTA
>NW_006921760.1:272427-281220 GCF_000298275.1 Orycteropus afer afer
TGCTACCAGAGCTCCCACTGTGAGTAGAGGTTAAATTTCCATGAAATAATATCATTTGTCAAGTTAAAATAATGCAACTTTTAATTTTAATGGTTTTGATCAACCTAAATTTATTTTTTTCACTATTGAGTAAGAGCTAAAAGCATAAGGAGGTTATACTAATTTTTATTGAATGTTTTATTTATTTAACTTATATCATGATAAGGAGCTCTGGTGGCACAGTGCCTAAGATATTTGACTGCTAACCAGAAGACTGGCAGTTCAAACCCACCAGCCACTTCTCAGAAGGAAAGTTGGGCAATCTACTTCTGTAGTGATGCTGCCTCGGAAACCCAAGGAGGGGTTGCTATGAGTCGGATCCGACTCGACAGCAGTGCTTTGCATTGTGTTATATCATGATAAAAATGGCTTGAGTCAACAACGGGAGCTCCTGAGAATTCTTTTTTTCTTCCGAAAAGGAGTTAACCATTCCCAAGTAGAGGATTGCTGTTGGAGTAAATCCCCCACATTCCTTGCTTTTTATTGACATGTCTATTATGATCACTTTAGAAGGGGAGCATAGTGGCTAAGGCACTTGACTGCTAACCAGAAGGCTGGCGGTTCAAACCCACCAGCCACTCCTTGGAAGGAAGATGGGGCAATCTACTTCTGTAGTGACGTTGTTGTTGTTGTTGTTGTTGTTATGTGCTGTCAAGTCAGACCCAACTCATAACGACCCCTCCTTGGGTTTCTGAGGCAGTATCACTACAGAAGTAGATTGCCCAATCTTCTTCTGAGGAGTGGTTGGTGGGTTGGAAACCCAAGGAGCGGTCGCTATGAGTTGGGTCCGACTCGACAGCACATAACAAGAACAACAACAGCTTAACTCTAAGGAGCTTTGGTGGTGCAGTGGTTAAAGCATTTGGCTGCTAACCAAAAGATTGCCAGTTCAAACCCACCAGCTGCTCTGCGGGAGAAATATGAGGCAGTCGGCCTCAATAGATTTACAGCTTTGGAAACACTAAGAGACAGTCTTACTCTGTCCTATAGAGTCGCTATGAGTTGGAATCTACTTGATGGCAGTGGATTTGGTTTGAACTTTAACTCTTGTTTCTTTTTGAGCCTTGGAATACTTTCTCACTATTAAACATTACAGAAATTTTCATGTTGGGTGCTAGCAAATCCTAGGATATAACACCTATGCTTAAGAACTATTAACTTGTCAGGTGATTATCCACACGTTTTAAAGAAAGCAACAAAACTTCCCCTTCACAAAGGGGACATTGAAAAGTTTTCAAAAATATTTTGTTTCTTTGGTTGCTTTTTGAGCCCCTTTATATAATTACTGAGTTTTTGAAAGAGACTTTGGGGCCACGTTTCATACCTAATGTACAAAAAATAAAGCCAACTGAAAATCAATGAGGAAGTATTTCTCGAATTATATGTCTACAAATAAAGAAAATTCAATCTCTACAAATGGAATTTGCTTTAATATTTTCTAATAGTAGATCTGTTATAAAGTATTTTGTTACATGAGAAGCTTTTTCTTTGTTTGTTTGGCTGTTGGGCTTCTCTAACTCTTAACCAAGTGGATAAAGGTTTTTCTTCATATGATTTTCAAAATGTGAAGGTTTATAAATTGGAAACCAATTTTTAATGAACCTTATGCCAATGTCTTTGAGTTCTTCTGGCAAGGGGAGTAAAGCTTACCATTTACCTAAGACTCATAAAGGATTCTTTGGAATGAGAATTACAAGTTCATACTTATACCACATGTTAAGATGGCAATGTTTTTTCTAACACTCATAAAATCTCAACTGCTTTTCATCTCCCCTACAATTTTTCTTGATTGCTTTGCAAAAGACTCAGAGTAACTAAGAGGAGAATCATGTCAAGAGGAAGGTGTTGAGTAAATGACACGAAATCCAAAAACTGCTAATGGGGACCATTTTGAACCAAGAACTACCACATCTCCACCTGTATCTCACATACTCTTCAGACACCTTGTACTTCTGGTCATATTGTCCTGTTAAACCACATACACGAGCAAGAGTAGCATTTTTATTATACAATTGTTCTTACACACACACACACACAGAGGAATAATTTTGTTATGCAGTTGTTCTAATGCAATTATGCCATTAAAACCCCAGTGAGTAGCAAAGTTGTGCAGATTAGATTGGCTTAGCCATATTTTAGGTCAGGGGACAAAACCCAAGATGTAGCCTCCTATGCAACATTCCTTCCTTCACTTGGCAAAGCAGAAAGGGCCTGGACAGCAGGCAAAGCTTTTCTGCAACACTACCTAGAAATACTTTGCTCATCCTGTAGTCTTGCTACTGCATTCCTTAACAACCCAGAGATCAGTAGAGTAAGTAGCCTAACAAAAGGTAAATAGTAGATGTTGAAGGAAGCATGTCCACCACACTGATCACCAGAAGTTAAGTGTTTCTGAGACAAGAGATGTTAGGGAACAGAGTTCTATCACAAGTGCTAAGTTATTAAAAGCACAACAATTAAAGTCAATATTTACAGACCTTTTCTCCTCAGAGCTGACTGTTTGATAGTGGCAATGATAGGGTCTACTTGTACAAATGTAAAAAAAGCTGTGCCACCAGATGTGTCAATGTTCATATTTTAAGATGATTCAGCTGATCGTGTCTTCATCTGTGGCTGTCAGATGACCAGCAATTCTTTCCGCTTCACACAATGTGGCAAATGAGTGTAGCTGCAACTGTTCACTTAATAACGCAATACCCTCTACTATATTGTCTCTCAAAGTTCCTCACCTGAGGTACCTGCTAAAAATGCATATTTCAGGGTCTCATCTCAGAACTATCAAATCAGAATCTCTGGGCATTGTCAACAGTCCTTGCAGATAATTCTTAACCCTGTTAAAGTCTGAGAGCCAAAGTTCTATGGGATGTTTTTATATCCTATGTTGCTCTGCCCAACAGCAAAGAGAACAAAGAATGTATATATGCCAGGCTTTACTGACCTTGTGAAAGCTTCCATAGAAAATTTTCCTAATTTCAGGTCCTTCAAAAGTAACTGTTTGAAAATCCCCACTGTAGTCATAGTTGAAATATGTTAGAGTTTTCCCACCATCTGTTCAAACACAGAAAAATTAAAAGATTTTAGAAATAATTATAATGGGTAATTCTTCTAAAATTGAACTCAAGATTGAAAATGGCACATGTATTGTTTTGAAACTGTGTTTAAAGTTAAGAGTAAGTAAATGAGCCACATTCCTTGGGTTGCCCTAGGCTTTCACTTGGCTACATTAACTTGACCATGGTGAGGCAAAGAACTATACATTCTTCCTCAGTACCTCCTTGACTGTGCTCTCAGCCTATCACCCACAGTTGTCTGGAGCTGGAAGCAGAGGCGGGCAAAGAGAGAAAATGATGTTAATCAGCTCTTACAAAGTAGAAATCAGGCCCTTTCCCTCAACACAGCAATCAACTTGCCCAGGACATGCACTGTGTACCACCTCAAAAGAAAGTGATATCCCAACATATCTTTTATTATGAGGCAATAAACAAATAAGTAAAAATGTTCCAAATCTTGACTTCTTCATACTACAAGTGACACTTCATAATAAAGAAAAATATTTTCATCATTCATTCATCCTCAGATGGCAATTTAATTCTCACTCTGCTTTCAAAAGGAACAAGTTAATCATAATTATTCTGAGAAGCTCCACTGTTTTTAAGCCCTGGGTGTACATGGACTTAGCAATTCATGCTCTTCTAACTTACAGCTTCTACTTAGTTTCAATATCGATGCAAACTGCCTTCACAGTATTATATTTAGCTGTTATTCATTTCCATGTATGGAAAAGTCCTTTCACAAATACTAGCTGGAAAGAAGCTTAAAATGGTTTCCTTATCCAAATGTTTGACAGCTGCTATTGCTCCTCCTTCAGTCCTCTTTAACTTAGTAATTATCCATCTTGAGCTCATTGCTGGCCCAAATTAGGCACTCAGTGGATATTTGTTGAAGGAATGAATCAGTCAACGAGCTCATCAATAATAACATAACTCATTGTTTAGTATCTACATATAACATAAATGAGTTTCTATATACAAAAATCATGCATGATGGCCTACTGACTGTATTACTCATATACAGTACATATGTGCAAATGTTATATAAATAAATAGACTTACTATCTAAAATCACCCCAACCAATGGGTCAGAATTTTTATTTAAGATCTCCCAAAGAGCAAATGGTTCCTCTGGAGTGTCAGGAAGAATTCGGAATAGGAAAGTGAGGGTATAATCAGAGGGCAATCCTTCTGGATGTAAATACCTGAAGTGGAAAGAAATTAATATTTTACTGCAACCTTCCTCAAAAAGGTATTGATCTGATTATAAACCATATACATTTTCATTATACAAGATGTGAAAACATTTAGAAAACAGAAAAGAATAAAATAATAGACAACAATTAGACCTATCCAGAGGTAAGCTCTGTTTTGGTGTGGTCAATTGCCCTCCAGTCTTCAAAGAATGTGGTAAGCATTTGTACAATTTATGGCACTTTGTCCTTTCTTCTTCTTTTTCTTTCTTAGAAGCATTTAATAAGCATCCCTCATCTTCTCTATCTATGCCTTCTCCTTTACTAATGTCTTAACAAGGCCTGGTCCTTCCCACATGAAAACCTGAAGGAGAAAAGAAGAACCAGCTCTAAAAAGAAACAACTAGTCATGCAGGAAGACACTCAAGAGAATGTGTGTCCCAGAAGTCAAGTCAGGTGAGTGAATCCAAGAGAAAGCGATCAACCATGTCAACTGCCGATGACAGGCTAAGTAAGATGAGGGCTTGGACCACATGACTGGATTCAGCAAGGTGGAGGGCACTGTTGACTTGATGAGTAGGTCCAATGGAGTAGTGTGTGTGAGAGGGGTCCCTTTGGCAAGTCTTATTTTTGGCTAGGCTCATTTTGTCTAGGCACTTGACTGCTAACCAGAAGGCTGGTGCTTCAAACCCACCAGCCACTCCTCAGAAGGAAGATGGGGCAATCTACTTCCATAGTGATACTGCCTCAGAAACCCAAGGAGGGGTCGCTATGAGTTGGGTCTGACTTGACGGCACATAACTACAACAACAACAACAGGCTTCCAGGAATACTCATTTTAAAACTCATTTCATGAGACAGTGTGAAAAGTCCTGACAAAAGTAACATCAGATTTTGGTTTTACCTAAAATTATCTGTATTCCTTTGGTCAAAAACATATATAAGACTTTTCTAGAAAATGAAGCTATACCTTAATAAAAAATATTTTAAAATATTAGAAGTCATCCACCAATTTCAAATATTCTGTATAATAAAGGCAAGACACAACAAAAGAATTTGGATAGTACTGTTAAGAGTGAAAACTTACTAAGTAATATTTTGAAAGAATGTAGGAAAACTACCTTTTTATATGTTGGAAAATGAATATAATACTCTAATCACTCCCAATTTTTCATGTCAAAATTTTAACTCTGAAAGTTTTTCACATAAAATACTAAAGGCATTTTGAAACAAAAGCAAATATTGATTTGGAAGGTAAAACAGTTGATGACATCTTCAGAGATGGATGGTCCCTTAAACGCCTACCCTCAAGTATCTCCAGAGTCTGCAGATTTATTGCAAATGACTCCAGAAATCTCTATGTTCAACATGGCCTGTCAGTTAAGAGGCTAGCTAATGCGATTTTTACATAAACTTGATATATTCTTCAGCTCTATGGAGACACTGCTAAAAACAAACCGAACTCGCTGCCATTGAGTTGATCCAACTCATAGTGACCCCTCCTTAGGTTTCCAAAGTGGTATATGTCTAGGGAAGTAGATTGCCCAACCTTCCTTCCAAGGAGTGGCTGGTGGGTTTAAACCTCCAGCCTTCTGGTTAGCACTCAAATGCCTTAGACACTATGCTACCAGAGCTCCTTGGAGATGCTGTTGTGACTGCTCAAAGATGAAAATCATCTCATTCAGCACTAGTGTGTAATAGTTCAGGGTGTGGACCACAGAGCCCAACTGCTGGGGTACAAATTCTAGCACTGCAGCATAAGAAACTGCATCATCTCACTCAATTCATTTACCTTCATTGTGCTTGAGTTTCATCATTTGTAAAACTGAGATGGTGAATGAGTCTACTTCACAGAACTGTTTGGAATTTTGAGTGAGTTCATATACATAAAGCACTTAGAACAATGCTTGGCATGGAGTAGTATTATATAAGCCTTAATGATTATTATATCTTTTTTTCAGATCAACAAATACCAAAACTTAACACTATGTGTGAGTCTGATGTTTTTAAAGAAAGGAAACTAAACACCACTTTCTCTAAACATCATGGAAAACCATACTGTCTAACCATACTATCTAAACCAAACTCTAACTATCACAGCACATACCAAGTTGACAAAATTTTCACATTATGAAATAATAAACAAATGATTGGCTTTAATATCAGGTAATGGAAACCTACTTGGTTGGATGAGAAACCAGAGCATCCTTATGAAGTTGGTAACATGGATACATATTGAAGGTACCAGGCTCCATAGATACCCCTTGTACGGATGAAAAATCCTTTTCAACTAAACCAAACATTTCCATCATCTTAAATCCTAAGAAACAGAAAAGCAGAGAATTTGCACTTTCGGATTTTAAATTTCAAGTTTAGTCTATTAAAGAGAAAAGAAAAAAAAAAATAGACCAATATTGGGATTTATTTTATATACTTGCATTTGAAAAAACTGTGATCATGCATACCTGCAATATCAATGCCATCTTTGTGCACTAGTGGGCAGGCTGGAAAAAGAAAACAATATACAATCTTAATTTAGACATATTTCCAAGCACATTCTTTCCCCTTTCTGAGAATGGAAGCTAACATAATCTTTCTGGAAGTCAGTTATCTAGGGAATCCAAACCAAGGATAGTTATGGTTTTCTGTGGCTTTACCCAGATTTAAATGCTCTAACTGCCGCTATGAAAAGCAAAGGGCTGCCACTTCCTTCTCTTCTCCTGGACCCAATAAAATGAATGGTGGTCACTTATGAGTTTGTTTTGGGAGAAGACTCACTTTTAATGTGCTACCCTGCTGAACAGTCTTAATACATTTTTGAAAGTGACTTGTTACAGTTAAGTACCAAAACCCAAACCAAATCCACTACCATCAAGTCAATTCTGACTCACAGCAACCCTATAGGACAGAGTAGAAATGCCCCATAGGGTTTGCAAGGTTGTAAGTCTTTATGGAAGCAGACTGCCTCATCTTTCTCCCACCAAGTGGCTGGCAGATTGGAAGCACCAACCTTTGGTTAGCAGTCAATTGCTTTAAACACTACACCACCAGAGCTCCTTTCTTTAAGTACAGTTGCTTTTAAATGCAAACAGTCATCTTATTAGGGCAAGTTTTATCAACTTGAAACTAAAGTAGGTGTTGAGAGTGCCGTGTAATTTGCATATGCTCAAACCCCTTAACACTTAATGTCTACATAACAAACAGCTTTACAAGCCAATATTCCTTCCTCAAATCAAGATGTGACACATTATTTGACCAGTATTACATTGCAGCCTTGAAGCAACATAAGTACAAGTCCCAAAAAACTAACTTGCTGATGCGGTTTCACAGACGAAAGTAATCAACTCATTTTCAATTTTCTTAAAGGCGTCAAAGTCATCCACAAAGAAGACATGGCGGGCACTGGGCTTACTGCCAATGCTAACCAACTCTGAGTAATCGGCATCCGCCACACCAATCGCAAAAATGTTGTAGCCTGTGGCAGAAGGGAATAGATTTCTGATTACTTTAAATTGCACCAAATACATATAATGCAATATAAGTCAAATCCAAATGTTTAAAATATGTTTACTCAGGGGGATTTGATGGGAGTGGAAAATTCATTCTTTATAGTTGATCAGAATTCTACATGCATGTATTTCATTATATGGTAATTATGCCATCATCCCCTAAAGTAATTTTCCATTTTAAATTAATTCAAGAAAACTAATGGCTAGAGACAAAATAGTTGCCATTTGAATAACATTTTTATTTTTGCGTATATCAACAGCTATTTTAAGGTTCACGGGATGAGTGGAGTTGAAACAGAGACACTGAGTTTAATCTCAGTATTTTACTTTTTTTTTCCTAGTACAAACTGAGATGTTCATGGGCACAATTCAATGCTTCACAAATAGATAGTAAACCACTATCTGCCACACATATTTTACATCATTTAATCTTCATGACTGTCCTCGAGTCTGTCCATTTTACATATAAGGAGGCTGAGGAGTTTCTAGGATGTAGGTTCTTCTCCCTAGCCTTTCATAACAGTGCTTTATAAGAGTATTGCACTTAAGAGTATACAGAGGGCAAAGATATAATGAAACACTGGAATGAATTGCTGGGCCCCAAGGCTCAGGACCATAGTCTTGGGGGACCTCAAAGTCAACTGGAATAACATAGACCACAAAGACAGTGTTCTACATGTTACTTTGGTGAGTAGTGACTGGGGTCTTAAAAACCTTACAAGTGACCATCTAAGGTGCAAGTATTGATTTCTGCTCATCTGGAGCCAAGAAGAGTGAAGAAAATTAAAGACATATGGAAAAAAATTAGTCCAAAGGACGAATTCATCCAGTACCCTGAGACCAGAAGAACTAGATGGTGCCCAGCTACCACTACCTATCACTTTGAAAGGATCATAATAGAAGATCCTGGATAGAGTGGGAGAAAAAGTATGGAACAGGGGGTTCTGGCAAGATGGCGGACTAGGCACAAGGACTGCACAGACACTCTTCAACAAAGAAAAG
>NW_006921760.1:285420-324585 GCF_000298275.1 Orycteropus afer afer
GCATTGTGGTAAACTGTGGTCAATGACATGAGACAAAGTATATGTGAACTGCTGTATGGAAAGTGAATTTGCTCTGTAAATCTTCACCCAAATAAAAACAAATAAATTAAAAAAAAAATAAAGTATGGAACAAAACTCAAAATCATAAAAAACATCAGGCTTACTGGTCTTATTAGAGACTGGTGGAACCCCCAAGACTATGGTCCTTAGTTAACCCTCAAACCTGCACTTGAACTCACTCTGGTGACTCAACTGTCAACCAAACAATAGACAGGCCTATAAAATGACAAATAACACCAGGGGGGTGTGCTCTCCTTGGAACAATCAATCATCCAAGAGCAAAAGGGCAGCATTTGCCCAGGGATAAACCTCAGAAGGCAGGAAGGATGAAAAAGAAGGGTGAATGCAAACGGGAAGCACACGGCAGAAGTGAGAGGAGCACTGTACCATCGTGGAAACTGCAGTTCATGTCACAAAACAAAACTGAATTGTTACATGGAAAGCTTTCTGTGAACTTTCACCCAAATCCCAATAAAAAGTTAAACACAGAAAACCTAAAAAAGGTATTAAACAAAAAGGGTACTGCACTTAATTGCTGAAGTCTCTTACACAGAGAATTCTGTGCCTAACAAAAGTATTAGAGAAAACACAGTAAAATAATGGATTTGTAAACTGGAAGGTATTTTAAAAATTGCCTTGTTCAGTTAATGTTAAGAATGATACAAAAAACAAGTAACACGTAGCTCGTAAATTTGGATTTAGAAAACAACAAGGCTAGCATAACTGGTAGCAACTCTTACTCATGTATCTAAGACTTACCATCTGACTGCATCTCCTTGGAAATTCTGGTCACATCGTCTTGTGACCTCCCATCAGTTATAACCACTATCACCTTCGGGATGCCTCTCCTTGTACCTGACTCTGCAGTAAATAAGCTATCTCGAACGTACTTAATGGCCTTTCCTGAAACAAAGAAAGTCAACAGTTCATTTCACTCCCTCCCAGTTTTGTTTTGCTGGGAAAAGAAGGGTGAGCACAAGAGTCTAAAATCATGAAAAATCTGAAAATAAATAAATAAATAAAATGCTTAAAAAAAAAAAAAAAAGGTATTTCAGTAAATACCAACAATTAACTACAATGGAACTTACCTGGGTTTTGGTCTTTTACTTTGTTCCGTTTTGGTCTTACCTGTTTTTGTATTTCCTCCTTTGTATGACACATGTTTAATTGCCTCAAGAAGGGACTCTTTGGTTTTGTAAGCATTTAGTTTAAATTCTGTCCTGGGGTCATCAGTGAACTGAACCATCGCCACCTGGACAGAGAAAGTGTGAGATTTTATATCTGTGTAGCCTTTCCCTGGGTCAGAGAGCACAAGACAATCCTATGGGTCAGCAAAATTTTAATGGCAATGAATTTTCACTTCATACTTAGCCCAGTCCACAATCACCTTGGTTTAAAATTTCATACAAGTTACACACCAAATTCAAGCACAAATTATAGCATTTTTCTAAATTCAGGAAATAGTTTATTTTAAAACCTAAGACTTTTGCCATCTCATTTGAAAGGTGAAAAAAAAGGGGGGGTAGTCTAGTCCTTGTAACTTGAAAACATTAAAAGAATCACAATTGGCTGTCATGTAAAGTATTATTAGAGAGCAGATGTATCATGGAAACAATGAGATTGTATGTATACTTTAAAACCCTAAAAAGTCATTGATTCAGGCTTTGCTTTATGACAACACTAAACTACTTTCCAGCAAGTCAGTTTTCCATCAGTCTTAAATTGGCCATGAAAGAAACCAAAATCATTTTTTTTTTTTATTAGGATTTGGGCCAAAATCATTTTTTTGCGTTGGTGTTTTCCATCATAAAGAGGCCAAAGAAGTGTGTTGTATCAAGACTCCTTAATGATAACAATGCAATAATAATTGCATCTATCATTTATTGACTACTTATTAAATGTGAGGCATTTAGCAAGGGTCTTCTAATGAAGCAAATCTATGGAGTAATTACTACTGTTTTACATACAGATGAGTAAACAGAGACACACGAAATCAAGAAACTGCCCAAGGTCCCAAGAGTGGTCATTAGCAGAGCCAACCGTTGAAGTCAGGTATATCCTACTACAAAATCTTTGCTCTTAATCACTCTATCATAATAATTAGTATAATATTACATTAACTTCCTACAATTTGTTTTTCATCCTGTGGAACTTTGGGTCCATTTTTTATCTTTATTTTTGTTGTTGTTGTTGTTCAGAACTATGATGGAGGGAGCAAATAGAGCATATTTAGGGTGTTTTTTCTGATTACTTAAACTTCAAGGTCTATTTCACATGTGACTGCCTTCAGGAAACCTCCTCTGATCCCTCCAATCAGAAGAAATTTCTTTCTCCCAAAATGCCTCAGGAATTTATCTATTCTTCTCTCATGGACAGAGCCTTATATCCAAATTTTCTCAGTTCTTCCTCCAAAGATATTCTAAATCTGTTTATTTCTGTGCAATGTGTTGCTGTCACCCTGGCCCAGGCCATCATCATTTCTCTGCTGGACCATGACAACAGCCTCCTTACTGGCCTCCCCTCTTCTCTTACTGATATCCATGGCTCCACAAAGCAGTCAGAACAATCTTTCCAAGGCTGTCCTCTCACATTTAGGATGACACCCTAACTCCTTGCCACAAAACCCAAGATGCCCAGGCACTTGCCTACCTTTTACCTTTGCTCTTATCTCCATTCTCTCAGCACTGCACTTCGGGTTGAAGTGTTGAGTTCTGAACCCACAAAATGCATTCTCATCTTAGGTCCTTTTCACTTACTATATTCGCTGTCAGGACACTCTACCCAAGATCTTCTCTATATCATTCACATCTCATTTCAAAAGACACCTCCACAGAGAAACTCTCACTGGCCACACAAGTTAAAATACCCCCCACTCTCAATGACTCTCAATCAGGTTACCCTGTTTCCATAGCTTCCATCCCTATATTGTGAATTTATTTGTTTGCTCATACTGTCTGTCTTCTCCCTCTTTTTCTCCCCACCTTTATTAAGAATGTCAGCTCCATAAAACCAAGGACATTGTCAGTCATATTCATGGCCATAACCCCCCTGTCCAGTACAGATTATGGTCATAGTAGATCATAAATTAATATCTGTTGAGTAATAAATTTGGCTCATGTGTTACTTGAACTATATTAATTTGTGACCATGACCTCTCTCCCTTTCAAAATACATTGAAATCCTTGAGGGCAGTGAAAATATTGTGCATATCCTTAAAAAAGGCACTCTCATTGGTATATAAAAGAAACATACCATGGTATGGTCATAATCCCCATTCTTAGTTTGCTGCATGTGACAGTTGTTAAGAATTAATATCCTTTCAAGCTCTACCAGGAACCACTAAGCTGCTGCCAAACCCAGACTGGTCTATCCCCTCATTGGGAGTTGGAGTTACCTTTATCATTCTTTACTATATATCCCTCACAAGTAGCCATAATAAGGCTTGAGAAATAAATTAATTAATTAAATGAATAAACGAATCTGTACATGCATAAGTTGAATGAATGATTGGTCTATTAGCCTTACTTGAGTTCCATCTGTACCGATCTTGTCCAGGGCTCCAACAGTGCTGTACAGAAAATTAGTGATCTTATTGAAATTATCATCTCCAATACTCCAGGATCCATCCACCATAAACACCAGGTCTGCCTTGGCAGCTTTACATACTGAGGACCGAGAATCAATGAAGAGTCAGAAGTGAAGGACAATGCAGTAGTTACGAAGCCAATAAAGAAGCACAAATGAGACTGAGAGCTCTTTCCCAAAGGGAAGGTGGAAATAGGTGAAGGCTCATGTTGCTTCCTGGCCACTATTTCTCTCCTACACCCAGGTTGCTATTCATGACTAAGACACTCCAATTGGACATGCAGGGGAAAGAGAAAAAATGCAAATCTCAGTCCCAAAAAATAGAAATGGGGAATGAAGTTGTTGTTGTTATGTGCCATTGAGTCGGACCCAACTCATAGGGAGTTTGGGTTTCCAAGACAGTATCACTACGGAAGTAGATTGCCCAACCTTCCTTCCAAGGAGTGGTGGGTGGGTTTGAACCACCAGCCTTCTGATTAGCAGTCAAGTGCCTTAGGCACTATGCTACCAGAGCTCCCAGGGGAATGAAGAGCATGGGCTTAAAGGGATTTAGAGACAGAAGCATCAGCAAACCCTCACTAGTTCAATTAGAACACTCTACTGGTTAGAAGGAAGGTCAAGCTATCACTCCGTGCACCCTGTCTTCCACTCACTGATTTAAAAAATTAAGAACAAAGAGATTCAGGTTCAGAAGAAAGGCAAGTGACCCAAGACAAACAGATTGATCTACAACTTGATGAGCATTTGGGCTGAGGTCACAAGCAACTTTTAACTCCAGCCTTGCCCAGTAAGTCTGCCTATGCCTTTCTGTCTGTCACTCTTTGATTCATGGCTAAGAAATATACACTACTGTTAACTCAAAGTTATCATCACTAGGTGTTACTGTTAGTTATCATCAGTAGGTGTTACTGATACCAACACAAACAAAGAAGCAAAAAACATACCAACAAAAACCTACTCATTGAAAGTATTTTTTTAAAGTCCATTTTTGGTATCATGTCCTGTTTCAGATTATCTATGCCTTTCTTCCTCTCCATTAGTGTAGATCATTGTGGTTGACTCTGTTTTATGATGAAGCAAACAATTTACTCTTCAATAATCTAAATCTTTTAATCTTAAGCCAATTGCAAAAAAAATATTCTATGAGATAATGTGCCTTTCTCCTTTCTTTAAAAAAAAAAAAAAAAAGAAAAACCCAACTTGGTTTTTATTTGAATAAGTTCGCTTTCATTCCCTTAAAGCTATTTATAATGTAAAATAAACCATCTCCAAGTGACATAATACCCTAGGGACAACAAGGATCTGGTGAGGTTGTTCTCATGAGTTCCGGGATTCATAAAATTTTACAAATTTATGGTTTGAATTTGAGGCTGAAAAAGATCACAAGATTTGCTGATCATAATTATAAGCTTCTAACAGTAAACCTGGTTCTTTGTTTCCGGGAAAAGATGAAGTCACCACTGGGTTTCACCTTCTAAATGAGAGCAAAACGTATTTTAAAACATACTGAAAATAAAAAATGGTTGAAGGAAATGCATCAAGATGCATGGAGGAATGACCTCTGGGACATGAAATCATGAGAGTTTTTAAACTTACTTTGTACTTTCCAATGTTTATCCAATAAATAGTAAGTATTACTTAAATAATAAAAATGTACAGGCTTTTTTTTTTAATACACTCAGGATAAGCAGAGCTAAAATGAACAAGGCATTCAAGGCATGAAAGCCGCACTGTCTGAAATCATCATGATGATGGTGTTCTTTTGTCACCCTTAGTCCCACAGACCCTTCCAAATTTTCTAAGCCTTACCAGCGCTTTCATGAATGTTTGCTGAATGATAACCATAATCGGGTGTAAATAAACATATTCTGACATCAAAACGGTCTGTAATCTCAGTATCAGAAAACCTCATCAGTAAATTTATCAATTAGGATTCTGCTTTCAGTTCCATTCAATAGCAAAAATAATCACAGATATTGAGGCTAGAGAAGGCTATATATATGTCTGAAAAAAGAAAGCATTTGGCATTATGGGTAGAGTGAACAGCAGTAAAGAATTTAGGATAGCCTAAGACATATATGGGCTACCCTGAATGGCACAACTTTGCTGTAACTCAGACAGTATGGGAAACAATGCTACAAAGTAGGATAATCATTTAAGACTTTGTATGCTGGGCTATGAGGAATGCTGAGCCTTATTAGGGTGGCTGATTGCTTCCTTCTTTCCTTGAGCCTTCCACTCTCTAGAGCATCTGACTCCACTGACTTTAAGCTCCTGCATGGTAGGAACAACTTATTTTTCATTGCACCCCTGTAACAGGCACTTACAAAAGCATGACGAATGCACCAACCTTTCCAATACAACCTTCCAATCGCCTGTCTTACGTTTACACCTTTATTTTCTCCCTCTAATTCACTCTCCTCACTCCTCCAAAGTTATCTTTCTCAAACATAGATTTTATCAACTCATGCTCCCTTCCTACAAATTTTCACGGCAAGCCATTTCCTGCAAGATAAAGCTCAAACCCAATTTGGGCACACAAAACCAGTTCCTAAGTCTACCCTCACCCTTTTCTCTGTACCATATGAAAACTATTATGGCTCCCAGATACATCATGTGCTTAGATCACTCTATGACACAGAGTGTTATTCCTCCCATTACATATCTGTAAAACTAATTCATCAAAAGGTACATCATTCTTCCTCTTCTTTTATGAATAATTAACCTGCATCAGCAGCATCTGGTCTCATTCCTGGGTTATCACATGTGTGTAAAATCTCCGTCTTATACTTTATACCATCAATTGTTAATTACTCAGGTAATTATTTCTCTGTGATACTAAGAGCAAGCAGAGAGCAACAATCATATATTATTATTGTACTTACAATGTCTGGCATAAGGGCTTTGAGTATGAACAGCAGAGCTGATAAATGTTATTAACAGAATGAAAAAGTGATCAGGACTGGATTGGGAGGTTTGTTGGAAAGTTATCACAATTTCTCAGATAAATGGCAATGAGGAATAGTGACGAAGACAGAAAGAGACTACAAGAAGCATTTCAGATGTAAACTAGAAAATCTTTGCCCTTATCTACAGAATTATAACCTAGATTCTCATTCACAAATCAGCTAACTATTCTTTGTTGATGAACATTGACTTCTCTGATGTTGTCAATGAAACAAATACAAATCAGTTCTTTTTAGAAAATCTACTCTTTGCATACAGAGTCTATTCCTAAATGAATACTTTTAGAGATCACATCAGGGCTTGATAAGCAGTCTAATGAAGAAGAAAAATAGGTAACACTATAAAAATCTATTATTAATACCTTGGTCTTTAAATGAACAAACAAACAAGTAAAACCAACAGGAATCCTAAATCTGAAATTGCATCATTATTGTCTTATTCTTTTACCTTCTCTTGCTGGTGGAATGGTCGGAGGGAAAGTCGGTGGTTCAGTAGGAAGTGGTTCTACAGAGAAGAGGGAGAAGAACATCAATTAGCCATCTCATCTCTGGGGACTGGAGGGAGGTCATGGAGCAGTAATTCCTTGAGGGAGTCAATGATTTGAACAACTGCCCTCTGAGAATTTAGTGACTACTATAGATCAGCCACAAGGGGCATGTGGCCAAGTGATTAACACATTTGGCTGCTAACCAAAAGGTTGGCAGTTTGAACCCATCAATGACTCAATGGAAGAAACATGAAGTAGTCTGCTTCTGTAAAGACGGACAGCCTTGGAAACCCTATGGGGCAGTTCTGTTCTGTCCTGTGGGGTCAGAATCAACTTGATGGCAGTGGGCTTGATTTGGCTTACATATCAGGCACACTCTGTGAAAACTAGCTCCCTCTCTTTGTGCATCCTCAGACTGAAGGTTTGATAGGCCATTTTGCCACAATTCAGTTTGCTCAACAGGAGTCAACACAAGCAAATTGTCAGCTATAAAGCAATTTTAATGTTGATTTAAGGCAAGAATCCTGTCAGCCTGTTTCAGATTTAGTCTCTGGCTGCTTTGACACATACCATAAACTTCATTTCCATTCTGCCTAACTAAAGACTGACCATCAGTCCTCTCCTGCCTTCCCATCCTGCATCCCTCCAAGATGACTATAAAATTTCATCCAATCTCTTTTGCTCATACTGTATCTGGAAAATCTGTCCATTCTGAAGATCACATAGAAACCCTGGCAGGCTAGAGTTTATCTACATCAGGTCAACCTAGTTGATAAGGGATGAGAAATTCAGGGACTATGAAAAGGGCTGGTTTAGTTAAAGGGCCTGTGGATGTTGAGCCCAGAGCAGTATTTCTTAAAGTAGGTCACATGGCAAAGAACCAAGAAGTTATGACATCATTAAGTAAACATCACAAAATATTATTTTATAATGTATTTATTTCTTATTCCTATCTGACATTACATATTCATGAAAAACTGAGAACATTTTTCTGATCTCATTTTTTTTTCCCCCAGAAAATTTGGAAAAGACTTCCATTATTTCATTTTATTGCACAATAAATAATCACAGCACAGATTAAGAACTATACCACCAGCAAAAAGATATTTAAGGGCCACCCAAGAAGACAGCACTAGGACCGGTGCATGAAATTAAAGGGGGTACATTTCAGTTTAATATACAGCAAGACCTCCCACAAATCATAGCCAGTCACAGAGAGGAAGTTCAGCTTCAGGAGACAGTATACACCAAAGAGCTGGAAGGACGTGAGCTCAGGCAGACTGATCACTTGCTGAGAATGCTACAAAAGGAATTCCTTCATTGGCAGGGATGATGGAAGAGATGAACTTTAAGGTCTCTTCCAAGTCCAAGATGCAGTATAAAATAAAACTATCTGAATAAAATGACTGGACATTTAAATAAAAGATATCTCTACATTAGTGATATGAAAAATTACCCAAGAGTAATTAATATGTGAAATAAAACTAGTCACTGAATACAAATGTTATTATCTCATTTGTCAAATATGCATCTCACACATATTTCACAAACATAATATGGATATATTTGTATATTGAAAACAAAGAAATTTTGAGAGACCACAGTCTCACAAGTACACACTTCTGGGAAGGATGAATGGAGAGAGAGGAAGGTTAATACGCTACTTTATACCTTTCTGTTGTATTATTATGGAAATATAGATACATAGATAGATAACTTTTATTTCATAAGCCAATTTTTGAAGCTAAATAGTTTCAAAAGGAGAAAAAATTGAGAAATCTTACTACCAAAGCATGCAAAACTACCTTGAAAGCACCATAAAACACTTCTCAAATCTGACTTATTTATTGTAAACTCTTTGGAAGCAATTGGTCATCTTTATTTTTGTGCTTCTCTTTAAAGAGGAAAATTGAGGCATATCCCAAGTACACTCAATAAATCAAGAATCAAATTAATGAGGGACTATGTAGCCAGATCAATATGTTTGAGGAGAACATGTGACCAAAGAATCTCTTGGGGAAGAGAAGCCACAATGAACTGATGACACATGTTTATGTTTATGTCCTCTCTGTGGCATACAGATGGTCCTTGTCTTCAATTGTGTCAGGGGCTGTCACATCGAACAGGGAACAGTCTTGATCTGCATGGCTTCAGAAGGTTGGACTAGAGCCCATGGGTGGAAGCTACACAAAGACAGATGTTCCCAACATACGGAAAATATTTACATCAAACAGAGCTCTCCAAATTGGAATAAACCACCCTGGGTTGGTAGTTAACAGTGTGGGGTTTGGCATAGGTGGAAACTGAACTACACTGAGGGTTCCAAACTCAAATAAGTGCAGAGCTGAGACAGATTTAAGAAAAAAAAAAAAAAAGAGCAAAGAGCACTAAGGAGTAGTAACAAACTTTAGGACACATGCACTATAAAAGACAAGACAGATTGGTACCATAAGGGTATGCGGGTTTTGTTTTGCCTGATCTGAATTTCCAAATACTTTAAAAACTTTTAAATGTATGACTCAGAGAAAATATGCCTGCTGCTGAGACAAAGCCCCATAACCATTAGTGTGTGACTTCCAAGAGAATAATGGTGATGACAAAAAGGACTTCTTCCATGAGACAACAGGTTGAAAAGCACTTTAACAGGTACTCAGTTACTGGATCTCTGCTGTCACCACTGGAAGTAAAACAGCAGGTATTTACTTTTGTTGAAGAGCAAAAAGAACCTCAGATACTGAATTGCTCAAGGCCATAATGCTAGCAACAGACAGAATAAGAGTCCCAATCTAGCCTCTTTGACTCTAAATCTTATACGCTACCAGACCCCTGCTAACTTCAATACTATATGATGGTATACCCATAAAATAAGGAGTTCTGGTGGCACACAGGTTAAGCACTGGGTTGCTTACCAAGGTCAGTGGGTTGAACCCACCAGCTGCTCCATGGGAGAAAGATGTAGCAGTCTGTTCCCATAAAGATTTCAGCCTTGGATACCCTATGGGGCAGGCCTACTCTGTCCTACAGAATCGCTTTAGTCAGAATCGACTCCACAGCACTATATGCATGTATCTATGTGCATGTATGTATGTATTTTTTGTGTGCATATGTATATATATAAATGCAGGTATGCATGTATTATGTATATACATGTGTGTGTGCATATGTGTATACACACACACACACACACACATATGTGTATCCATGAAATGTGTTCTAGCCAACCTGTCATCTAGCCAACCATGATAAAGTAAAGGGTCAGTAAGAAAAAGACTTTCAATGAGACAGATTGACACAGTGGCTGCCAACAGTGGACTCAAACATAGCAACAATTGAGAGGATGGTGCAGGACAGAGCAGTATTTTGTTCTGTTGCACATGGGGCACTTTGAACATGGGGTTGCTGTGAGTCGGAAATGACTTGATAGCACCTAGCAACAATCACAATACAACGCCTGGGTAGAACTCCATTTTATGGATATCTGGAGGAAAAAAAAAAAAAAAAAAAAAAAACATTGTCATTGAATCAATTCCAACTCATAGCAACCCTGTAGGACAGAGTAGAACTGCTCCATAGGGTTTCCAAAAATGCCGATCTTTTGTTTTGCCGCTGAGTGCTTAACCACTGTGCCATGAAGAGTCCTTACTGTAGTCTAGATTTCACTGGTTCACAGATGAAGAAGAATTTTGCCCCAGGATAGAATATGCCTAAAGTCTCACCCATATTTGATTAGATCATTAGATCAGAAATAAGATTTTAGACTTGAAATTGATTTGAGACTTTTGAGATGATGTGATGGGATGAGTGTATGTTGCATGTGGCAAGGACATGAATTTTGGGGGACCAAAAGTTGGAATGTTATGGATTTAATTATGTCCCTCCAAAATTATGTTGTAAATATGCCTGTTGTTGGGAGCTCTGGTGGTGTAGTGTCTAAGGCATTTGACTGCTAACCAAAAGCCTGGTGGTTTAAACCCACCAGCCACTCCTCAGAAGGAAGATTGGGGTGTCTTGGAAACCCAAGGTGGGGTCGCTATGAGTCCAATGACTCAATGGCAGTGAGTTTGGTTGTTTGGTTTTGGTTTTTTTTTTTTTTGTATGCCTGTTACTATAATCCCATTTGGGAATGGGTTATCTTTGTAATGTTAATGAGACAGGTTTAGCACAGTGTATGTTTTGAGTCAATCTCTTTTGAGATAAAAAAGAGATTAAACAAACAAGGCAGGAAGCAGAGATGGGGAAAGAAAAAGGCCAAGCAGCAGAAGGTAGGCCAGGAGTACAAGCTCAGAAGACGCAAGGACGGTCCTCCAAAGCTGACACGCAAAGCCACCCCCTAGAGCTGGCACACCGACGTCTACACCCCTTAAATGGGAGAAAACAAATTTCTGTTTGTTAAAAGCAGCCACATGTATTTCTATTGTAGCAGCACTAGGCAATGAAGTATTTGGAACAAAGGAGCAAACCACTGGTATATTCTACAACATGGATGAACCCCCAAAACATTACGTTAAGTGAAAGATGCCAGATGCAAAAGACTAGATATTATATGACTTTATGTATGTACAGGAGCTCTGGTGGTGTAGTGCCTAAGGCATCTGACTGCTAACCAGAAGGCTGGTGGTTCAAGCCCACCAGTCACTCCTCAGAAGGAAGGTTAGGCAATCTACTTCCATAGTGATATTGCCTTGGAAATCCAAGGAGGGGTCACTATGAGTCGAATCCGACTTCATGGCAATGAGTTGGTTTTTTTTTTTTTTTTTTTAATGTATGTACATTTGTCCAGAAAAGACAAATGTATAGAGAAAGACAATAAATTGTCTTTGGCTAGGGGTACAGACAGGGATTGACTGCTATGAACAGGCAGGAAAGATCTCTTTGTAGCCACAGAAATGTTCTATAACAGGATTGTAGTTATGACTGCCTAACTCAAGCTTACTAAGAATCATTAAATTATGAAACAAGGATAAATAAATGTTGTTGTTGTTGTTGTTATGTGCTGTCAAGTCAGACCCAACTCATAGCGACCCCTCCTTCGGTTTCCGAGGCAGTATCACTACAGAAGTAGATTGCCCAACCTTCCTTCCGAGGGGTGGCTGGTGGGTTTGAACCACCAGCCTTCTGGTTAGCAGTCAAGTGCCTTAGGCACTACACTACCAGAGCTCTTAAATAAATGATATTGTATGTAAATTACACCTCAATAAAATTATACCTCAAAAACATGAGTTATACAAAATAATGAATATCTCAGAGTTATGAAATAATATCTTTATATTAGAAATTAATTAATTAATCAATTTATTATACTTTAACAGTCTGTTTTTGAGGATCACACATTTATGATCAATTTTTTTTTCTGCATATGTCAGAGGTTTTCCAGCATAGCCAGTAGATCTTTCCAAAGTTCACACACATAATAGTGGGCTACCAAGGAAGTCAACTGCCCACCATCTCTTTAGACACAAATCCTCAGGGATTTCATGTTTAAGTTCAAGATACTGAGTTAAGCACACAAACATCGCACAGAGTTCATTACTTCCACTTATTTTAATGTTTGTGGACTTTAGGATAGGAAAACTTGATTAAAAGGCATTCCAAGAAGTTGACACCCTCTGTGTTTTTCAAGGAGATGGACTGACACAGTGGCTGCAACAATAATAGGCTCAAACATAGCAATGACTGTGAGAATGGTGCAGACCACGCAAGCTTTCGCTCTGTTGTACAGAAAAAAAAACTGCCATCAAGTCGATTCTGACTCATAGTGACCCCATTGGGTTTCCAAGGCTGCAAATCTTTACAGAAGTAGATTGCCCCATCTTCCTTCCACAGAGCAGCTGGGGGTTTGAACTGCTCATCTGCTGGCTAGCAGCCAAATGGCTCAGCCACTATACCACCAGAGCTCCAGAGGGTCACTGTAAGTAGGAAGCAACTCCACAGCACCTAACAACCACAATGCTCTTCAGAACATGTACAAAATGCTTTGTTTTAATTTTGTACTTTGACTTTTCCTTCTGTGCGTCAGATCTGCACCCAACTTTAAAGAACTGCAAGAGCCTCTTAAACAGGCAACAACTCTAGGGTCAGCAAGTTGACTCGTCTTGGCTCCATTCCCACCCTCATGGCCATGGTACCACGCCTTTGTTTTAATGTCGGGACCCAGTCCTTAAATTCCATTTCAGACCCCACATATCACAGATTTTCCTTATGGATATGGATCACAATATAAGTCATTGTTTCAAGTGCTTTGCCATCATATGGCCTTATGGTCCCCTGTGAAACATACATGGGGAATGGAAAGAACCACAATGATGACATCAGTGGGCCACATGCAGTGACTTCTGAGGCTGGATAAGAAAAGCAAAACTTGTATTACATAGATTCTTGGGCAGCAGTAGCTAATAGTTTTCTATGAGATAAGGTTTTTGAACCAAATGGGATGCCTGAAATGCTGCTTGTTCTTGAAGATGGGGACCAGGAGTGATCACATTTGACTTACGTGTTTTTTCCATTATGCTCACACCAGGTCCCTCAAGCTCCTGGAGCTTTGTGTAAACACTGATTTTATATTCAGAATCAGGCTCGAGTCCATAGAAGCAATGCCTAGTTGTCCCTCCACTCACAGTGGATTCTTGCTTTTTTGTATCTGTAAGAAAAACAAAGCCAAATATACATTTGTGAAACTTAACAGTAATATCCATCAATAGATGACTATCTTCTAAAATGATTAATATGCATCGCCCAAATCAGGTAACTCCAGAACGAATTATACTTGTTTGAGACAGTGTAACTGTTCCTAAAAAGCTAACATAGCCAATGATTGCTTTTATTTTCCAATTGAAAATCACATTTTAAATGTACAATAAAGAATCTTATTAAAAGACACCTGTAGTCCACCCTCAACTAAATAGAGAATTATTAATGTATATAATTATATGTATACATCTTTATTGAACCGTTGGACAAGTGGGCATCATTATATTATTTATTTAAGAAAATCAGAACCCCCTTTTATTCAACATGATTCTCCAAAACACAACCAAACAATTACATATTGACATTAAAGACTGTATTCTTTTGGTCCCATACAACTTAATACCCATCCTACAGAAAGTTCAGGTAGATGCCCTTGTAGGCAGCAGTCTAAAGATATAGGTGTGCAGTCAGAAACTGTAGGGATCCAGGCATTCTTCATGTGTAGACTAGGAAGTGGGCTTTTAGGGTCTCAGAAACCTGATCCATGGATGGAGGTTGTTTTAAAAGCTACCAAAAATGCAGGCTGGGGCATCTAAGAAGACCCCCTACTGCCCAATTCCTACCCCTTAGCATTGATTTTTCACTGACACTAATGACTCCTTTCAATAGCTAAAGAGATTTCTAGGGAGTGCAAGGGAGGCCCTCTAAACCCCCTGGAACCACTTTGGAAGTCCTTCTCAATTTTCAAAAAAATCATAACTGCTGACAAGGCTAAGGGCTGACCATATTGCTTTCTGCAGTCCTTTCTTTAAAGTGCACCTTGAAATACGAAATTCAGAGAAATATATGCTTACATAAGGAAATTCACCTATGTTATTTTCATTTGAAAGAGAGAAGTAATTTCAGCCACTACTCATTGTCAAGTTGGGGAAACAAGACATGCTCCTAAGAGGCTCAGGGCCATGTAGGCTGTGGGGCACAGTCCCCAGACCCCTAGTTCCAGGATTCTTTTTGTTCTACCAAGGAGCCATGCCCTACAGCATTTATTGCAAGTAGCATCTTCTCTGCCTTTTCTCCACAATGGCAGAAGACACAGAGAACTTTGGAGACTGACAAACAGCATTCTTCATTCTCACGTCCACGTCTGTGCCCTTCCTGGAAGAATCAGGGTTAGCCCTTGTGTTTGCCGTTTGGGGAAGCTGGATTAATTATATTAACTATATTCTTCATTTCCTGAGGGTTTCCAGGTTCTGTGTTTTATATTTAATGACAAAAGCATTGATAATAGCCAACATTTAATGAGCACTTATCATGGGGCCAAGCACTATTCTCAGGATTGTATATGTTTTAACTCACTTGATCCTCAAAACATTTATAATTACTCCCAATCTAAATACAAGAAACTGAGGGCCAGGGAAGTTAGTAACTTGACCATGCAGTAAGCAGCAGAACTGAGATTTAAATTAAGAACGCCGAAGGCCAGACTCAGGAGGTGTTGCCTGAATTTCCATTGAAAAATAAAATAAGGAAATTAAATATATAGTTTTTAAAGTTAACAAAATACGTATATATTATTTAGAGCCAAAATGAACTAGCTCGAGAGCTGCTGAGGACCTAGTAAATCAGCAAAGAGACGACCAGAGGGGATCGGATGAGGATTGCTATCAGGGGGTGCCTGTCTTCTCACTCTGTTGGACATTCCTGCCTCCTTTGGTGGCTTTAATTACTGAACAGTCTCAATGGGTTATCATCACGGGCATATCCACAGTGGATAACTGGTTGAAAGGTAGACTCGCTGCTCCATGAAAATAACAACCATGTACATTTGTCTTAAGATTGATCTTGATCTGTTCCATAAATCGCATCCATCTGACCAAAGTCTTATACAACATTATTTCTAGGATTATCATCTGTATCTGTTTCGATTGGTTTCTCATGTCTTTGCCATGGAGGATCTGTGGAGCTAGTCTGCCTGCTCTGCCATCTTGTCCGAAGTCTTATTTCTAGAAATTTAAACATCAGTGTTTAAAAAATGCATTGATGAAATACATTCCATATATTATGTAATGGTTAAAAAGAAGTATCTACTCTTCAAAATGTTATTTGCAGAGTTGTTTATTTAAAATAACCAAAATATAGAAAATGTAAAAACAGATCAAGTGTAACATTTCAAAATATCTAAAAAAAAAAAAAAATTCTTTTGAAACAATAATACCTAGCTAAATTTTAATCTATACTTCAAATAAACATATACTAGGAAATAATATGTATATTATATGTATATTATTTATGTCAGGGTTAGGAAAAAAGAAAAATAATAATGTATATATACTAGAACACTTCCAATTTTTATTTATAGAAAATCCTAACTTTTTAGAAACAGACATTTATGAATGGAACTTGAATTTTATATTTCATGACTATTACTAAAAGTTTCAAAAGTGAACTTTTTTTTTCTCATAGTTATGCACTCCTGTGTCTTGCATTTGCTCCATGTAATGTTGCCCCTCTGGTGCCCCAAGGGATGCATTTCCCTAGAGTATGTGGGTGCATCACCCTGAGCTGAGTGGTCTGCATGTACATACATTCTGGGACCGGAATAAAGCTCACTCCCAGGGGCTGGCTCTCAGCCCGATAGTAAACAAGATATACATACAAAAATGAACTTTTTAATAAACAACAACAAAAAAAATGCAGCACACTTCCTTGGAGTTGGATCTGACTCATTGTGACCCCTCCTTGGGTTTCCGAGGTGGTATCACTACAGAAGTAGATTGCCCAACCTTCCTTCCGAGGATCGGCTGGCGGGTTTGAACCGCCAGCCTTCTGGTTAGCAGTCAAATGCCTTATGAACTACGCTATCAGGGCTAATCTTTAATATTTGTGCAGAATGAAATACTCTTTACTTTAATAATTTCTTTGTCATACATTATGTAAAAGTGGTGAAATAAAAAAGATTAAAGTGTGTGTGAGATTACATAATATTCTTAAAGGGGTTAGTAAAAAAAAAAAGTTGGTGAACACTGTGCTCTGCTTTGCTGATGTCCAAGTTCAGTTCATGGCTCCTGGCTATAGAACTTCATAATGATTGCTTGGGAGCCTTCTGGTAACTTCTGTAAGCTACCAACAAGACAAACATTCCCTAACCATATGCTTGGATACCCTGGTGGCACAAAAGGTTAAGTGCTCAACTATAAGCCTAAAGGTTGGCAGTTTGAACCCACACAGGGGACCCTTGGAAGACATGTTTGGTGATCAGCTTCCAAACAGTCACAACCTTGAGAATCCTCTGGAGTACTTCTATTCTGCACACATAGGGTTTCTGTGAGTCAAAACTGACTTGATGGCAACTAACAACAAGAAGCATGGCTCATAGGTAGGAATTCTCCAGGAATCAAATCTAGAAACGTGCTTTTCTATCATTTCCTCTATTTTGCATGGATAGCCATGCACCCTACAGACCCTTGAAAATGGAATACAAAATGATTTTACCACTAAAATAAACATTCAAAACCATTGGAAAACTGGAACAGGCACAGTAGAATTAATGGAAAACAGTGTTGGTTTGATTCCCAATACTAACAAAGAGGGGTTACATGAATGGGAGCATATCCATGTTGTTTTTGGCATGTCTGATTCAGGTCTGATGGCTTGGCCTTAAAGGAAAACATTTAAACTGATCAAATGATGACTAATTTCCTCAACCTCCTGTGCCAAAAGGACTGAATTACTGTATGTTTTTGTATATAATGTGCCCATGTAAATAATGTGCACACACATAGCACCCATAGCACACATAGGAAACTAACATGCAAGGCGGTTGTGCAACCATATAACATGTTACTTGCATAAAAATACAGTAATTTCTTATTTAGGAGCAGGGAAAAAATTCTGTATTTGTGTATCTATTCTTATGAAGCGAGGTTAAGTTTTTTTCTCTGATTATTGTGATAGTAATGACAACCAAAAAAAAACAAACCCATTCCATCAAGTCGATTCTAACTCATAGTGACCCTACAGGACAGAGTAGAACTGCTCCATAGGGCTTCCAAGGCTACAAGTCTTTATGGAAGCAGACTGCCACATCTATCTCCTGCACAGCAGGAGTTTGAACTGCTGACCTTTACATTAGCAGCTGAGTGCTTAACCACTGCACCACCAAGGATCCTTTATGATAATAGTATCACCACTTCAATACACCAAAATGTCACATGAATAAATTACTCAGCTCCACAAACAAAGGATACTCAGGATCCAGGAAATGACTCTGTTGAAATTTTATGGTGTAAATAAGTCCACTCCATAGGGATCTCAAATACTCTAATCACAGATCATAAAGCCACTGCTTCAATAAGTTGAATCTTAAGAATAGGGTTAACTCCAAGTGATCTTTTTTCCCTGCATTCTCATCCCCAATAAGATAGGCTCTCCACAATACTGTAATTCTCTGTCCTAGTGAATGGATAATATGGCAAAATTGATTCATCAACACCTAGAGATAGAAGATAAACAAAAAATGGAGCATCCTTTGAACTCTCTTCTAGGATGTTACAAAGAAGTTCACCAACTTATGGGAATGAGGGAGGCAATACAGTATTTGGGTTTATTTGGCACATAAGTACTTGAACTTGAAAGAAAACTCTATATCCAGCTGCCTCAGATGCCAAGAAACTCAAAAGCCGTTGGAAAGGACAGAATCCCAGAGCCTGCACAGAAATAACAGAGGCTCTAGTGGGGTTCTGAGTTACTCAGGACCAATCGAAAGTCTCTTTCTTCTGTCCTAGAATTAACCAAAAGCCTACACTTAATTTGGCAACTGGATGAATGACTCAAAAGCAGATTTTATTTCAGTCTCTCCTGAAAGGACCTTATCCTTCTGGTATCTTTTTTTCTTTGTTTTTGGCAATAAAAATGTCATAATATTTATACAGGTAGAAGACATCGGTTGTTTTTGCCTGTCTTACATCTAATCCCTCTTTCTTTGATCCATTTCTCCTTACTCTTGGTCTTTGTGGTTTGGGGAAGACTGAATAGTCCCCCAACAGCAGACACAAGGGTAGGAGGCACCCAAGTCCGGACACTCGGTTTCTTCTGTGTACTTGGACTCAATGATAGGTTGAGGGGGCCTGTGCCCCAAACTAGGGTGATTTGACTTTGTACCTGGACTTCTGTTGTAACTACTGAGAAAGAGAGGCTCTCTTTTCTCTAAGCCTGCTGAACTGAGATGATACAATTCCGGGTCTGACTGGTGCCAACTTACAGAGCCTGTCTGAGAATGAAGGTGGAGGAGGGCAGAGCAGAGCCAGGAGCAAGACTCGATCCTGGGGACAATGTTTTTGCACTACTTCAACCTGGGTTGCTGTCACTTAAAGACAAACAAACAAGCTGGAGTAATACCATCTGGCTACTTTACTAACAAAAACTTTGGGAATTTGTACGTACTGCCTCCGTTAATATCCTAAGAATTAATTTCAGAAAGACTGAAGCCCAGAGAAGAAGGATGACCAGCCATTGTGGTTACTGCACTGACTTCATCTCAGAACAACTCCTTCATCTCCAAGTGCAAATGACCAGGCCGTGGGAAATATATTAAAAACTGGAAAAAATGTCGACCAAACAGTAGAAAGTTGGCACCAGCACTTATGAAGAGGTCACACTGGGACATAACTTTTCTCCAACACATGGAAGAACTGGGTCCAATTTCTCCCTAGTGTCACTCCTAGGGTCAAAAGGACTCAGATTTCTTCACAGGCAACATGCAGCTAATGGGAGACAGTACAGAATCAAAACAGCTGGGGCTGTGGGACTTATTTGCCCATGAAGAAGGGTCATCTGACCACAAATCCTTCACAGGCAGTGAATCAGGATGGTGACCACATTTCTCTGTAAGATAAATAAATTCAACTGAACTCTTCCCCACGCCAAAGTGGAAAAACTATTTCTGGATCGAAACTCTGTAAGTTAAAAAAATTTAAACTATTTTCTCTTGCCATCCCCACTCTCACTCCCCTAACACTCCATTTTGTGCCTGTGAATTAGAAGTTGATGTCTAATTGATCAATGATATAAAGACAACTGGCTGAATGAGATGAAGGCAAACCGGGTTCATAAATCTCCCAGCTATAAATGGTGATGAGAAATAAATTACACAACACTTTTGTTCATTCTTGTTTAATTGAGACTATCATGGCTCCAACAGGTTTCTGGCAGCCTGCATATAATACTGAGGGAGGATAAGTAAGCTTAACTTGAAGATAAGAGGGAAGAGTGGACTTTTATTGTTTTTGTCAGCCTGCAATATGCAGGTGACATAACCTTGCTTGCTGGGAGCAAAGAGGACTTGAAGAAATTACTGATAAAGTATGGATTACACCTCTATATAAAGAAAACAAAATTTCACATAACTAGACCAATTTGCAGCATTGAAATAAATGGAGAAAATGTTGAAGTTGTCAACAAAATGCAATGCACTGCCGTCGAGTCAGATCCGACTCACAGCGACTCGTTCTTGGGTTTCCGAGGCGGTATCAATA
Source organism: Orycteropus afer afer (assembly GCF_000298275.1). Taxonomy (NCBI): domain Eukaryota; kingdom Metazoa; phylum Chordata; class Mammalia; order Tubulidentata; family Orycteropodidae; genus Orycteropus; species Orycteropus afer. Next base: position 305,740 of record NW_006921760.1, read on the forward strand.
CGGAAGTAGATTGCCAATGTGCCTTCCAAGGAGTGGCTGGTGGGATTGAACCACCAGCCTTCTGGTTAGCAGTCAAATGCCTTAGGCACTACGCCATCAGAGCTCCTAAAGCAAGCCTGTTTCCGCCCAGTTTCAACCCAGGGACCTTTTGCATGTGAGGCGAACGTGTTAATTTCATTTTACTTGGATCCACAATCAACACCCATGGAAGCAGTAAGCAAGAAATCAAATGACATACTGCACGGGCAAGTCTGTTGCAGAAGACCTATTTAAAAAGTTAAAAAGCAAAGATGTCACTGTAAGGATTAATGTGCACCTAAGCCAAGCAATGGTATTTCCAATCATCTCATTTGCATAAGAAAGTTGGACAATGAATAAGGAAGACCGAAGAAGAACTGATGCATTTGAATTATGGGGTTGGTGAAGAATATTAAATATACCATGGACTGCCAGTAGAACAAACAAGACTATCTTGGAAGGAGTAAAGCCAGAATGTTCCCTCAAAGCAAGGATGGAGAGTTTTTTGTCTCACATACTTTGGATGTGTTTTCAGGAGGGACCAGTCTCTGGAGAAGGACATCATGCTGGTAAATTAGAGGGTCAGTGAAAAAGAGGAAGACCTTCAACAAAATGGATTAACACAATGGCAGCAACAAGGGGGTCAACCTAGTAACGCTTGTAAGGATGGGTCAGGACCAGGCAATGTTCCATCGGGTTGTATATGGGGCCAGTGTGAGTAGGAACTGACTGGATGTCATCTAACAACAGCAACATTTTTGCCTGCAAAGATGCTGGTTTCAGAAAGAATTTATTGAATTTGTGTCATCAGACAGTTATAACCTACGAAAAGAAGCCAAAAGCTATTTTACAAATACAGTAAATTAAAAGTACTTAATAAAAATACTTAAGGATCTCATTAATTCCATTGCTGAGGCCAGTTTTGACCCATCTTTATATTAGTCTATAGAATTGCTATTTTTGTAAAAGACTACCAATATCCATAGGATTCTGGTCCCTTCATTTGAACCTCTTAAATAAAAGGGTAAAAGTACTGTGGGGTAGTTTGGGGATTTGATTTTTATACTCAGTGTTTTTTTAAGATTAACAAAGACCACTAAATGTCAACATTTCTATATAAAATTGTGAGTTAGCTACTTTTATAAAGATAAATTAAGCATAACTCCCCAAGGCTTTATAGTTCCATTTCTTAAATAGTTGCCTATCTTTCAACTCCTTTTGCTTACGTATCCCCTAAGTCATATTTACACAACCACAAAATCCTTGTGCCTTGTCCTCACTTTCTCTTCCTTGTCATTTATTCTGGATTAAAGCCACTTCCAGATGTTCAGCCTCTGTCATGTGAAGGGATTCTTATATCACACACAGGGATTTAACCAAGTAGTGGCTTAGCATGTCTATCCAGACAATGCCTTCGCTGGGGGTTGGCAGGAATTTATGCTAGCATGTTGCCATTACCTCAGCCCATATTATAAGGGGAACACGCTTTCAAATGCTTTCTGCCTTTAGGGATTGCAGGAAAAGTGGTATTTATGGGTTTTGCATGTAGTTACACTCAAGGATATGGCATACTAAATCCAGTCATATCCTGAAGAGTTAGCTGTTTCAGCTCTTTTGATGGGGAAACCAGTGACCATTGGTTTCAGAAGAGAAAACTCTTATTTTAACACCAAGTTTGAAAGATTTTTTAAAAAAGTATTTGAGATTCTCTAGTTTTGCTTATAACCTTCCCACAGTCAGAAACAAAGCAAAACAAATCTCATTCATTTTTATTATTTTAAAAGACAACTGATTCTAATTTTTTTTTAATAATTTAAAAAAAAAAAAAAAAAAGGATTAATAGGTCCTAGAAACTCACTTTGCTGCAATCAGCATTTTAGTGTTCTTCATTGTTTCAATGATGAAGAGACATTTTTAGTATATGGAACAAAGTTCCAAATTTAAGATATTCTTGAGGACTGGGATGCTGAAGAACTTGTTCATGATGGCACAGATATACCATCTACTGAATGAAATTGCTTTTCACCAACTAGCACCCAAAATAAAAAGAAACACTAAGAAAAACAATAAATGCAAACCCAGATCCCCACAGAGTCAATGCCAAAATTACAGTGCCATCTTATTATTTTTGTCTACACTGTTCTCAGCTCTGTTGCTCTTACTACCAAACAGTTTATATTTCTTGAGTGCTTATCATGTGTAAATGTATTAAACAGATTCTTAATCTTCACTGAATCCTACAAGGCTGGTTCTATCACTATACCTTCTAACAGACAGGAAAATGGAGGTTTGGAGAGGTTGAATAATTTATTTAACCAGCAGTCTGACTCCATATTCTACATGATTAACTATTATACAATATTGTCTCCAAAGCAGAAGATTCTTATCTCATGTTACTTACACTTTCTGCACGGTGATTATCATAACACTAAGCATACAAGTACAGAGGCAGTCGTGGTTCAGTGGTAGAATTCTCTCCTTCCATGGAGGAGACCTGGGTTTGATTCCTGGCTAACATACTTCATACACAGCCACCACCTGGCCACCCCTCAGTGGAGGCTTGCATGCTGCTGTACTGCTGAAGAGGTGTCAGAGTTGCTTCCAGATCAAGACAGACTAGAAAGACAGGTTGGTGATCTACTTCCAAAAATCAGCCAGGGGAAACTCTGAATGCCAATGGACAATCCCCAACCAATGGTTTGGATGGCACAGTACCTAACCACATTCAGTGCCAGTGTGCAGGGAGTCACTGACAATATCAGCAATGCAACCTGGTGTTTGGCAAAAACAATATGTGATGCACTCTACTTACCCTGGAGGGATTCTAAAACTATCCTGTAGGCTGTGGCGTGACGGTGCAACTGCCACTGAGTACACAAGCTGGTCATTTCAAGCTGGTTGGCTTGGAGGTTGAGCACACCCAAGAACACTACAATGAAACAGAAGCATAACAGTAGACAATGACACAAATGTCCGTATGTATGAAATTAACTTAAACAGGAAAAAATGTCTCTTACTGGTCCATACTCCAAGGCAGAAAATCCATTACCTCACAAGAAATTAGTGTATAAATTATCATTACTTTATGTCCTGAAAAAGCAGGCGGCAAAACATTACATTTGGTATGGTCTGGTATTTGTAAATGAAAAAGGAAATTATATATTCACAGGAAAAATATCAGATGCAATGGATGGTGAACTTATATGGGTGATTTTCATCTTCAATCAATATTTATTTGTGTTATTTAAGCATTCCACAATGCATATATAACACACTTGTAATGAAAAGATGAGATTATGCAATTATTCCCCACTGAACAAAGACAGCCATGGCTGACGTAAGAGGGAAGAACAAAGTAGACACAACAGAAATATAACTCAAATAGGAGCAGCTTCAAAAGATCTGGTCTTCAAAACATGATGAAACTAAATGAACAAATTTTGGAAACATTTAGAAATGAAAAGTTTATGCAGATAATAAAATGTAAAAATAAATGCATCAAGCTCAATTGGCATAAAATACTGCTCAAAAACATCCTACTTTGGTGAGTAGCAACTGGCATATTGAAAGCTTGCACGCAGCCATCTAGATGGAACAATGGGTCTCTCCTCACAGAGCAAGGAAGAATGAAGAAAATCAAAGATGCATGCAAACAATTAGTCCAAAAGACTAGTGGACCATGCGAACCTCAGCAACCATGAGACCAGAAGAACTAGATGGTGTCCAGCTACCACTGTCAACCATTCAGAAAGGGATCAGTGCAGGAGATTCCGGATAGAGTGGAAGAACAATGTAGAGAAAAAAATATATATTAAAGCCACAGACCAGAGGCTGTGATCTAGATCAGTTGATGACAGGGACTGTGTCTTTTAAATTCAAATAGTATCTAGCCTGAAAGGTCTCAAAGAATTCCATGAAAGAGAAATTCAAAAATTCAGCTTCAAAGGGCTGAACTTATGTGAAATCCAAGGTGGCTATAAGTGCTGCAGTTCTTGCTGAAAATATTACCAGATGAATTGTTTGATTAGGGATGAGGCTGAAATATGGGGTCAAGTACATAAAACACAATTATTCCAATAATAATAATAATAGTTATCCATTGAGTGCTTGCTGTATGCTAGGCACTTTACATACATTAAGGAGCTCTGGTGGTATAGTGGTTAAGGCATTTGGGTATTAACCAAAAGATTGGTGTGTTCAACCCACCACCTGCTCCATGGAAGAAAGATGAGGCAATCTGCTTCCGTAAAGATTTACAGCTTTGGAAACCCAATGATGGTTGCTACAAGTCAGAATCAACTCGATGGCAGTGAGTCAAGTTTTTTGGTTTTATATACGTTATCTTTTTAATCCTCACAATTAGCCCATAAACTGGATATTATTAGCTTCACTTTAGAGTTCAGAAAATTTGGGCTCAGAGAGGTTAGGAAATTTGCTCAAACTCATAATAAGTAGCAGATTAATTAATTAATTAATAAGTAGCAGATTGAAGGCTCATTCTTTTCATTATCCCATGACTATTACTCTCAAGGGGAAGGTTCATACTATTGATAGCACTCTGGATGAACTGCTTCTATTGTGCTAATTCATGTAGCATGTTCAGTGTTCATTAAACAAACCAGTTTCCTGCTAATGGTAATTATATGAGTGCTTCAAGGTATCTAAGTAAAAAAAAGTAAGTGTATTTAAAGAAATGTATTAAACAAATGATTTGGAAGTCTGATAAACAGCAGGAATATGGGACATACATGCTGAACTGAAGTCTAGAAAACAATGTATTATGCTGTGGGTGTCTGGCAGTGGTGCATGTCAGCAAGAAGCCCCAGATGGTGGGTAGATAGCATGAAAGCCTATCAAAAACAGAGAAGAAAGTCCTTAGAGTGGTGCATGTACTTTTTATGGATGGCTTGTGTGTGTGTGTGTGTGTGTGTGTAGAAGGGGTGACACAAAGGTTCTGAGACAAAATTCCCCTCACCCAACTTCAACTGGGGTTGGCCTTGTTGGGCACAGGCTGGTAGGAAAACTTGACCTAATCTGAAAACTCCCAACCAAAGCCTTTCCAGAAGGAAAACCTATCTGCAGTCATCAAGTGTGGTTGAATGCCAGGTGCTGACATCTTGTCTGCCAACCAGGGATCCTAACCACAGCCCCAAGTAAGGAGCACACTTCTCTTTCCATGAAACACCATCCAGAAAGTGCAGTGCTGAGGAAAAGAAAAACCAACTGCCAAATGGAAGGAGAGGTGGAGTTACAGTGAAGACAAAGCAGCAAAACCACCTGTAGGGGCTAAGGTAACAGGGTATCAGTCTTACGTGTTTTCACCACGCCTGTCAGAGCATCGCTGAAGCCTGAGGCCTGGGAGGCAAATATTTTCACGTTATAATCCATCCCGCTGAGGAGGTTTGTGATAAGAATGGTGTTAATGTCAGCTCCCACAAAAGTTTCCAGTGTTGGGCCAGGAACTAAAGGAGGGAAAGCATGCATTACAGTTACAGCAGAATATGCAAAATTGGAAGCACTCTTGAAGCAAATTATACTACTAAACTTTTTGTCATTGTTGCACAGGATTACATGGCAAGGAAACAACAGGGCAAGGGTTTGAAGCCAGTTCCATGGAGCTCTATAACCTACTTACCTGACTGCCATGCCAGAGGCTTTTCATGGGACGTGGTTCTTTTCTCAAATATATCTTTCCCTGGTGCTTACTCAAAGAACTGGTGTACCATGCAATCCACCCTCCACCATAGTGTGAGGTCTCCACAGTAGAGCTATTATGTTGTCTTAAGTAACTGGGGTTGTGGTAATTAAGGTTGTGTGTCAACTTGGCTGGGCAGCTGGATGTAGTTATTCCCCATGACAAGACTAGTAATCAACTCCATGGTTGCATCTACTGGAGCAGCTGAGTAGCTACCTTAGGAATGTGGTCTGCTTCCAGTACATAGGAAAAAACATTGAGGGAAAAAAAAAAAAAAAAAAAGCAAAAGCATCTGAGCTTTTTGGCATGCTTGGATGCTGCATGTAGCCGAGTATTCTTTCAGCAGACTGCTGTGTTTCCTGCCAATCTTGAGACTGTCTCTGGACTTGAATTAGTGGCCTGCCATGTTGTTTGGTAATCTTGGGACTGGGTCATTTTATTTGTCAACCTTGGGTTTGTCAGTCTCAGCAGCCAGCAGCTGCCTAAGTTAAGAGAAGCCTCCAGCTCAGTGGGCCGGATGCAAGAGCTAAAGCCCAAGGTCAAGAGTCTCTCACCCAGCCCCTAGAGCTGGCACTTTGTACTTGGACTTCAAGCCTCCTAAATTGTAAGCGAATAAATCCCTGTTTGTTAGAACCACCCATTTGTGGTATGTCTGTTAGAGCAGCCCTGGAGCACAAAACAAGGGCACTTGCCAAATTGAAGAAATCCTTCCCAAGGGCCCCTTCTCAGCCACCCTGCTTCTCCCCAGCAAGCACGTAAGTGGTGGTATCAGCAGGTTTTCTCATGGACAACATCTTGCCACAAAGCAGGTCAAACATATGTGTCATCACTGTAGTTCCAACCACTATTTTTAATAGCAGACAGATTACACTCTTATTCCAAGACCCTTGACCAGCTGGCTTGGCTTTTTCATCCCCTTCCACTTTCATCTTTGTTTCACTCCAGCTGCATCTTAGATGAAGCATTTAAACATTCTTTGCCAAGCCCAGCCTCTTCCCTCAGTCTTCAAAGGTTTTAAGTGAGTGACAAGTTCCTAAAATACTTACACTTTTCTCCAGAAGCCCGTTATAACAATATAGTTACATATACCTACATATTTGTGTATCTATGTATTATCTCAAGGGGCTCTGGTGGTGCAGTGGTTAAAAGCATTGGACTGCTAACCAAAAGGTCAGCAGTTTGAACCTACCTGCTACTCTACGGGACAAGGATAGGCAGTCTGCTTCTGTAAAGATTTACAGCCTTGGAAACACTATGGGTCAGTTCTACTCTTTCCTCTAAGGGCACTGTGAGTCAGAATCGACTCAATGGCAGTGGATCTGATGGTTTTTTTGTTTTTTTTTTTTTTAGTGTATTAGCTCAGTAATGATTTTGCCATGTCCTAAACACTGAAAATGCATATTAGTACAAATGACTACATACAATTTTCCTACTGGGCCTAGAACAGGGTTTCTCAACCTTGGCACCATCATTATTTGGGGCTGGATTCTGTCTTCTGGGGTGGGGGAAAGGAGTACTGTGGATGGTATGATACCTAGCAGCACCTAGTCGATGCCAGCTGCACCCCACCCCGAGGCTGCGACAATCCAAAACGTCTCCAGCCATTGCCAAATGTCCACTGGGCAGAAAATCACATGGATTATGCACCACTGGCCTCAAAACACTATCTGCCTCCGGAAAACCTGATAGATATTTGTAAAATGGTCCAAAGGACAAAATCAGTCTGGTTGACTTAATATGCCTGAGGCCAAAAGCAAAAAGACTAAAACATAGTGGTGGGTCCCAAGAAATAAATCTTGTGCCGCTTGGTGAATCCACAGTTTATCATAGCTATTCTGTTTTCCTAGTTCATAGCAATTTTTATTTGGACAAATTGGAGGTGAAGGTTTTTTAGTTCTATCACCATGGAGACAAAAGCTCCTAGACAACGAGACTCAAGAGAAAAGTCTAGAGATTGTTCCAATGGCAAGAGAAACTTCTTGAACTGCAGACTGAGACTAATGGAGTTTTTGTGGGCAGGAAGCACTTTTTTATATGGCCCAAAAAATGTTTTTACAATTTTCCTGCCAAATTGAGAGAAATAACTTGACCACCCCTTCCTGCTAAACAACCAGTGTGCCTAAAGCCTGGATCTAGAAAACTGAGAAGACCCTTTTCATATCTATTTTAAATACAAATGGCCACACAAAATTCCATGTTTGGGGTGAACTCAAACACTGCCCTGTTTAAACTTCCAGAAAATTTCTAAGTGTCAGGTGATGACATTACAATAGCTGCTTGATGCACATGGCCTCCTCTCTGCAAGAATGTGGACCAAGGCTGTAATCCACCCCCATCTGGGTTATTCTCCAGTCTTCATATACAACATTGTGGGGAAGTAGAGCAGACAGGGGTCTCCTTATCAAGCTGACTAAGAGGCTGATGGAAAAAAGTTTGCATTATCTCAACCCTAGGGCATTGATGATTTTTATCTCCCAACATAGTTTCCAAACTATGGAGACCGAGAGTTTATAAATGGAATTCTTCCAATTAACCCAAGAAAAGCAGAATTAGAAATTAGAAATTCTGAATGTTAAGACAGTATGTATCCATGGAGGCATACAGCATCCTACTCCTATGAAGCCAAGATTTCCTTAGAATAGTTCCTTGCTTGGAGTATGCAGGGGCTGTGTAGGTGAGGCAAATACCAAGTATACAATTTGCTCATTAACTTGTCCAGCATTGTCTACATGGGGTCATCATTCTGATAATCTTACTAAGAATTATTTCTTTCCAAAACAGGTACGAGGCACTTCCCATTTCTTTGAAACATTCTAGAATCAAAAATAGATTTAAAATATACATATATATATACACATATATATATATAATATATACATATAGATATAGATATATGCGCACATCTCATCTTAAAAGACATTTTAGATCCTTAAACTTGGTAACAATATTTATTTTAAAATCATTACTTACCACTAACAGGTTTGTAGACAATTCTATAGCCTTTCACAGGGGAAGATGGGGGATCCCATGTAATACGCAATCGGTTATACCACTCCTCTGAGACTCGTAAGTTTTGGGGACCAGATGGTGGTACTGAACAAGAAAGAAAAAGAAAAATTGAGTTCAGTATGGTTCTCATGTCCACAAATATACTTCTGTTAGCAAAATCTAAGATATCTTTCCACTATGCTATAAACATACAGAGGGAGCTCTGGTAGCATAGTGGCTAAGACACTTGCCTGCTAACCAGACAGCTGGTGGTTCAAACCCACCAGCCACTCCTCGGAAGGAAGGTTGGGCAATCCTACTTCCATAGTGATACTGCCTCGGAAACCCAAGGAGGAGTCACTATGAGTCGGGTTTGACTCGATGGCACATAACAACAACAACAACATAAACATACAGAAGCACTAAACACACAGTGAGAGGCTTTTGAGAGTCCATGGTTACTTAAATATCAAGTATGTGGAAAATAAGGAGACTTGGGGGCAGTTAAGCTCTTGGCTGCTAACTGAAAGGCAAGCAGTCCAAATCTACCCAGAGGTACCTCAGAAGAAAGACCTGGCAATCTACTTAAAGATAACAGCCCAAGAAAACCCAATGAGGCAGTTCTACTCTGTCACACAGAGCCGCAATGAGTTGAAATCATCGTGAAACACTTCTATCTGAAGTTCAGCAATTAATTCAGTGTAGTGTCATTTGGTAACTTTTCTTCAGTTAATTTTAATTTAAATTGAATACAGAGTGTTTCTTCAAGATGTTCTGTCTACAGGTCTCTCGGTTCCACAATCCAAGCACGCATGTAAAGCAATGTTGAAGGTGAAGTTCACAGTGTTATTCTTGGAGATATGATTCTGATGATTAATTTTCTCTTGCTCTCATCTTTGTATTGTTTACACTACTTTAAGTTTTATGTTAGCATATATCATTTATTTAGCAAAACATTAATTTATAAGGAGGGCTTTTGTAAACTATTTTGCATAGTGACAGAAACTATTATTATTTTGTTCTGGATGGAATTCCATTGTGTTGACCACTGTTTAAAATAAGTAGACCATCCATTAACACTTTGAAGTAATTTTACTCTATAGAAATCACTATTCATAATGGTATTTCTGTAATTAGATGGAAGTCATATTTATATACTAATCATCTTTATTTGTGTGAGTCTGTGTGTGTGTATGTGTGTGCTAGAACACTTCTACAGATCACAGTAATTTTCTTAATATATGAAACAGACAATAGTAGATCTGCTGTACTAGAATGGGGTTGGAAGCTTGGAGTCCAGCTCATTTGCAGCTATATGGAGCCCATGTGAGCCTTTCCTCCTTTCTCTACTCGCCTCCACCTCCACAGTGGCAGGACCTGAGGTATTTCTATGGAATATTAGGGTGTGGACTGGGTGGAACAGTTCATAGAGAGAAGTGGGCAGTCATGAGAATGCACTTTGGAGAATCACCAGGATTGTGATAAATTACATGTTGTTGTTGTTGTTATGTGCCATCAAGTCAGACCTGACTCATAGCGACCCCCCCCCTTGGGTTTCCAAGGCAGTATCACTACAGAAGTAGATTGCTCAACCTTCCTTCCAAGGAGTAGGTGGTGGGTTTGAACCACCAGCCTTGTGGTGAGCAGTCAAGTGCCTTAGGCACAGTCTTAGCTTTCACAGATGAGCAAACTGAAGTCCAGAACAGTTAAACAACTTGCCCAAAGTCACACAGCTTCTAAGTGTAAGCATAGGATTCAATCACAGACTTTCTGCCTCCACATCTCTTTTGCTCTTTTCATTACACTAAACTGTCTCTTTGAGTGTGCATTAAAGGAGACAGGCATTTAAAGGTAATCAGTCAATGAGTGATGGGAGCTCTGGTGGCTTAGTGCCTAAGGCACTTAAATGCTAACCAGAAGGCTGGTGGTTCAAACCCACCAGCCACTCCTTGGAAGGAAGGTTGGGCAATCTACTTCTGTACTGATACTGCCTTGGAAACCCAAGGAGGGGTTGCTATGAGTCGGGTCCGATTCGATGGCACATAACAACAGCAACAGTCAATGAGTGGAGTCCCCGGGTACATGTGTATGGTTAATGTGATTGGCTGTTAACCTAAAGTTTGGGGGCTTAAGTCCACCCCGAGGGGCCTTGAAAGAAAGGACTGACAATCTGCCTTCAAAAATAGCCATTGAAACCCTGACAGAGCACAGTTCTACTCTGACACTCATGGGGTTGCCATGAGTCAAAACTGACCTAATGGGAACTGAGTTTTGGTAACCAGCTAATTACCAAAGGGGGCAAACTCCACTCACAGGTTTTTCCCGGGGCTGAGACACTGACACCTTCTCCATCGGTGTAGATGGGAGTCACGGTGACCTTATATTCAGTGTCGGGAAGCAGAGGTTTCAGAAGGAGCTGGTTCTGACTTCCAGGCACCATCACCTGAACAGAAAAGGCAAGATGATCATCTTAGTAAGGTCTCTGTTCCCACTGATCCACTAATGGAGCCAGCCTTTAGACACTTTGAAATATCAGAAGCAAGGAGATGTGCTTGGAGAGTGAAAGAAAAGGCATCCATGCAAAACCATTTCCCTCTGAAATGCTCTCTCCAGTAACCCTTAGTTTGGAATCACTGATACAGAAGGTTTAAGTTGGAAGCCCAAAAGCTCCAAGGAATATTCTTTTCTCAACATCTTCTAACTACTTATACAGTGTTCAGAAGAGGAGAAGAATGATCGTGTGGAAAGCAGGTGTTTATGACTTAGGAGTGTTCATTCTACAACTCAGCTCACTTACCGTTTTTTATTTTACTGAAACATCATCTTGAAAGCTTGGCTTTCCATTCTTTATGCCTTCAGAGATCATCTGATCCCAGCATTTCATTCTCTCAATTAGAGAGGATGGAGTTTAGCCAAGTGCAACAGAACCACACACTAAATCCAAGTTCTCCGAGTTGAAACACATTTAACAGCAACACCAAAAGTCGTGCAGCTTTTATTTCTGAAAGGAGATATCTCCCTCCATCTGAAAGCACCATCATTCTATCTCTAAATGCTACAAAAAGTGACATATAGCAGTGGGGTCAGCATGGCACAAGTGGTAGTGCAACACGCCACGTGGCATGGCAGTGCGATCTACGGCATCCCCGGAAGAATGGTGTGGACAGAAAAGCCACATGTTGTCAGTGCCAAAAACCACAGATTCCTGTCTGTGCTCCAGCAGTTAGATGCTGGCATGTCTCTGGGCCATTTGAGGAATTTAATCACGGCTGGAAAAACGCAAGGATATAAGAACTGACCCAGATGGGCTTAGGAGTGTCACAAGACTCAGACAGCTGGAGACACTTTTCAATTCAAGGGCTGCATGAAATGCCAGCAGGCACAGGGCTGTGCCGTCTGCTTCTGGCTGAGGGGAGAAACCTATAAATCATGGAATAAGCCCTAGGAAGCCTCAAGTTGAACCCAGGAGCAGCTGTTGCTAAGATACTGTTAAGCTCTAAAAGCAATGGGTGTTGTTTTTTTTTTTTTTTTTTTTTTTAATATGAAAAAGGAAGTCTGAGGTAGGTGATTTTATATAAGATTACATGATTTTTGCTACTTTGGAAAGAGGTATTAAAATTTAAAATGCACAAGGTTGTAGCAATGTGTGGATGTGCGGGCTTGGGAGGGAGATTTTTAAAAGGAATTCTCTTTATCCTAGAATGATCAGACAACCCTGCCATTAGGGATGTGTAAAGAGGAAGTGTGGTTGCCCCGACTTGTATCACCCCATTGATGGAGCCTCCTTCAGGGCGTTTCTCTTAAATGTAACTCCTCTGGAACACAGAGCCTGGGTGTTCCTGCCAACCCGTCTGTCTAGCAAACCACCCATGTGGATATCTCTTAAATAAGGCCATCTCTCAAACTGAGAAATACATGGCCTTGGAACCAATCAAATTTAGACTGTGGAGCACTGAAAAGCAGGGTAACCATTTTGAAGGGCTCTTTTAACTATCCAGCAAGATGTTCTTCTGGTTGCTAACGATAGCCATCTCTTACCTAGCAATTATTACATGCCAGGTGATATTCTAAGTACTTGGACAAAGTAATTCATTTCACCTTCACCACAACTGTTTGAGGCAAGGAGTATCATCACCCTCATTTACAGAGAGATAAAGAGGCACATTTTATAGATGGGAAACAGAGGCCTACACAGCTTACTGAGTAAATGAGTCAGATTGAAACCTCGGAATCTGGCTCTGGGCCTTGCTTTAACACCTCACTCTACTCCACATGACTCATTACTTGAAACTTTTCCCTTAATGATTCCCAAGGGTAAGATGTCAATCTCTTCTATGGGTTTTCAATGTTTCTCCCCCTTGCTCTCTACCTGCGTGGACAAAACAGGGAAAAGGTAAGTTCCTCCTGAAAAGAGACGCTGCAGGTGGTGCTTTGTTTATAAAGAACTTCTATACAAGATGCTCACAGTTAAATGGGATGCAAATCTAACCAGTGAATTTCTTGTTTTTAATTTTTTGCAGAAACACAACTCCATGTCTGGTTCCACTACTGCCCCAAGCTCTTCAGAGCAGCCTGGACCGTATCCAGCAAGCTATTCTCAGCAACAGAAAGAGAATTCCCTACAGCTCATTAAATAAAAAGCTGTTTCCTGCAATAGAAAGAGGATTCCCTACAGCTCATTAAATACATCTCATTCCATATAAAGCTCTGTTTTCTAGATGGTGTGTCTCAGACAATCTGTGGTAAAGAACTCGGTGCTGTTGTAATTCCCACCCATTGCAGACCAAATTTTTATAAAATGCACTGCAAATAAATTGCTAGGAAGTTGATCATGAGCTTAGATGTTGCAGTAAAGTCAAATTGTTTTATTTCTACAAATATAATCTTAATCTGTGTACTTATAATGTGGGAGATTGACTCACACTTTTGAATAGGTTTTTTGTAGAAAATGTCTTCCAACTTAAAATTCAGGCCATGGTTATGGATTTCGACCTCTAAGCTCTAGAGGACTCTGGAATCTTAACTAGCCTTTCCCAAATAAGTAAGTGTGAGACCTTTCTACTGTGGAAACAAACCTTGGAGCAATGTCATTGCCACTCTCCATATTTCAGAACAGAATTAAAAGTCAATGCTTATGAAACATGTGACAGGTGGTTTTCTTTTCTAAGAGTGCAAATGTTTTTTATTGGGAATGTTTGTTTGACTTTTATTATAGTTAAATATATTCCTCCTTCACTTACCTCAATTGGAAAAGTGAATTTAATTCACCTTGTTTTACCTATATTAAAAAGTTGAACTTTGGTTTACAGCATTATACATTCATGCACTGTTCAACTTCAGTACTCTGTCTTGTGCTTTCCTCATTTAAATACATCAGCTTGTATAGTTAAGGAAAGATAAGAAAGGTGGTTCCAAAAAAAAACAAACCAAACTCACTACCGTTGAATCAGTACTGACTCATAGCAACCCCTCCTTGGGTTTCTGAGGCGGTATCACTATGAAAGTAGATGCCCAATCCTCCTTTGGAGTGGCTGGTGGATTTGAACCTCTGGCCTTCTGGTTAGCAGTCAAATGCCTTAGGCACTATGCCAGCAGAGCTCCCAGAAAGGTGGTTGGAGGGGGATTTTTCTTACTCAGGCACTTTCCTTCCTTCCTTTTGTGGTTTGCTTTGGCCAGCTGTTTATCCATGCCACGTGTCATCACTTTAAGATATCTATTTGGTCAGTGGGAATTCAGATCCTTGGACTTTGGCCTAGTCTGTAACTGCCTGTCTTACCTTGGTTCTAGAGCCTAAATTTAGACGCACCCCACTTTTTGTCTCCAATAATTTATTATGTTTGTATAGCAGTAACACTTTGTAAATCACTGAGGTATAAATTCTTGATTTATCCTCAGATGAGTCCCTGAAAAGATGTGTGCAGAGCAATTTTATACAAATCCAATCCAGATGAAATGCATCAAAGGAGCTCGATATTTAAGGTCTTCCATGGTGCTTCCGTCTGTGTAGCAAAAAATAAAACCTGTGAGAGCCGGAAGTCGACCAGGATTGCCCTGTTTTTCCAGGTCTCACAAGTTTTTGGCCTTTGACAGAGGGCAGTCTTACCACTTTTCTATCACTCCCTGTTTAGTGGGAAATATCTGAATCTTCCTTCTCTCACACCTTACACAGGTGCCAGCTTTTGCAGGTTTTATGCTAAGAGTAATAGTCTGTATGGCAAATATTTATCACAAACTTTCTCAATATTTTTTCATTTTTATTAAGAGTTTGTTTAACTGGGGCACTTTTGATCTATTTTCTTTCATCTAGGTGTCCACATGCTTCAAAAATAAGCAGTGGGAAATGAAAGGAACTGGCAAGGAGAAAAATACCTAGAGACAACCCAAAGAAAATACCACCTTACCTTGCATAGTTTACAAGTGCATGCATGAGATTCAATGGTTACCCTCTCCAAATTAGTAAGACTAATTCACCAAGAAGCTTAATGTGTTTCTTGGAAAGAGTTAAAACAGAAGAACCAGTTCTCATTCTGGAGAATTTTCACGGGTCTCATTTTTAAGAAAAAAATTGCAAGACAAAGACCAAAACAGGTGAAATAAGACCTCCAAATCATATCCTTAATTACCATTTCTAAAGACAATTTTAATATCTTTGGATTTGCCTATCATGGATCCCCTGAAACATACGGTCGAAGGGAATTCCTAACTTGGCCTGCTTTGTCTGCGCTCATTAACCTTCCACAAGTACTCCTAGGCCAAATCTATGGATCTTCTGATTGTTCCTGGGGGGTGTGGCTTTACACCAGGCTATCACTGTGTTCTATTTCCTCTATTAGCTTGAAATTTCGAAGTACTTGCCTAAAACAGTTTGGGGTCAAATACTTGTTTATATTAGCAATATAAAAATAATTATTTCTATAAAAAGCTTTGTGAATAAGGAAGAAGGAAAAATAATGATGTTATTCTTAAGCAATAGTGAATTGTGGAGACTTTTTTCCTAGAATAGCTCAAAAATTATGCAACAGAGGGCAAGAAATGCAAGTAATGAGGCCAAATAAAGCAAATTCCATGACCAGGAAGAAAAGTTTCTTTTGAATGCAAACTGAAGTCAGCTTGTCTGAAAAACATGTCTAGGAACCCATTTCAGGGTTCTAGACTAAAAAGAATGATACGTTGAAAATTTAGACAACATGGGAAAGCATTAGAAGTATACAAAGTTAAGCATCTAGAAAAAGAAATAGAGATAAACAAAGAAAACTCAGCATATAAAAATCAAAATCCCTCACAGGAGACACTTGTGATTAAAAATAAGTGAGAAATGACAATAAATTTGCACAGCATGAATTGATGTCAGTGAAAAATAAAACTATTTAATTAACTATTAACGAATAGATGGCATTTAATTAGGAACACTTAAACTACATAAGGACTACCTACCATTCATGTGTGCTTTGCTTAAAAACTTTTTATCAGATTCCCAAGGGTAAAAAAAAAAGTTTAAAAATTTTCATATATATAGAGTCTGGGTGGTAAAAACAGCTCACACATTTGGCTGGTAAGGGAAAAGTTGGAGGTTCAAGTCTAGCCAGAGATTCCTTGAAAAAAAGAGTTCTGGGAATTGACTTCCAAAAATTTCAGCCATGAAAAACCCTATGGAGCACAGTTCTTCTCTGACACACACAGATTCACCATGAGTTGGAATTGACTTCACAGCATCTGGTTTATATACACACAAACACAAACACAGACATACAAGGGTAAAACGAACTTCTGATGACCTAAATTTGGTGGTCTGATAGGAAGTCAAGGCAGCAAAAGCAAGGTTGGGAACCAGGTGCAGAAGCTTTATCAACTTGAAGCAATAAGGTATGGAGAAGGTTTTGGAGATAGAAAGGTCATCAAGAAACCAAGAGTAAAGTTTGGATTAACCAGGAACATTAGTTTCTGGAGATAGCAGAGTGACCAAGAAATTGGCAGTAAAGCTTGCATTGACCTCTCAAGATAGACTTGTTAGCTCTGTTAGTCACCGAACTCCATAGAATTTCCAGTCAGCTATATTTATACAGACCGTTGCTACCACTTCTTCTGCAGGGTCCCCTTGAGCAGTCAGATAGGTCACCCTGAACTGCTGCACACTGCTGTCTGAAATGTCCCATTTTACCCGCAGGCTAGAAGTGGTTTCATCATCTACAACCAGGTTTCTGATTCCTGTTCGGAAAACTAGAATAAACACAACCAAGGATTAAAGAACTTTTAACCCATCACATTCCATAATGAGCCACAGGACCTATTTATGGAAATAGCAACTCTTATCATTCAATGGCGTTTTCTCCATCAAATAGACTCATGGAGAAAAAACAAACCCACTGCAGTAGCTGATGGGAAGCCATGATACCTACTGGTAGCAAACAGAAATTGTTTTAAGACAAAGTTACAAAGTGCCTTATGAACCCCTCAAAATTATCAAATCTGTTTAGATATACTGAAGAGAACTGGGAAGGAGCCCATGAACACACAAAACCAGCCCATGGAGACCAAAGGGAAGCAAGTAAGCAAGTGCATGAGAACTTCAGCCCAGCACTCTGTTGGAGTAATGGACATTGAGGACCAAGTCTGGTTCACCTTCAGTGTGTGATCCAGCATCCAACACACACTCCACTCATTTGTCCCTCCATTTTTCTTCTAACATTTGTCACTCAAAGCACAAATCTTTCACCTCTATGCCTCTATCCCCTCAGCCCACGCATATTATCCTTTCTCTTATATCCATCCAACACCTTCATCCATCTTCTCTGGCACATTTATTCTCACTTCCTAAGGTACTTGTTCTCTAATTTTTCCAATTTATCCTCTCCCTCCTTCCCTAACTGCCCTTCACTCTGTCCATCTCTACTGACCCTCCCTTCTCTTCATTCATTCATTTATTCAGTGCACAGTCATTGAGCTTTCACTATATGCCAGGCTGTGTTAGATCTTAGAGATACAGAGTGATCAATGCTTAACAAAAATAGTAGAAGTGTCACAGAGAAGGTAGGAGATTGACATTTACCAGACAAAATTGGGGGAGGGTACCAGGCAGTGGGAAGGGGAGAGAACTTCTCACATGCAGGGCTGGGAGCTCTGCAGGACAGGAAGAAATGGAGGAAGCACGGAAAATAAAGCTGAAGCAGGGAAGATAAGACAGAATTCAATCATGAAAGATCCTGGATGTTATGATAAAGAGACTCTGAGGCACAAAGAAGGGCTCAACAAAGATTTACCAAGTAATGGCTGGATGGACAGCTGGATGCAAGAATAGGTAATGGAGAGCCATGGAAGGTTTTAAGAAGGAAAATAAGTGATATCGTCAAATGTGTTGACTCTGACATGCTTTTGGACATTTATTAGAGGGAAAATAAGCTGAGAGAGGAAACAGCTGTGTAGGAAGAATATAGCAGCCACGTCTTAATTACCTATTGAAATGCAAGGAAACTGTGGCAAGACTAATTCTCAACAGAGAGCCAAAGAAGTCACTGAGGAGGACAATGACCCTGGGGGGGGGGTGCTATGCTAACATCCTAGGAAAGGTTAAAAGGAATCCAAGACAAGGACAGGACGGAAAAGCTGCAGAGATCTAACAGTGAGATCTGTGGGCTACAAAACCGACTGGCATTTAGGGGTGAAGATGTGGAGAAGTTCTGACAGGGTGAAATGTGAACTGGCATGCCAGGGAAGAAAGGGAGGAGTTTCCTTTTTTCTAATTAGTATTATAAAATAAATAAAGCTGAAATAACATAATTTCAAAGCAAACATTTCTTATGAGAAAATGGGTACCTCTTGGTCCTTACCTGCAGTTACAGGTGTGGTAGGTGGTATAGTTGTGGCTGGTTCTGTCCAAGCACTGTCAACTAAAAAAACATGTTTATTTCTTAAAATTCTGTAACTATGTTGTTGCTGTTAAGTGCTGTCGAGTTGTTTCCAACTCATAGCGACCCCATGCACAACAGAACGAAACACTGCCCGATCCCGTGCCAGCCCCACAATCCCTGCTATACTTGAGTCCATCATCGCAGCCACCATGTCAATCCATCTCGTTGAAGGCCTCCCCCTCTTTTGTCGACCCTCCACCCTACCAAGCATGACATCCTTCTCCAGGGAATGGCAGTCAG
>NW_006921760.1:325005-327799 GCF_000298275.1 Orycteropus afer afer
TCTCTCTGCTGAGAAAACTTAAGAGGGAGGTATAAAGGTAACAGTCCAGCTTATAGACTGAGACAGACTAGGAAGAAGGAGGAGGCCATCCACTTCTCAAAGAATTGGCCAGGGAAATCCTTATCCGTAACTATAATAACACTATATATTTGTGTATAGCATTTTTTAGTTTTTTAAAAAATCCAATGATATTATCTCACTTGGTTCTCACAACCTTCTCTCTGCTGAGAAAACTTAAGAGGGAGGTATAAGGCAAAAAGTATATCTAGTCTACAGATAAAGAAACTGAAACCCAGAGACACCAGACTTCATGTAAACATGTGAATTACACCTACAAATATGGGAAACCTCCTATTACTCTGAAATGGGACACAACCAAGATAATTAACAAAAACTCAAACTCACTGCCGTCAAGTCAATTCCAACCCTCAGTGACCACCATTGGGTTTCTGAGGCTGTAAATCTTTACAGAAGTAGATTGTCCCATCTTCCTTTCACTGAGTGGCTGGTGGGTTTGAACCACTGACCCTCTTGTGAGTAGCCAAGCACTCTATCCACTACACCACCAGAGCTCCTTAACTATGAAAATGAAGGAAACTAAACAATGTTTAGACCAAGTAGAGATGCTAGTGAGGCAACTGGCTAATGCACATGGTGGCTAACTGAACTGTTGGAGGGGGCAGTCCACCCGGAGGCATCTTGGAAGAGAGGTCTGGTGATACACTCTCAAAAAATCAGCCATTAAAAATGCTATGAAGCATAGCTCTACAGTAACACACACAGGGTCACCATGAGGCATGGCTGACTAGACAGCAGCCATATACATATGTTTTGTTTTTTTCGTAGGCCAAGTTGTAAGGTGTAAAACGTTTTCCCAAAAGAAACTACCAAGGAGGGCAAAGAGCTCAGACAAGAATGTATCTGCTATATCTTGAATTCACTCTGGTCAACCAGGGCAATGTTGAACATTTATGGATGTGTGGCACTGTGGTTAAAGAATGAGGTTGCTAACCAAAAGGTTGTTGGTTCAAACCAACCAGCTGCTCCTTGGAAGAAAGATGAGGAAGTCTGCTTCCAATAAAATTTACAGCCTTGGAAACCTTAGAGGGCAGTTTTACTCTGACCTATGGAGTCACTATGAGTTGGAATTGACTCAATGGCAATAGGTTTGGGTTTGGTTTTTGGTGCTCTACCCAGATCCCCTCTTTGGGGCTGACACTGAATACTGGCTGCCAATGGCTCACAGCTGCATCCATCACTGGGAATTGTCTCACCCAAGGTCATAGCCTCTGTCGGGGGACTGCTCGCCTCCAGTGACCAGGGATGTGGGGATGCAAAGGCCCAGCCCTGCTCCAGAGAGGCCCTCATCAGATTAACTGGGGACTCCCTTGCAGCCCCATCACAAGTCAGCATCTCCCTATGTTCCATCCTGCCATTCCCTTCCTTACAAATGCATCTCCTGACTGCACTCCTGAACAAACCTTCTGGATCCAATTTTCTGTCTCAGAATCTGGTTCCAGGGAAGCTGATCTAAGATAATTTATTATGTGTATAATACCTCATATTAAAAAAATGAAGGGATGAATGAATCACCAAGTGAATTTTGTACAAGATTCTTGGAACCAAGAGAAACTTGCGAAATTCTAGACATTCTTGGACACATTAACCCCAGTTTTCTTTGCTCATTTATTCATTTACAAATTAATTTCCCTATCCATTCATCCATTCAACAATCATTTATTATTCAGTTAAAATGTACCAAGTACTGTGCAAAGGCTTGGAAATATAACAGTGAATAAGACAGATATGGTCCCTGCCATCATGATGATAACAGTCTAGGATGCTAAGGTGCTTAAACAGCCAATTTCATTGAAGATGGAGTTACACGAAGAACTCCGGAGAACAAGGAGAAATCGATGTCCCTGTAGCCCAAGATAAGGCTGATGGGGAGTGGACATGGTGAGGTGAAGAGCATGTCAGAATACATGGTGGGAGCTGCTGAAGCCTATCCTGGTCAGACCATGACTTACGTGTAGTCCCAACGGCAGTCACCACCTCACTCTCACTTCCATCATCAAGTACAGCCAACAGTGAAACTTCATATTCAGTGCCAGGCTCCAGGCCTTCAATAACATATGAGTCTTGGTCTTCTCTTAAGACAACCTGAGAATTATTCAATGCTTAGTAACAAAGTTTACTTGAATAATGGAGGAGAAAGAAAGTTTAAAATAAGGAGCAGAAAAAATACTTTTACATACACACTATTGCATTATTAGCAATGACAAACATTAATCTATGAGTGGATACATGGGTAGCAGACAGGGAAAATGATCAGGTGTGGGTAGGGAAAAGGGAATATATCTATGACAATACATAAATTTGGCAGATGATATTTCTACATATGTATTTGTATGTGCTATAAGAATGTCTGTATATATAATTCAAAGGAGGGGGCAGAAACAATTATTCTAATTGTAAATGAGAAACAACCAACATGGTGAACATAATTAATGTTACTGGATTGAACACATAAAA
Organism: Orycteropus afer afer; assembly: GCF_000298275.1. Classification (NCBI taxonomy): domain Eukaryota; kingdom Metazoa; phylum Chordata; class Mammalia; order Tubulidentata; family Orycteropodidae; genus Orycteropus; species Orycteropus afer. Next base: position 327,541 of record NW_006921760.1, read on the forward strand.
ATATGGCTGAAACGCCAAGTGTTTTGTTATACATATTTTATGGCAATGAAAAAAAAGTACCAAAACCAAAAACTAATCTTGTTGCTATCGAGTGGATTCTGATGCATAGTGACCTGTAGGACAGAGTAGAACTGCCCCATTGATTTCCAAGGCTGTACATCTTTACAAAAGCAGACTGTTGCATCTTTCTCCCATGGAGCAGCTTGTGGGTTTGAACTGCCTACCTTTTACATAGCAGCCTAGCATTTTAAACGCTATG
>NW_006921760.1:334474-335485 GCF_000298275.1 Orycteropus afer afer
CCGTGGAAATAACAGATTTTTAAAGTTTTCCAGTAATTTCCAGACTCCGTAGATTCTCTGTTTGGCTCTTTTCATTAACTATGAAAAGTAAATAGACTATATTCATTATTTTTCAAAGAGATTATTTTCCAGTAATTTTGAAGAAATTAACAAAATGGTTCCCTATAGCCCTGAAGCACACCCCCATCAGTCTCTATTCATTTTAGTGATTAAATCACTCCCTGCGAAGAAGTTCTGGAGAAGAAAACTTACCCTTTTAACTTGTACACACAGCTGCCATCAGAAGTGCAATATAATTTCCCAGACCTCCCATTATTCCCTGGTGGCACAGTGGGGAAGTGCTTGGCTGTTAACTGAAAGGTCAGAATTCATATCCACCAGCAGCTAGTTCTACAGAAGAAAGATTTGGCTGTCTGTTTCCATAAAGGTTACAGCCTTAGAAACCTTATGGGGTAGATCTACTCCATCCTATACCATCACTGTGAGCTGGACTTGACTTGAGAGCAAAAGGTAACACTTCAGGGATATGGGATACAAAGTATAATATCCAATCACGCCTAAAATGAAATATCATTGATTTTTATTATCTGAATTCTGAAATTTCAAAACTCTTGGAAAGGACTCCATCAGAATTCCAACTTTAAGCTACTGAACTTTGTTCTGTGAACATTATTTCTCCCAGCTTCTTTTTCATCTCTCTCCAACTTACTTTCTCATCTTCTCAGCATGGCACTAAATTGATTTCCAAGTACAACCAATGAAAAATTCAGTAAGCAAACAATAGAATTGTTGCTATCAACAGGCAAAAAATGTTTTACATGTATTGGGTCACTACAAGATACAGAAAGGGAAAATATATTCAAACTTTTTACTTGATTTTAGTATTTTAAAATTTCTATATTATTGTGCTAATATTTTAGGTTCCATTAAAATATATTATTTGCTATAGGCTGTTGTGTTAAGAGTAAATAATATAAAATTGTCATTTTTGTCATACAAAAACCATTGAAT
>NW_006921760.1:336505-337788 GCF_000298275.1 Orycteropus afer afer
CTTGTGAGGTAAGGTCATCATTTAGCTAATTCTCCCCTGTGTGGTGAATTAGGCACTCAAGAAATATTTTCTTGGATGAATAGAATAAGTAAATGAAAATGAGGATAGATCTTACCCCAGCACTACTAGCAAACTTCAACAAGACAGAAAATACCAAACACTGGCAAGGATGCAGAGACATTGGGGCTCTCATACACTGTTGGTGGCACTGTAAAATGGTGCAACCACTGTGGAAAGCAGTATGGCGATTCCTTAAAAAGGTGGAATTAGAAATACCATTTGATACATCCATTCCATTAGTAGGTATATATCCTAAAGACATGAGAGCCAGGACAAGAACAGACATATGCACACCCATGTTCATCACAGCACTATTTACAATGGCCCAAAGATGGAAACAACTTAGGTGTCCATCAACTGAAGAATGGATAACCAAACTATAGTATATACACACAATGGAATACTATGCAACCCTAAAGAATAATGTAGAATCTGCAAAACACCACATAACGTGGATGAACTTGGAAGACACTATGCTGAGTGAAATAAGTCAATCACAGAAGGACAAATATTGTATTAGTTCATTATTGTAAAAAGTCAAGGAAAGGTTTATATATGGAAGGAAATTTTCTTTGTTGTTTACCAGGGGTGGGAGGGGAGAGGAGGGAACACTGTTAGATAGGAAGAGACAAGTATTGATTTGGCTGAATAGAAGGGCAATGTACCAAATGCAAGTGATCAACATGGTGGCATTGAGGAGAGGAAGACATAGAGAGGTGCATGGGAGGTACAGACAACAAAGATGAACCCTTTTGTACATACAGTACTGTGTTATCAGTGAAGGCAAACATGGGTATACAGGTGGATAGACGGGTGAACAGACTGAACTATTAAGTACGTCTGTGCAGGGAGGAGTATGCCCAAGACCATGCATAGGGTTGGCAGACAATAGTTCTACAAGTGTATTTGTACGTTCTGTAAGAATTCCCAGGTGTATAGTAGAGTTGACAAGGGAAAAGATTGTAGTCACTTCTTGGGCACAGCCATCTACCCAGAGGGAGTGAGTAGTTGGACCTGTTGGCTTGGGACCATAGTCGCAGGAGGCATTAAGCTCAATTGGCATAACATACTACATAAAACATTGTTCCACCTCTTACTTTGGTGAGTAGCAACTGGGATGTCAAAAGCTTGCAAGCAGCCATCTAGATTCAATGATGGGCCTCTCCTTGTCCAGAGCAAAGAACAATGAAGAAAACGAAAATTCATGGACATAATTAGTCCAA
>NW_006921760.1:338603-339799 GCF_000298275.1 Orycteropus afer afer
TGCCCCATCTTCCTTCCGAGGAGTGGCTGGTGGGTTTGAACCGCCAGCCTTCTAGTTAGCAGTCAAGTGCCTTAGGCACTATGCTACCAGAGCTCCCCTTATACTTATACTTATAGAAGCTGGCAAGTCCCAACTTCTTGAATCAAATGTCAAGCTGGAGGCTTTTCCTGATTCATGCACCTGCAGGAGTTCAGGAGCTCAAGGTTGGCAGGCAGTATACTGGCTGTTGACTCCAATGAATGATGAATCCAAGATCTTCAGGCTGAATGGTGGTATGTTCATTCACAGACAGTTGTAGGCAGCACAACAGAATCCCGATCCACAGAAGAGTGTCTCTTTTCCCAGAATGTTCTTAAATATACTGGAAGCAGGCCACAGCCCTAGGGAAACTCCCTTTCAATGGATTGGCTGCTCAAACCATATACATCTGATTCCATCATTGGAACAACCCACATCACAATTGCTTAAACCACACAGAATTGTGGTCCAGCCAAGTTGACAAACAGCTCCAACTATCACAGTCCACCTCTTGTCAACTTGGCAGTTGTACACATAACTAACCATATGTAATCTATAAATAAGGACAATTATAAAGTCATATTTGTGCCTAACATGATACGCTAATACACGTACAACCAAAACGCATTAACCTTATTTACATTTCACAGTTCATAACAGAACGAAACAAAAATATTTGATGCACATATACAATGAAGAAATATAACAATCACAGTCATCCTTCCTGCAACTGGTCATGTGTTCGTAGCTGATATTCAGGACTACCTTCTTCTACCATCCATTCTGTATTTCCCTTGCCCTCAGCAAGCACCTCAGCTGGTCGTGCTTCTTTGCCTACTGGGGTGACCCAAACCTTCATTCCTGAAGGGTCTGGGCCATTAGTAGTCATATCAGAATTGGGTTGCTGTAATTTTCCATTGTCTTTAATCACAGGGCATGGTAGTACTAAGAGATGTCCTAAAGAATCTCCTGTATTCCAGACATATTCTTCTTTACTTCTATTATATAATGTCAATCCAATTTCCCCTTGGTAATCAGGATCTATTACACCAGATAGTACAGTAATGCCCTTCTTTGTCCAAAGAAGACAAAGAAGAGGCATGAGGAAGCCAAAATGGCTGGGTGCCATTCTTAATTTCCAGTTCAATGCAATCAGTATTGTTTCTCCAGGTGGGAGT
>NW_006921760.1:340187-364110 GCF_000298275.1 Orycteropus afer afer
AAGTGATGCCTGCATATTGCACAGAACCATCTGTAAACCAGGCACAAGTTTTCTCTTCCTCAGTCAACTGATCATAAGGAACTCCCCATGAGGCCATAGGTGCAGACCAGGAGAGGGAAGATAATATGACTGAAGTGGAGACCATAGGCATTTTGGCCACTTCCTCATGCAACTTACTTGTGCCTTCAGGTCCTGCTCGAGCCCAATCTCTGATACACCACTTCCATTTAATGATGGAGTGCTGCTGTGCACATCCAACTTTATGACTCTGTGGGTCAGACAACATCCAGTTCATGATGGGCAGCTCAGATCTCATGGAGATTTGGTGGTCCATGGTTAGGCATTCAGCCTCTATTAAAGCCCAGTAACAAGCTAAAACTGTTTCTCAAAACGAGAGTAGTTATTTGCAGAGGATGGCAGGGCTTTGCTCCAAAATCCCAAGGGTCTGCATTGTGATTCACCGATAGGGACCTGCCAAAGACTCCAAACAGCATCTCGATCTACTACAGACACTTCAAGCACCATTGGATCAGCCGGATCATATGGCTCAAGTAGCAGAGCAAGCTGCACGGCAGCCTGAACCTGTTGCAGAGCCTTCTGTTGTTCTGGGCCCCACTCAAAACTAGCAGCTTTCCGAGTCACTTGATAAACAGGCTGCAGCAACACACCCAAATGAGGGACATGTTGCCTCCAAAATCCAAAGAGACCCACCAGATATTGTTCATTCTTTTTAGTTGTAGGGGAAGCCAGATACAATAACTTATCCTTCACTTTAGTAGGAATATCTGACACGCCCCACACCATTAGACCCCTAGAAATTTCACTGAGGTGGAAGGTGCTTGAATTTTTGTTGGGTTAATTTGACAACTTCTAGCACGCATATGTCTCACCAATAAGTCTAGAGTCATCGATACTTCTTCTTTACTAGGTCCAATCAGCATAATGTCATAGATATAATGGACCAGTGTAATGTCTTGTGGAAGGGTAAGGTGATCAAGATCCCTACAGACTAAATTATTACATAGTGCTGGGAAGTTGATATACCCCTGAAGAAGGACTGTGAAAGTATACTGTTGGCCTTGCCAGCTGAAGGCAAACTGCTTCTGATGGTCCTTTGAAATTGGTATTGAGAAAAAGGCATTGGCCAGATCAATAGCAACATACCAAGTACCAGGAGATATACTAATTAGCTCAAGCAATAAAACCACATCAGGAATAGCAGCTGCAATTGGAGTCACCACCTGATTAAATTTATGATAATCTGCTGTCATTCTCCAAGATCCAGCTGTTTTTTGCACAAGGCAAAAGGTGAATTAAATGGGGATGTGGTGGGAATCACCACCCCTGCTTCCTTCAGGTCCTTGGTGGTAATCTCGGCAACCCCTCCAGGGATACAGTATTGCTTTTGGCTTACTATTTTTGTAGGTAGAGGCAGTTCTAATGGCTTCTGCTTGGCTTTTCCTACCATAATAATCCTTACTACACATGTCAGGGACCCAATATGGGAATTCTGCCAATTGCTAAGTATATCTATTCCAATTATGCATTCTGGAACTGGGGAAATCACTACTGGATGGATTCAGGGACCCACTGGACCCACTGTGAGATGCACCTTAGCTAAGACTCCATCACTAACTTGACTTCCATACACCCCCACTCTGACTGGTGGGCCACAATGACACTTTGGGTATCCTGGAATTAGTGTCAGTTCAGAGCCAGTGTCCAGTAATCCCCAAAAAGTCTGATTATTTCCTTTCCCCCGATGAACAGTCACTCTAGTTCAAGGCCTCAGATCTGTTTGGGGAAGGCTGGGAGAAAGATTGATATTATAAATTTTTGGCAATGTAGTGGAGTCCTTCCTCAAAGAAACCCGGCCTCCCCTTCATTCAAGAGGTTGTGAGTCTGTAAACTGACTCAAGTCTGGAAATGGATTGAGAGGCCATGACTCAATCTAGGCTGCTGCTGTTCACATGACCTAGAATTCTTCTGTCTATACAGATCAAGTAAATATTTAGTAGGTTTGCCATATATTTCACTACTAGGAACACCATGCACAAGTAGCCAATGCCATAATTCCACATGAGTCAGAGTATTCTGATTACTGTTCCGACTCTGCTATCCATTATGGTAACCACACCCACCTTGCCTTTGCTGATTAACTGCTGCCACTTGGCCCATAGTACCACAGGGTCCAATAAGGCCCATCATAGTTATGTGTCTTAGTTCTATTAGGGCAATTCCCACTGTCAAATCTGGCTTACATAAAATAGCAATCACAGCAGTCTTCAAGGATGCTGGAGCTCCCTTCACAAATTTATTCCTCATCATACTGTTGAAAGGCATGTCTTCTAGACTCTCCTTTCTGACTCTAGGAGTCTAATCTGATAAATACATTCTAACAGATCAATTTCCCTAAGTCTCTGGGCTTACACAAAGACAGGTCTGATACTTCAAGTTGACTTAAGGTAGGCCACCACATAATCCACGCTTCAGTAAACCAACCAAATGAACTATTCAATCCTTTCCTAACCTTTCAAGCTGAAACAATGAATGAAGAATCCCTACTCAGTGGGCCTAAATCAATAAACTCAGACTGATCCAATGTTACATTCCTTGCACCATTATCCCACACCCTCAGTAGCCATTCCCATACATATTCTCCAGGTTTCTGTCTGTACATGTTAGCAAAATCAAGCAGGTCTTTTTGGGTGTAGTGTACCTCCTCAGTCATACTTTGTATGTCACCTTTTTGGGGATCACTTGGACTTAACTTTAATTATAGGTCTTGCAGCAACAATGAGTGGTTGGGGCAGTTCCTAAGAACATTCAGGGATGTCTTCCATGGCCTCTGCCTCAGGCAATAACCCAGCAGGAACAGTTGGGTTAATCCCATCAGACTGAGGTGGAAGGATGATGGGTTTACAGTAATCCTTTCAGATGGGAGGGATTCAACAGAATTTATAGCCTCCACACCCTGATCTTCCTGACCATCTCCCCATATGTTCCCATTCCAGGTTTCAGGATCCCATTTTTCCCAATCAGTGCCCTCACTTTAACTTCAGACACCATTCTGGGTTGGTAATTTAATTGGCATTGTAATTCAGCCACCCTTACAATAAGACTCTGGGTTTGGTTTTTGCAATATGAGCTCTACGACTACGAGAAATAAGGCTTTCTTTCAGAGCACAACTGGGAACATTGAGGTCTTTTATGCGGTGATTAAACTTCAACATCCCTGAGCTCATCTTGCTCTTTCACCACTTTGTCTAGGCTAAGTAGGACCAACCAACCAGCTTCCTTATGCTCCTCATGCTGACAAAATTGCCGAAAAGTATCAAATATTCGATCACCCAGAGACTCACTTCTCAAAAGTACCTGATCTATTGTTGGTGTTATTTTGCATATTAATGTTGCCACCTCACACCACAGAAGCAGGGCCCTCTTTACTAATGGAGACAGGGTCACCAGTGCCTTGATGATTAATCAAATTGGAGAACCAATTTAGGAAGCCCATCCTTATGATTCTGTCTCTCTAGAACCACTCTCAGTACCAAATGTGTTAGACTGGACTCTCTAGAGAAGCAAAACCAGTAAAGCTTATATAGAGAGAGAGACAGAAGGAGAAATTTATCTTAGGAAAATGGTTCACACACTTATAGAAGCTGGCAAGTCCCAACTTCTTGAATCAAACGTCAAGCTGGAGGCTTTTTCTGATTCACGCAGCTGCAGGAGTTGAGGCGCTCAAGGTTGGCAGGCAGTATACTGGCTGTTGACTCCAATGAATGACGAATCCAAGATCTTCAGGCTGAAGGGTGGATTGTTCGCTCATAGACAGTTGCAGGCAGCACAACAGAATCCCGATCCACAGAAGAGTGTCTCTTTTCCCAGGATGTCCATAAATATATTGGAAGCAGGCCACATGCTTAGGGAAACTCCCTTTCAACAGATTGGCTGCTCAAACCATATACATCTGATCCCATCATTGGAACAACCCACATCGCAATTGCTTAAACCACACAGAATTGTGTCCCAGCCAAACTGACAAACAGCTCCAACTATTACCCTCATCTACAGTAAGGGCCAGTCCAGGGATCCTATCTGCATCCCTAAGGAGCCAACTTCAGGTTAAAATGAGAGTGCCAACCCTGGAGAACTAAGGAGCTTCCATTCCCATCCATTTGGAACACTGAACCACACTCTGCTGGAGAGAGGCCCAGTCAAGCTCACCCTTTCCAGCTTCCCACTGAGGTGCCAAACATGGGAGTAGAGTCATCTTGGAAGCTCTAGCTCATTTACTCTCCCAGATAAACGTCAGTTGCCCTGGCTGACACTATGTGGAACAAAGATAAGCTATCTTCACTAAGCCTACCCAAATTGCATAACCTTGGGTTGTTATTTTAAGCTACTACATTTTGGAGTGTGGGTTCACTAGAAAAATTTATTATCTTCTTCTGAATCAGGGCCTGATAACATTGTCAGTAATTCTTAGCACTTAGTGTTTAATCAAGCCTGGGCACCGTGTGCACATTTTCCAAGCAATAACTCACTGAATCCCTACCATGACCCTACTGAGCAGCTAATTATGATCCCTAGTTGGAAGATACAAAAAACGAGACTCTGAAAAGTTAAAGAACTCGGCCAAAGGAAAGCCAGCAATACCTAAAACTGAATCACAAATCTTTCAGACTCCAAGTCTCAAGCTCTTAAACACCATTTACAGGATGGCTTCATTATTTAACTCACAGAACAAACAAATCTACATTTAAAATATGAGCTCAAGATAGACTTTCCCAAACTATACTTGCATATTGCTATCCATTGTTTTGAACTGTAATGAACCAAACCCAGTGTACTGCCATCGAGTTGATTCCAACTCATAGTGACACTATGGGACAGAGTAGAACTGCCCCATAGAGTTTCCAAGGCTGTAATGTAAATCTTTATGGAAGCAGACTGCCTCATCTTTCTCCTGAGGAGCAGCTGGTGAGCTTGGACCATCAACCTTTTGCTTAGCACCCCAATGTTTTAACCACAGCACAACTAGAGCTCCTTGAATTGTAATAGCTAAGATTTATTGAGCATTCACTATGTGTCATGGGTTTTTATATACATCATCTTATTTAGCAATCACCTCCAAACCCTCTGAGGTTATAACAAGCATTTCATAAACAAGGAATCTGAAGCCCAAAGAACTATTAACTGGATGTGTAGTTTAGCCTTGACCTCATTTCAAATTTGTGACAAATAGGAATTTTGCAAAGATATCAAACAAACACACGAAAACACTTAAAATAAAAATTTCTTAGTATGCAAAAAGACTCCAAGGGGAAAACACACATCCATATTGTGAATATTTATCTTTAAGAAGATCCAGTTTATTTACTAAAGCAGTTCAATAATATTTTATGTTATTTCAGCATTGATGATTTTGTTTCATCCAATGATAACATTTAAATATCATTTAATTTTATTAAAGTTGTGATAAGTTTTAAGCTATTGGAACCAATTTTATTTGTTAGTACTTTTAAGATATAGGACAAGAATCTGAGAAAATGATAACCAATTGTTATGCAAGTATTTTGAGAATAATTAATATAATAGTCTAGCTAAAAACTTAACTTCAGCTGACTTTTGGGAGAAACATGGACAGTCCATGGTGAGCAGTGATAGACTTGGGCTCTGCTCAGTTCAGTTGCTGTGGCATCGCTGGCTGCCTCTCAGTCTCAACTGCAGCCTTTGCATTTATGAAAGTCAAATGGCAGCACTAAACTCCCTGTCATGTTCACACATTGCCCCTAGTCCTTTCACAGTGCATGCAATCTGATGGCTCCCTTGCTTAACTGACAAGTTATGCTTTCATGATAATTTGATTCTGTAAAGATTACATGAGTTGCTGCCTAAAGTGCTCAGAACAATGCCTGACATACCACACTAAGCACTCAACAGTGTTAGTCACTGTCATTATCACCATCAATGCAGACATCTGTTTAAGAACAATCTGTATGACATCAAACTGACAACAGCAACTGGAAAGATTAGATAGGAACCTTAGGGGCAGTGAGTTTGTGTTAATGGGGGAGAAACAACTCAAAAGGAGGGTGAGAATGGTTGCACCACTCCAAGAATGTAATCGATGTCATTGAAATGTATATAGAGAAATGGTTGGTGTATGTTTTGTTGTTTATATCCTCAACAACAAAATCAATAAAATTTAGAAACATAGACATTGTTTAAATGCCCTGTGCCATGTTTCCTCCTCTGGGTGTGGGGAGTAATGCAGGAAAGAGAGAGAAGGAAAAGGAAAGGAAGGAAAGAGCCAGAGTAGAAGAAAGAAACAGGAAAAGAGGGAAGAAGGGAGTTGGGGAGGATAAGGAAGTAGAGAAATATCAAGTGACTGAGTCTAAGGTGATAGCTTTTAAAATCAAATTTATTTGGGACATCAGAAAATTTATTTCAGAATGTTTTGGAGTAAAATTTCCTAAAAACCCAATACTGCATTATCTGTAAACAGAAGTTGAAATAAATAAAATTTAAGCAAAATCTAGTAGTAATATTCACCCTTAAAATGATATATTCCAAAATTAAGGGAAGTAGTATTTCAGCACTTGTCTGTTAGTTTGTCATACGATAGTAGCTTGTGTGTTGCTGTCATGCTAGAAGCTATGCCACTGGTATTCAAATACCAATAGGATCATCCATCATGGACAGGTTCAGTGAAGCTTCCAGACTAAGGCAGACTGAAAAAAAGGACCTAGTGATCTAGCTCTGAAAAAATGGCCAGAGAAAACCTTACGAATAGAAGCAGAACACTGTCTGATAGATGAGTCTCTCAGGTTGGAAGGCACTCAAAATGTGACGGGAAGAGTTACCTCCTCAAAATAGAGACAATCTTAATGACATGGATGGAGTAAAGCTTTTGGGACCTTCTTTTTCTGATGAGGTATGCCTCAAAATGAGAAAAAACAGTTGTAAAGATCCATTATTAATCTGAATGTAGAATGGACAAAGGATGAATCTAGGAAAACTGCAAGTCATCAAAAATGAAATGGAACACATATAGATGAATATCCTAGGCATGAATGAACTGAAATGGACTGGTATTGGCCATTTTGAATCACACAAACATAAGTCTATCATGATGGGAATGGCATCAAGGCAACAGCAACTAATGTTATAAAATGCATATAAATTGTTGAACGGAAAATTAATTTGCTCTGTAAACTTTCACTCAAACCACAATTTAGAAAAAAAAAAAGAACACACACAAACACACACACACACATCAGTCAAACCAAATGTTGTAAAACCCATAGTTGATGCAATTAACTCATATAAAATGTTCTCAGATTTTCATTCAGAGACCATTTATGAAGCATACTTTTCTAATTTCCCAGCACAATACAAATTAGAAATTGTAAGAAAACACTACCAAAAAGCACACGCACATTCCCAACAGATAGATTCATCTGGGATCATTTTATATAAAGGCAAATCGTTCAGAATACCAGAAGAAGGCACAGCTATAATTTATTATTATATCATACAATTAAGTGTGTAAATAAAATGGATATACATATGAAAACTTATTTTTGTTGTATTAAAAATTGTTTCCAAAGAAAGATGATTTATATAAACTAACACTGACCAGTAAATAGAGTTGTGTTATTTTGGTTGTTTAATGACCCAATGTATTAAAAGTGGTAAGATTCACATAATAGTAGAAATTCCCAGGGTCTCCTCCCCAGTCAGAAGGTAGAGCAGTTCTAGGCCTGGATTTCTTTGCAGCAGCAATCCGTAGCCACTAACACTGGAGGCCCCTTGGATGGAAACACCCTCTCATCAGTCCCCAGCACTCCCTAGCGTTGCTGTCTTTGACGCTAAGTATCCATCATCACTTATCATCAATCTTGAATTGTTGTTTGTCTTATAGCTAGTGGAGAATTTCCTGTGTATTCATGTCCCAAAGGTTGGACTACAAAATACAGCTAAGTGAGCCTCAGGTTTCAAGAAAAACAGTGTATTTCTCTCCTACACATTCAATGGCCTGCTTCATTCATTTACATTATCAAGCAGATAATCCTACACAGCTGAATTTGTAACCTTTATGAAAGTAGTTTGTCATTATTGGTGACAAAGAGAGACCTATCTAGATTGGTGGTTTGGGTTTTAATTGTGTTACTACTCCAAGCTCCTATTTTCAAAAACTAAGCATCTAGTCCAAAATATCCCAGCTTCATTAGAAAAATCTGTCCTCAGGATTTATGAAGGTGGTATAAAAGACGTATCCATTAAGACACGTTTCTATATCACTGGCAAATGGATAGAAGCTGTCCATCCATTACCTATGACCCATAGGAGGGTGCATTCTATAAAATACTCATTGGATTTAGTTGTAGGAAAGACTTTATGAAACTATTTGCTTTATTTTGTCAGAAAATATAAATGATGTAATCCAACATATCTCCCTCTTTATCATAGCTTCTTGGACCAAGATAAGGAAAAACTGAAAATAACTTTGCTATTATTTATCCTGTGAAACATATTCCCAAGGAAAGAATTTCTAAAAATATTAGACACTGTGTGCAAGGTATTTCATTGGTTTCATAATGTCTACGACTTGAAAGTGTTTTTGTTTTTTTGCATAAACTTGCATTCTTCATTTTTCAATTTAAGCTCATCTGACTAAGGGCCTTCAGATGCCAGCTTACCCAAAAGTGGAGGGACAAACTAGAAAAACTACACCATTACTTCTACAAAGACACATACATCTCCAGCCTCATCCTCCCATGATAGATGGCATCTTCAAAAAAATGACCACATTAATATATGTTTCCCATCCTACAGACTCCTTTGATAACATGACTGGCAAGCCCCCCACAAGAGGTGGGATTTGAGCTCCCCCCAGCCTTAAATCCAGGCAGGGGCTGGGATTTCTTACACCAATGGAGTACAGCAGAGCAGTTATCCTATGACTTCTAAGGCTGAATCATAAAAGGCAATACAGCCTTCTCCTTGCTCACTCTCTCTTTGGACACATGTCTTAGGCTCCTGAGCCAACAAGTAAAAAACACCCCCTGAGGCTTCCATGCTGGGTAGATCATGTAAAGAATCAACTTAGAGATCTAGAGAACTCTTCCAGCCTCCAGATTTTCCAGTCTTCCCAGGCCAGGCAAGTAAAGAAACCCTCAAGATGGTGCCAATTCCAACCACTATCTGCTTACAACCTCATGAATGAGCCCAAGTCAGAACTGTACAGCCAGGCCTCTCCTGCATTCTTGAGGCACAGAGTGTGAGAGATAAATGGTAACTGTTGGTTAAAGCCACTATGTCTTGGGATATTTGGTTAAGCAGCAATAGATAACTAACACATAACCAGTCAGAAAAATATACTTCATATGCTACCACTTACTTCATTGATTTCAGTCCCATCAGCATTGTTATACACAATTCGATAACCACTGATCTTCCTTGAGGTGGGGTCCCAACTTAATCGAGCACTGTTAGAGCCAACATTGGAGATTCTCAGGTTTCTTGGTGGACTTAAAGGCACTTTGCAGTAAATGGAATAGAAAAAAAGTTAAAAATTTAAATAACATATATGTAAGAAAGACAAGAAGCAACCACCTTGCCTTCTGAACTACTTACATATGAAAAATAACCAACCAGGGAATAACTTATAACCCTAAAATAACCAGTGAATTGTCTCACAAAAAATAAACAAAGTGCTCTAATAAAGAAAAAGAGATTTCTTTGTAGGGAACAAATAGTAGGAATAAGTTACACCTGCTTAAGAAAGAAAAAGATTTTGGTACATTTTCTGTGCCTTTTTTCTCCACTCAGAACTGTTGTTGTAACTTGATACAAATAGGTAAGCCGCTGGCTCAAAACCCGGACACCTGGAATCAAGTCTTAGCTATCCCACTCAACCACAGTGTGACACTGGCAAAGCCATTCTACTTCTCTGCTCCATGACTTCCCATGTGCAAATTGAGGGAGAAGCCCATTTGTCATCTCCACTTGGACATCCAGTAGGCATCTCCAACTTAACATGTCCCAACTGACTACTGAATCCATCCCCTCCTTCAATGCCCTCCTCCCTCAGTCTTTCCCTCTGAGTGAAGGGAAACTCCCTTCTTCTCATTGCTCAGGCTGAAAACCTTGGCATCATCCTGGATCCCTTCTTCTCTCACAGCCCACTTCCCACCCCTCAGTGATCCCTTCCTTGTATATTCACAATCTGATCACTTCTCTTGACCGCGCTGCTACCATCTTGGGAAGCCACTATTCCTTCGTGCCTTGAAAACCTTGCCATCGCCTCCAGCTGATGTCCCTGCTTCCATTTCTGCCCAATGCAGCTACTCTCAAGTGAACAGCCAGAGATCCTTTAAAAAATAAGGTCAGTTCACTCCTTGCACAGAACCTTCCAAATGTCTCCCCACATTCCTCAATGTAAATCACAGTCCTTACAATGGTCCATGAGGGCCTCCATACCCATCCCTCTGCCACCTTCTGACCCCTTTCTCCTACCACTCTCCCTTCACTCATACCATTCGCTGGCATCTTTTCTGGTCCTGGAACCAAGCATGTTGACACATAAGGCTTGTTACTGCTTTTGTCTCGAATGCTGTTCTCCCAAATAGCTACATGGCTCATGTCCTCACCTGTCGCAGGTGTCTGAATATATGCTACCTTCTCTGTAAGGCTTTACATGATCACCTTATTTAAGATAATTCTTCCATCGCAACATCACCTATTTTCCTTCCCACCTTATTTTTTACATTGCACATTTATTGGTTTATTATCTCTCCTCCAATATATTATAATCTCAGGAATTGGGGAATTTGGCTCAATTTTGTTCCCTGCTTTATCCCTAACATACCACGTATTCAAAAAATATATGTTGAATGAATGGGTAATTACCTGCCCTGGATAAATCATAGGATATTTGTGAAACTAATTTACAAATAAACAAACAAACATAAACACAACACTTTGGTGTTGTATTGAAATTATTTAAAGAGGTGTCGGTATTTCTACAGATTCCTAACTATCAATTTCATAGTCTTTTGGAAAAGCTTCAAGGACCCCCTTCTGATTCAATGGATTAAAAATATCAATAATCCTTGAAAGTATCACTAGCCTTTACAAATTTATAAGAATTAATGTTAACATTTATTGAGTGCTTTCCAGGAGTCTGGCACATAACAGAGATTATTTTATTAAATCCTTTCATTAATTAGACTTTAAAGATAGAATTACAATTATCACCATAATACAGATCTCCAGAAAGGTGATAACTGTAATCCTAATTTCAAAGACTAATTAATGGAAGGATTTAATGAGGCTTAGAAATATTACGTAGCTTAGCCAAGGTCACATAGTAACAGCAAAAGAGCAGTTAGAATTGAACTGAGGCAACTGATTCCAGTGTTTGTGATGTTAACCAGTGTGCTAAACTTTCTCTGTCTTTATTTCTCTCTCTCTCTCCATCCACAAAGATGCACATGCATGTGCACGTACACACACACACAAGTTCAACTAAATCCTTGTACAGCAAGCAGAGCCAAAACTATAAAGATCAGTAATGATAATTATTAGCCACAACCATGAAGCATGATGGCCAATACTTTTCATTAATTCAACACATATTGATTCTTTGATAATAAAGGGCTTGTAGGACTTAGTGACCTTGTTAATACTTAAAGGTCAGAGGGAACACGTAGAAGAAAGAAAAGCAAAATAATTAGTGTTACACACACTTACCTCTACATTTTGTGAAGCTGAGTTAAATCTGGCAATAAGTAGAACAATGTCCAGCTAGTTTCCTTTGTGCATAAAAATGTCAGTCTCAGGACAGTACCCATGACATCTTTTTTAATCAACTACTAAAGACCCAGGACTATTTTTTAGAAACATAAAAAGCAGTGAACATTCTGAGTCTAAGTCAGATGGCCAGTTGGGAAATCAAACTTCTTTCAAATCAACAGAGTCCCCAAAGTCACCAAGTCAAGAGGGATGTAAGACACTAGCCCCATTCCTTTCTTTCCTTCCTCAGCCTTGGACTCTCAGTTTTTGTTCGTCTGTTGCTTTAATCACTTTGCTCATTCTCTGAAGAGTAAGAGCAACACAGCCTCCACTAAGAAAGGATAGATGGGGCACTTCTTTCCTTATCATTAAACATGTACTAAACATGTACATGTTTAACATGTATTAAACATGTGTAACTTCCCAAGTAGAATCTTAGAGACAAAGGCACTGCAGAATGTCTACTACTCACTTCCCAGCAAACTCCAAGGGTCAAAAGCCAAAGCAAGACCCTCAAGTTTCCCTGTACTTTCTTTTGCTTCAAAAAGCCATAAACAGAGTCACGTTTTTAATGATATGTGACAAGAATTGTTAGTATGCTCCAGTAGCATTGTGTCCACATCATATTTGATGAAAAAATAAAGATGAATATATATATTTCATGAAAGAATTATGAATTCTTTACATTTATCTCAAACTAGACTTGCCAACAAAAATTATACTCAATTCAAAACAAAATTAATTATAGTAATAATCATGGTCTCAGATAAGAAGGACAGCAAAGATTTTTAGAAAAAAAGTTTGTAAATTTGATATAAATCATGGGGAAAAAGAGTGAGCCATTATACGCTAAGTGCTTTCACATATGCTACTGTATTTACTCTTATATCAACTACATGATGTAAGATTATTTTTCTTACTTTTGCAGATTCAAAACAGTTGCATACCTTGCCCATGGTCACCCAGCTAAAATACAACTGAGCTGGGATTTGAACCTGGCTACTCTGACTCAAAGCCAATACTGTTGTCCAATATTCTGCCTTAGCATTTGGATTTAGACAGAGGATTAATTATCTAGAGGAATCATCTATGAAGCTGAAGTTCAGTTCTAG
Organism: Orycteropus afer afer; assembly: GCF_000298275.1. Lineage (NCBI taxonomy): Eukaryota > Metazoa > Chordata > Mammalia > Tubulidentata > Orycteropodidae > Orycteropus > Orycteropus afer. The sequence continues at coordinate 353,105 of NW_006921760.1, forward strand.
TTCATACATTTACTTTACCAAAATAAGATAGGCTTTTTCTTAAGTTACAATCAGCTCTTAAGAAGGTAGTATTTCCAATTAAGAATCTCAACACTTATTGGGCTGTTGTTACAGCATTTCATCTGAATGACTCAACTACTCACATGTTGTTTCTTGTCCTGTAACCGGATCACTGGCCTCTTCTCCAAACATGGCATAAATGGTGACTGTATATTCCGTATTGGGCAGCAACCCCCGCAATTCAATATCTGTGTAGGTTTCTCCAATTCTCATCTGAAGAGAACACACTCATCAGATCATTTGCCAATGTTTATTATTAATGTTGAACAGACTGGAACTGAGTAACAGGGAGCTTTGTGGAATAAGACAAGGTGTCTCCTCACAATCTCTTCATCATAACCTTCTCAATTGCCTCATGCCGTTGTAAATTAGGAACAGATACTATGGACCCAGATAAAACTGAACATACTCTCACATGCCATTTAGGGTAACTCTTTACATCTGGACAAATGGCAACTGCAGCCTGAATAACAAGATCAAGCACATGGTACCCAAAAGAGTGCGGGTGAAATTGAATGAGAAATGTTCTCTAGAAAGAGTGTGAGCTCCAGGCCAACATGCTTGAGGCAAGCCACATGGGCCTCTGTCACCGCTTGTCTCATTCTTACCCGTGCCCTGGCTGGATGCCTGCCTGGTCTTTGTCTCAAGCCTAACTGAGCTGGACCAGCTGGGCTGCCCCATTCAACAAGGAGGCCTGTCTAGCAGACTGAAAGCCCCTTGCTGTATTCAGAAGAGACAAACTCATTTTGATGCCCAACTTGGCAGCTCACTTTTTGATTCTGGGATAACTTCACTGACCCTGGCATCAGTCAAACTAGCTAATATTCTGTGTTGTGCGAAAAGTAATAGGATAGTTTATGTTTTGAAAAGAAGAAAAAAAAAAAGTCTCTATAGATAGTCACACAATGGCTGGTGTTATTTTTAAGTTAATTTTTCAAAAAAAAAAAGAATTTGAAATATGTCAACATATATAAATGCATAGATAATAATATAATATACCCTGATGCACCTACCACTCAGAAGTAATAAATAGTCACTATTTTGCCATATTGATTTCTGATGTTCTTTTGAAAAAAGAATATATTTGGGTAACACAGATGTCCTTTCTCAATCTTTCTCCACCTTGATGTTGACGTGTAACCCACTTACCAATTTTTCTAACGTGTTGGGTACCAACTTTTTTACCTCACTCTTTCCTAGTGAGGTTGAACATCTCTCTAGCATCCTTTTTTAAGCCTCTCACCTGCCAAAATAATTCAGATAAACATGAAATCCAAAGGGGTAAAAGCTGTCTAAACTCTGGAAATAAAAGGATGTATGTGGCCAATTTTCTGTTCTTTACCTCAAATTAATCATATTTTTAGCCCTAAAGACTTCTGTCATTAAGTGGCAGGTTTCTGGCAGCTTTTCAGAACCAAGTTCCAATTCTGCCTTGTTCATCCATTCCACCTGCCTGGTCAAAGCATTTCCAAGTGTCACAGATATATTCTCCTTAATCCTTAACTGTCTACATTTTAGCAACTGCCTCTAGAAATTGAAAGTCAGAACTAAATCATTTGATGCAGTATGTGAAATAATGCAAAAAAAATTAACATATATTTATCTACATCTCAAATTAGTAAAAAATTAAAATTGTGTGTGGGGGAAAACAGTCACTCATGCAATACATATAGTGGTATAAATTATAAGAATTTTCTTTAGCCAATTGGAAATATCTAGTATAAGCTTTAATAATTTGCACAACCTTTGAAAAAAAAACTCCATTTCAAGGAATTTACCCTAATAGGCAGGTGACCATGCAATGATGCATAATTAAAAATATTCACAATGACATTATCAGTATAGCAAACCACCCAGTAACATGGAATTAATTAAACATACAATTATGATAGAAGCCAACAAGAGTACTCCACAGGCATTAAAAATGACTATATAGAAAATTGTTTAAGGACATAGAAAAATATTCACAATGAACTTAATGAAAACAGCAGGCTACAAAATAATATTATAGTAATCACCCCATTGGTTGTATTAAAATGCACTGAAGAATTGGATGGTGCCTGGTTATCATTACTGAGCATTTTCCTCAAAGATTCTATGTAAGAATCTTAAACAAAAGGGAGAAAATGCAGAACAGAATTTTAAGTTCTCATGGAATCAAGACTTTCTGGAGCCACAGAGGCTGGATGAACAACTGAAACTATTGCCCTGAGATCGTCTTTAACTCTTAAACCAAAAATAATCCCTAAAGTCTTCAAAAAATCAAGCAATAGTTTAGCTTAGCTAGTAAAAACATCTGCTTTGAGTATTCTGCTTTTTTTAAGAACTATCCATATGGCATCAAATTGACAACAGCAACTCGAAAGATCAGACAGGAACCTTAGAGGACAGTGTGTTTGTGGTAATGAGGGAGGATCGACTCAAAAAAGGAAGGTGAGGATGGCTACACAATCAAAGAACATAATCAGTGTCACTGAACGGTACTATAGAAATGGTTGAACTGATGTATGTTTTGCTGTGTATATTCTCAGAAAAACAACAAAATACATAATTCTTAAAATTTATTTTTAAAAATAAAAAAAGCTGTTAAATAAATATTACCAATGGTTATCACTAGGTGCTGGGATTGTTGTTGTTGTTATGAGCCGTCGAGTCAGACCCGACTCATAGCGACCCCTCCTTGGGTTTCCAAGGAGCTATCACTACGGAAGTAGGTTGCCAATCAAGTGTTTTTTCGGTTTGGGTTTTTTCCAATTGCTTATCTGAATTTTCTAAATTTCACATATTGAATTGTTATAGTAAAATTATGTGAAGGAAGTCAAGGACTCTAGGCTCCAGTGCACAGTGGATGGTTACCTCCTTTTCATCCCCAGCCAGACCCTCGGTGAGAGGCGCGTAGAGGATCAAGTACCCTGATGCCCCAGCCACTGCGTTCCACTTGACCCGCATACTGTTCTCTGTCACATCATAAAGTTCAAGGTCGGCAGCCATGGGTAATGCAACTGCAAGAGGAAATTTTCTTTTAAATGTTCAGCTATTTATAAATGTGCTTGTGTATTTCAAAGTATCCATGTACCAGTGTTTACAAAGTGAGCATGGTTTACTGCTCAGATAATGTTCCTACTTAAATCTGGTCACATAAATCACAAAAGGCTTGCTGGGAGGGTAAACTTGGTGAATGCTTTGAAACCAGGGACGGCCTCTTGTAGTTTTCTTAGATCCCACTACAGTGATGGACATGGTTCTCTGGGAGTCAGTCAAGGGCAGGGACACTACACCACCCATGAGAAGTACAGAATCTGGCATGTGGCAGCCATTAAAAATGCCTTTTGGGTCATTTACTCAATGACAGAATGTGTGGCTGGATGAACAAATGCGTGGATGAAACGCTGAGAATGAGTTAGAATGCTCATTGACACATTTAATCAGTAGTGGGGCATGACTAAGTCAGCATCAAACGGAAAGTGGAATAATCAAGAAATAAGTTGGGCCAGACTTGAGGGGAAGAACAATGGGATTGAGGAGGAAAAAAAAAAAAAATTCCTGAAGGCAGGGATTATATCTGAAATCTTCTTGCAAAGCTGGGGTTGTAACAATAGCCTCACAGGTTTTCACCAGGGCTAAAGCCAACAATCTACTGAGAAAGTAGACTGTGCCCAGCAGTTGTCAAGCAGTAAGCAATGGTAGCTGCTGCTGGGAATTTTTTACATTGTTGCTGTTCAACCAGAAGGCAGAGTTTTTGTTCATCTTTACATAGTGTCCAGTACACCATAGGAACTGAATTTATATTATATATTTATATTTATATATAAAATTTATATTTTAAATGACTGAATGAGTATTTGTGATGTTTTAAAATTATCTTGTCCTGTGTGTGTATGTGTTGCAATATGTGTATTATCATGAGCATGCCCAGATAAGGAAGTATTAGTATCCAGAAATTTGTCTTAATTGCAATGATAAGAATAATGAACACAGAATACCGAACATAGATGTAACATAATTTCCACAAACTGAAATTCTATTGGGTAGGAAGCTACAAAGCTCCTTGACAACTTCCATGGATAGATTTTCAAAAATCTTTAGTTATATTATGATCTTTATTTTCATGCTCCAGAAATCTACTGGGCTTTCTTGACACTTCCCTCGCTATTTAAATCTCTCTTGAGCCCACCCGCTTCTCTTTGCCTCCCTACTGCCAGTCTGGTCCTTGGCAGCACCGTCTTTACCTGGTCCTCTGCAACAGCCTCCTAACTGCTCTCATTCTACCCACTCTTGCTACCTCCCACTACGTTACATAAATGCTGATCTGGTGATCTTTCAAAAAAGGAAATCTATTTCAATGGCTTATAGGTGCCATGGAGTTGATTCTGACTCATAGTAACCCTATGAAACACAGTAGAATTCCCCATAGGGCTTTCTAGGTGTCATAGGGTTTTTGTAATCTTTAAAGTAGAGAATTGTCAGGTCTTTCTCCCATGGACCTGCTGGGAGGGTTCAAACCACCAACATTTCAGTTAGCAGCCAACCACTTAACTGTTGCATCACCAGGGCACCTTCCAAAGAAACAAAACCCACTGCCACTGAGTCTATTCTGACTCATAGCAACTCTTTAGAACAGAGCAGAACTTTCCAATAGATGAAAATCTTTACAGAAGCAGATTGCCACATCTTTCTCCCATACAGCAGCTGGTGGTTCAAACCACTAATCTTTTGGTTAGCAGTCAAATGGTTTAACCACCACACCACCAGAGCTCCTCAGAGTTCATTAGTCCTCTTAAAAGCCATCAGCATTTTACCATTACACATGGAGATAACAAAATCCTCCACATGGCCTACACCCTGCCTAACATGCCTACCTCTCCACCCTCATTGCACCACTCTCCTCTTCCCTTCACTTTCTGGAAGCCTAATCAGGTGCCCTTCTGTTAATTACTCAAGTTTGCCATGCTTCTGCTCTATGTGTTGCCTCCTTTACTTGGAAGACTCTCCATGGACCCTCCCCAAACACCCTCACACATTCTCCTGCCCCTGATTTAATTAGTTAAAACTCATCCATCATTATACACTGAGAAAATAATGAAAAAACAACAACAACAACCTCCACTTACTGAACGCTTCCTATGTTGTTAGGTGCCGTCAAATCAATTCTGACTCACAGTGACCCTATGGCCAACAGAACAAAACACTGCCCTGTCCTGTGTCATCCTCAAACCTTGCTGTACTTGAGCCCATCGTTGCCACCACTGTGTCAATCCATCTCATTGAGGGTCTTCCCCTTTTCCCTGCTATATTCTCTCACATCACTATTTGGTCTTCTTTTCAGAATACACATCAAAGACTGTAACTGTATGCGGCCCCATTATACACTACCATGCATGCTGGAGCAGTGTCCTCACTCCTCTCCATTATGATGGAATGTGCAAAGTCAGGGTTCGGTACCAAAATGCACAAACTCCAGTTAACACGGTGCCGTGACAAGTGAGGACCACCTGGATTTATTTTTTTTGACTTTTGTAACATTCATTTTCCACTTGGCAATGGGATACATGTGTAACTAGCACAGTGCTTGGCTCATAATAGGTTTTTACTACATATTCATTTAATAAATGAATATACTTTGAACCTTTTGCCACAGATGTTGCTCTCTCCTAATCTTGTCAGAGTTTTCTAACTCCCTCTCAAGACGTAGCACCTTAAAATGTCTGCCATAGCACAGACCCAGTACTATGTAGGGCATGACAACTATTTTCTATTAATTTGATTCAGTATGCCTATCAATGCTGCCCACACAGAATTCCAACTTAAAGGAAAAAGGTCACCTAGGCCATGCCACACAAAAGTGGAAGTGGGATAGAATACATACGTGTAGTTTCTCTTCCACGGAGGCCTTCACTAGCGGTGTGGGGATATATTGCGAAGACCGCTATCTGATATTCAGTCAAAGACATCAAGTTTTTCAACACCGTGGAAGATACACTACCATCCACCACCACCTGTTTAAAGAATAAGAGTTCAAAGAATGAGAGCATGGAATTTTATACTTGCAGTATTGAAATCAAGAAGTAAAAATATCTGGAACAAGAACCTTTTATTAAATATTTTCTTATTTGTGCTACATCCTCTTTACTACATGGTGCCATGGTGGTCAATTCTCCTTGAATTCCCACATGAAGTGGCGCTCCTATTATGGAAAGTGTCCAAAAGTCCCTTATTAATACTTATCTAATGGAAATTGTGCCATTCGTGAGTCAATTATTACCCTATTCACATCCACTTAATAGTAGATACGTGATTTTGTTCCATGGAGCTTTGGAAAGCAGTTTAAAGATTTATTAGTCATGAAAAGATAGAACCATTGGAAGCACTCTGTTTTTTTGTTTTTCAGTCCAGATGATTTAAAATTCTATGATCTACTTGTCTAACACTTTCAAAAAAACATAAATCATGCCATAATACAGGAAAAGTTGTGAAACACACTGAGGTCAATCAGAGGTTAGAACAATAAAAAGAAAGGGAAATGTCATCATGTTTTATCATAGTTCCTCTGAATTTCTGTATCAAAGGTAGGAAACAAGAGTGATCCAGTCATCTGGCAACAAGCATCCTCATGTAGGTTGGCCAACTCATGAGCAAGGCCAGCCACAGCTGCCTTATCGTGGCTGCTCCATCGCACTGTTGCCCACAAATGTTCAAGAAACTCCAAACCCTGGAGGACTAGATTACGTGATCACATAATTTGAAAAACACAGACTTTATTAAGGCAGAAATCCCAGAGTATACCAAAGAAAAGGGAATGTATGAACAGCAAAAGAGAGTCCTGGTCAGTTAAAAATCATTAATTTAAAAAGTGAAAAAAAGAAACGGAGACCTGGACCAATTTTGAGGGAATCTGATGGACAGGTAAGAAGAAAAGGTGTAAAGACACAGCCCGAGAGACAGGAGAACAGCAGACCCACAGAAACGCTTCTGGCAGAATAACCTTTTTGTATGTAAATGACTCTCTTGTTCTCACTATTCCAGAAGACTTGAGAGAATGAAAAGAACTGCTTAAAAATATTGTCTCCTTATTACTGTGTCTAAGGAGACCTGGTGGTACAGTGGTTAAAGCACTCGGTTGCTAAGTGAAAAGTTGGCAGTTCAAACCGACCAGCTGTTCCATGGGAGAAAGATGTGGCAGTCTGATGACATAAAGATTACAGCCTTCAAAACCCTATGAGGCAGTTCTACTCTGCCTTACAGGGTCACTTTCATAGATTAAATTGTGTCCCCAAAAAATATATGTTAACTTGGCTAGGTTATAATTCCCAGAATTGTGTGATTATCCTCCATTTTGTGACATCATTTAATTATCCGGTTTTGTCATCTGAATTAATTATCTTCCATCTTGTGACCTAATTATCCTATGTGTTATAAACCCTAACCTCTATAATGCTTATGAGGCAAATTAGAGGCGGGTTTCTTAATGAGAGGATACACTCTATAGGATTAGGTTGTATCTGGAGTCAATGTCTTTTGAGATATGAAAGAGATTAAAGAAGCGAGCAGAATCAGGGTCCCTCAGTACCATCAAAAAAGAAAAGCCAGGAGCAGAGTACATCCTTTGGATACAGGGTCCCTGCCCTGAGAACCTCCCAGACCCAAGGGAAGACTGATGAAGACACATGGAAATCTCCAAGGAACTCGGGCACCATCGATGTTGAAAGGAAACAAGGACCTTCCCCAGAGCTAACGGAGACAGAAACCTCCATCTGGAGTTGGTGCTCTGAATTCCGACTTCTAGCCTCATAAACTGTAAGAGAATGAATTTCTCTGTGTTAAAGCCATCCCCTGTGGTATTTCTGTGAAAGCAGCACGAGATCACTGAGACAGGCACTATGAGGCAGAAACAACTTGACAGCAACAGGCATTACCTCGTCTGGTTTTCCACCCCTGGTCGGATAGTACACTACTCTGTATTTTTCCACGTTTCCTGGGGCATGAGTCCAGTTAACCACAAAGCTTCTGGCAGTGACTTCAGAAGTAATCAGCTCCATAGGTGGCCCAACGGTGGCAAGGGCTGAGGCTAAATAAAAAATAAACAAATAGAATAATCCTCTTCCCCAAAGTTATTCTTGAATCTAGGAAATCCCATCAGTCAGAAGTGACTACTGACATTGTGCTGCTTCTAAGACTGTTATCTCTAGATAAGTTGACTTATTACTAGAATGACTTCTTCCTCAACAAGTTGTTCATTCTTGCATTTGTTCATTCAAACCACTAAGTGTCTGTTAGATACCTGGTAATATGCTAGGTTCCAAGGATACAAACTTAAATAAAACATAATCTCTGATGCAAGAAAATTCCATAGATGAAGATATTGCTATAGTACAATGTAATCCAACATTAATTATGTACATTATATATAAAGGTATGCTTATAGGCTATTTATATCATTTAATTCCCAATATTACTATAATTGTCCCCATTTTCTTGGTGAGAAAACCAAGGCATAATGAAGTTAAGCAGCAGAGCTAAGATTGATGTCCAGGCACATCTTGACAACAGAGCCTGTGTTTTTAAGCATCAGAGGACAACCTCTATAGTGAAGACATCAATACAACAAATCGCCAATAAGTGAAAAAAAGAACTGATATATTGAATGTCTGCTATGAGTTAGATACTACATAAGCACTTCGTGTGTGTCACATACATGTTAAAGCAAATGACTCCATGAAGATTTGAGACAGATGGACATCTGAGATGAAATAAAATGTATGTACATAAATAATTCCCAAAAGATATCTGACAAAAGAGCAAAGCAATTCAATGGAGAAAACACAGTCTTTTCAACAAATGGAAACAGAGCAAGTGGCCATCCATAGGCAAGATACAAACCTTGAACTAAACTTCAAAGCTTCTACAAAAATTAACTCAAAATGGATCATGGATGACATGTAAAACATGAAACTATGAAACATTTAGAAAAAACATCAGAGAAAACTGTCAACATGTGGGGCCAGGCAAAGAGTTCTTAGACATGGCACCAGAAACATTATCTATAAAATAAAAAAATCATAAGTCAGACTTCATCAAAATTTTTAAATTTTGTCCTACTTAAATCTTAATAGGATGAAAAAACAAACTACAGACTGGGAGAAAATATCTGCAAATCACATATCCAACAAAATATTAGTATCTGGGGGATGAATTTAAAAAAAAAAAAAAACTCAACAGTAAAAAGAAAAACAAGGAAACAATAGCAAAAACCCAAATGGAAGTGAACATTCCACCAAAGAAGATATACACATAGCAATTAAACACATGAAAAAAAGTTAAACATCATTAGCCACCAGGAAATGCAAATTAAACCACAGTGTGATACCACCACCTATCAGAATAGCTAAAACAAAAAAGACTAACAATAGTAAATGTTGGCAAGGATGCATAGAAACTGGATGACTCATCCATTGCTGGTGGAATTGTCAAATAATACAGCCAATCTGGACAACAGTTTGGAAGCTTCCTAAGAAACTAAACATGCAACTTTCATATGATGCAACAATTCCACTTCTGAGTCCCTTCCTGAGAAACAGGACCAAAAAAAACTCATACCAAAACTTGTGTACAGATGTTCATAGCAGCTTTCTTTCCAAATAGGATACAACCCAGATGTTCTTCAAGGGTTGAATGGTTAAATAAATTGTGGTATATTCATACTCAAGAATACTACATAGCAATAAAAAGGAATGACACAAAAACTTGGATGAGTTTCTAGGAAATTATCCTGAAATTAAAAAGCCAATCTCAAAAGATTACAAATTGCATGATTCCATGTATGTATGTGACATTTTTGAAATGAAAGAATGATAGAAATGGAGAACACATTAATGGTCATCAGGGGTTAAGAAGAGAGCAGTAAGAGCAAAGTGCTTGTGATGTATGGTATTTGCCTATGGAGGGCTACAACAAGATTCTGCCAGTGGTGGCAATGTGCTGTCTCTTGACTGTATCAGTTCAATATCCTGGTTGTGATACTGTAGTACCATAGTTTTGCATGATGCCACCATTGGGGGAAGCAGGTTAAAGTATAGACAGTATCTCTCTATATTATCTCTGGTATATGTATGTGAGTCTACAGTGAACTCAATATTAAAAGTTTAATTTAAAAAAAAAAAAAGATGCTCTAAATGTAACATCACAGAGAAAATCATCTGATGTTTCCCTCTCACCCACAAAGCCTGCCCATATACTGCATTTTCTATAGTGATGATCAGGTGTTAGGGGACTGAAAGATTCGATTCAGAAGGCAACATGAAAAACACCAAAAACTTCCATAACCATGAGAGACTTCTGTGCAGGTGCTATCTCCCTCCACCAAACCAGCACTCTGTGTTATGGGTTTTACCTTTCATTTCCTTGTCCTGTTCTTCTACTCTGGAGCAGACAGTCCTGGTCAAGCTCTCCACAACAGTGTGCATCAGGTCAAATTCAGCAACGTTGTACACATGAGTGCTGTCAGGCTCAGAGGCAATCTCCTGCAGCTCACTCAAGTCTGCGTTCTTCACCCCTTGCATTCAAGACAAGAGGACAGAGCTCATGATGTTCACGCTCCATTCGAAGGGCACCTGCATGGGCCTGACCTGACCCAAGCCAGCCAGCCTCCACTAAAGTGTCAGGTTGGATCATTTCATAAAAGCCTCCTTCAAAATCATTTTAGGATTAGATCTTAATTTTTGTTTAGTACATCCTGACAGGAAGATGGCTTTTAAAACCAACTCCTAACTGTCATAATTATTGCAGAAGCAATAGTTACCATTAAACCAGTAATCTAAACTATAAAAGCTTCAGTTTTAAATTTCTGTAAAATAAGTTTACTTAAGTTGAGATACACCTAGGAAAAAATATATAAAATATGTTTACTTAAACTGAGAAACTTTTAGGAAAATAAAATATGTACTTCCTTA
>NW_006921760.1:364213-380718 GCF_000298275.1 Orycteropus afer afer
GAGTTGGATCTGACTCATAGCAACCCCTCTTTTAGTTTCTGAGGCAGTGTCACTACAGAAGTAGATTGACCAACCTTCCTTCTGAGGAGTGACTGGTGGGTTTGAAGCGCCAGCCTTCTGGTTAGCAGTCAAATGCCTTAGGCACTATGCTACCAGAGCTCCTTATGTATATATACACATATATATAGGCATATATATGTATGTGTGTATATATATATATATATATATATATATATATATATGTAGATAGCAGTTTATGTATATATTATATAGCAGCTTTCTTTCCAAAACAGTATACAACCCAAATGTTCAATGCATGAATGGTTAAACAAATTGTGGTACATTCATACCCAAGAATACTACATAGCAATAAAAAGGCATGACTGCCAACACACACAAATATACTTGTATACATATATAACCACTAAACCAAACTCACTGCCATTGAGTCAATTCCAACTCACAGTGACTCCCATTGGGTTTCCGAGGCTGTAAATCTTTACAGAAGTAGATTACCCCGTCTTCCTTCCACGGAGCAGCTGGTAGGTTTGAACTGCTGACCTTCCGGTTAGCAGTCAAGTGCCTTATCCACTACACCACCAGAGCTTATTATACATATATGTTGTTGTTATGTGCCGTCGAGTCAGACCCAACTCATAGCGACCCCTCCTTGGGTTTCTGAGGCTGTATCACTACGGAAGTAGATTGTCCCATCTTCCTTCCAAGGAGTAGCTGGTGGGTTTGAACTGTCAGCCTTCTGGTTAGCAGTCAAGTGCCTTAGGCACTACACTACCAGAGCTCCCTATACATATATAGATATATACAAATATATATAAGGAGCTCTGGTGGTATAGTGGTTAAAGCATTTGGCTGCTAACCAGAAGAATGGCAGTTCAAACCCATCAGCTGATCCACAGGAGGAAGATGAGGCAGTCTATTTCAGTAAAGATTTACAGCCTTGGATATCCAATGGGGGTTGCTGAGTCAGAATCAACTTGATAGCAGTAGGTGGGATACATACATATACACATAAATATGTGTGTGGGTATATACATACAAATATAAAGTCTGAAATTAAACCAAATAATTTTTTTTAACAATTTGTCATTTAGTAAGCACTATAGTTTTGCTAAAGCAAACATGCAAGCTCTCTGGTTCTTCCACAATATTTACTGAATTCCATGAGAAGTCAAGCTGAATGCTGGCTGTTTGCACAGCAGGCACTACGAAGAACAGCCCCTGCCCTCCTACCACTTCCAGCCTACGTAAACAGCGAAAGCTGAGACTAAGAGTGTGCTGACTGTGCTACAAGTGCTCACGTGTTACATGTATATTCATGTAGTATTGTTGTGGTGGTTGTTTTCCCTATTTTACACTAAGAAAACTGCTGCCCAGAAAATTAAATGAATTTGCTCAAGGTCACAATTCACTAACTTTGTAGCTGAGACACTATCTAGGCAATCTAGATCCAAAGTGCTATGCTCTTACCCATTCCACCATAGCCATTCCATCATATTGCAGCTTCGCAAGAGGCGGACACTATAATGAGTGAACATTTAAAGTGAAATGAGACCAAAAAAAAAAGCGGGGTGGGCAGGCACAGGGCTGGGAGTTTTCTAGTGGAAGGCTAGATTTCTCTTTTCTGGACTTCAGCAAGCAAGACGGATTTCTTTGTAAATCCTATCATTTCAGTTACCTGACAGCATTAAAAGAGGGACCACTGAAGCGAGGAAGAGAGATTACCTGGGGCACCAGGAAGTACTTCTTAGGTGCCTGCCTGGGCCACTTAATTTATCTTCCAACCTTCAACACATTGAGTAAGAAAGCAGCAAGTGTCTTTGAGCTATTTGCTTTATGTGGTTATACAACAGCAAATACTATTGATTTCCAGGTCATTTCCAGAGGGGGTGGGGATCCAAATCACATTTGGATGAATTCACTTAAAATTTTGTTTAAAAACGTACCTGTCCATTATTAACAAGACCAGAAAATGGAGCGTAAACTTAAATTAATCCATGATTAGTATGAGTCTTCCATAGGAATTTCCTTTGTTGTATAAAGGAACAGGAAAAATAAGTATCTTTGACATCTCTTGCCTGAAGGACTTCTGCAATAGTTATAACACTGAGTACATGCTGAAGCAGCAAGCTGAGTGCTAGTAATGCTTCTTACAGCATCCAGTTAAAACCAACACCAAGTTTGGATTCACATAAGAATATTCTAAGAAAGAGAGTCCCCAAATCTGCCTCTCCCTCCCCTTGCCAAATAAAATAACTTAATTGTCCCTGCACCACGTGGAAAAGCAAGGAAATGCTCCTTCCGACTTTGAAGGAGTTTGTTTGGTCAGGACTGTCTCACTCAGCTTTGTGCCCAAGCACCCAGCGGGACGCCTGGCACAGAGAAAATGAAAGAACACTCCCAAATGAAACATTCTATAAACCACATTTTGAGTAGCAAATCTAGGAGTGGGTCAGAGGAATTTTTTTTCTCACTGATGGCTCTGAGAGATGTGCTGATAAACCTGAAGGCAAGGCCAAGTGAGTCTGCATCAACTCCTGGGGCAAATCTGACATTTGTCTTTGGAATGGAATTTGCCATATGGTGAAAAACAGTTAGTTTATTGCCCATATAAATTCCAGTGGTGTGCAGATTAATGTTTAACAATCAGCTTTCTGGCCTGATATGTAGTGTTTGCCAATTCATGTGCTGTAAATACACCCACTGTGGCTGACTTCAAACCACCAATCTGCGTTCACAGAATGTGCATTGAAGAAGAGATGCACTTGTGTTGGCTCTTGTGAACTGGTATACCACCAAGATTTAATACCCACACACATATACTCTAAATAATGAGGTTACAATTAATCAAAACCAAAGCCTGATACAACATATTCTTAATTTTTCCCTGAAATTCTTTTGCTCTTTTTCCTGTGATTAGACAGTGTAGCTTTTACTAACAGTATTTTTAAATGGCTCTTACTATAGGAGTATGTACTTTTATTTGTATCTTTCACAAACATACTAATACTACATTAATACTAAGGGTTCTATTGCTGTCTTAGAAATCTTCTAGTCACTCCAAGTTATTCAGTAACCATTTTACTGTGCACTTATCAACTCTCAAGGACTAGATAGGTGCAGGGGATGAAAAGATGAGGAAGACATAGCCTTGCTCTCCAGGAACTCACTGTCCAGAGATGCCACCCAAAAAACTCATCACCATTGAGTTGATTCCAACTCACAGTGACCCTGCAAGACAGAGCAGAACTGCCCATATGGTTTCCAAGGCTGTCATCTTTATGGAAGCTGACTGCCACATTTCTCCTATGGAACAGCTGGTGGGTTCAGACCACCAACCTTTTCATTGGTAGCCAAGTGCCACCTTCCAGAGATGTTACAGGGATAGGGGAAAGAAAAGGCAGGGAAGAATGTCATTTCTATACAGGCACCTCTTCTCACTTATGCAGCTGTTCTCAGGCAGAACTTGGAAATAGTAGGAAAAAGGTTCTGAGAAAATGATTGATTAGAAACATGCTTTGGTGAAATAAAAAGTATAATGTACAAAATATTTAGGGTCTTTCTCTAAAGAGGAGAGAAACCTGAACAATGCACACAGAGATTGTCCAGTGGGTTTACCAGTAGTTCTCAACCCTGCACTGCAAAAACCATCTAGGGGTATGTTTTTAAAGCATAGATTCACTGGCTTCTATGCCCTGTGCATTTCAATTAATAGGACTAAAACAGGATTCCTGGCATCTGTATTTTCTATACTGACAGCTGGTATGTCTCCCCAAACTAGTATCAAAGTACAGGGTGGAGTATCATCTTCCGACTGAGAGTTTACAGAGAGAAGATTGGGCCATATTCCTGGTAAATGAAAGGGAGCTAAATGTATTTTAATTACACTAAAGATTGGTAACAAATAGGATAATCAAATATGCGAAACATAACCAGTTTTAAATGCCTTCAGAGCCCTGTTAAAGAATTTGCTGTGGCATTTTTATTTGCTTGGGAATGTTGCTTGGGAATCTGACTTTTTTCCTGCTCAGAAAGTTTGTCAGTCTTACTAAACAGAAGACTTATCTACTGCCGGGAAAAAAAAAAGTAAACATCTTCATAACGTGCAAATTTGTATCATCTAAATAATTTGCAGTTGTTCTCAAAGTATGCCATATATATATATATATATATATATATATATATATATATATCCCTCTCCAAAGAAATAATACTTTATAAAAGGTTGGTCAGCTGGTCTCAAAGAAAATAATACTGCATATCTAGAACTTTGTGATTTCTTTAAATTGCTGCAGAATCTGAATTCCTTGAAAACAGTAAATTGGTTTTTCTTAAGTGACACTAAAGAGAGAGTTTTGACTAATTAAATGTAACAAAGCATGTACCTAATTTTCCCATGCCACTTTATGCTTTGCACAACTTTTGCTGTATGATACCTCACCTACAGATCCTCACACTATGGAGTACATGACACTTGCCCTCACTTCCATTTCAAAGGAAAGGAAATTGGGCTCAGATCATAGTTCTAACTGATGGCACAATGATGGCCATGAGATGCCCAGGTCTCCTGGCTTTCAGTGAAGTGCTCTTGGCTTTGATTATTATCTCCAACAGTTGTGTGTCTGTGCCCATTGTTGAGACAGGACCATAAGTGACACATACCTATGGCAAACAGTTCTACACCAGACTCACGAAGGTTTCTGGATGGAGGAATAATATCATCTTGGGATTTTCCATCAGTGATTAAAATGCCAATTTTGGATACTCCAGACCTTGCTCCTGCTTCTGGTTTAAAGCTATTTTCAAAAATGTAGTTCAAGGCAAGACCTAAGGGTGAAAAAGAAGGAAAAATAAGCACAAGCCAACCATCGCTAATAAAAGCTTTCCAATACTGCAAAATATAACCACAGATGAGTAACTTACTGAGCTAAAAGAGCTTTTATTAGAAGTGAACCTTCTTTTATGAGTTTTCCTTTGACAGATATGATGGAAAACTAATGTTCACCAGAATAGAATAAAAATAACCCAACACTGCATCATTTCAGAAACTAACATTTAAAAAAAAGATTGACTTCATGGTCATTGACATTAAAAATCTTGTGTACAGGTATATCTAAACTTTTAACATTTAGGATGAAGCTAGAATACCCACTTAGAAGTGACTGTCCCAAAAAATCATCATCATGCTATCAATTTTGTTCATGATGATCATAGAACCAAAATTCTCTCTCTCTCTTTTTGGGAAGAGTGGAGAAGATCTAAGATAATAATTTAACTCCTGCCTTTTGACTGTGATCCTTCTCCCACAGAAAAAAATCAGAATGGCTGTAATATTCTTAAAGAATTCTGGTTAATATTCTTTTTGCTGTATGAATGTGATTTCTACTCTTTTTTGACTCAAATTAGCAAAGCAACTGTCAGGATTTCAATGGTTTCTTTAAAAGTTGATTAGAGCATCAACAGTGTTTAAGCAGAACTTCTGTATTGTATGTACCTTTGGAAGGAAACAGCATTTATTAAGGTAAAAACCTGTGCAAACTCCTTGTGGCTATACCCTGGATAAAGAAAAGCTACATGTTCTTATGCTACTGGTGCATTAAAAACACAGGTAAGCCAAAGATCCCCCAAACATGCTCTTGACAAATACTGATTGCAGGATAATGGCAAAGAAGATCTCTTCTTTGAAAATAAGACAAAAATTTGTTTTCATTTAAATGACAGGGTGGCTAGAGAAGGAAAAGAGGTGCAAAGAAAAGATAGTGAACTTGAGGATGTTAGCCCCAAGGACTGCTCAGTGTTCTTCTAGCCCAGCCAAGCCTATCCAGGGACATAAGACTTATACTGCAGAAGAAGGAGATATGTGCGTTTGAACTCTTTTAAAGAATTTGGGAAAAGAACCATCGAAAAATTTTAGGTGCTAGTCTGGTTGAAAACTACCATGCTAATCCTCACAGAGCAGCAGACTGAGATAACAAAACTATTCTTGGGCAAGCTATGTTGCTAAGCACGTGGACTGAACAAAACAGACCTGTTAGCGTGTTTCCTCCCTTGTACGGTAGGTTTCGGACAGCTTCAATCACCTCTTCCTTTGTGCTGAAGGCATTCAAGTGCCATTCTATTCTGGGGTCACCACTATACTGAGCAAGGCCTGGAAAAGAAAGATGAGAAATTCCACCCAGCAATGATAGTTACTCAAAGGTAAAGTGGACTACTCAAGATATATGATTGATGAAGTTCCTGTTCTTTATAGCATTTTTTTTTTTCTATCTGGAGATGTACTCTGGAAAGAAAATTCTTAAAATCAGTTCTTTGACAAAATGTAATAAATTCACACATTTCATTTACAAATGCTGTCTTTTTTTTTTTTTTTTTTTTAATGTTAAATACGTAACTGGGTGCTTACTTCTAAATAGCTAGAAAATATATACCCCCTATTCCCAGATAGATCCAAACTAACCCCTTCAATGGACGTCAGGAATTTTCCCTAATGCTATTTAAAAGTTGAACTATGAGATTTTTTATAATAAAGTTAACATATTGCTTAAAGATTTACAACTCTCTTTTGTTTGCTTTTTGCACTTATCTTGGCTAGAATTAATTTGGCAAAGATGATTTTGTACTATAAAATGATTGCCAATGTTCATACTTCAGCATTTTACTGGATTCAGCTGTTTCTTTTAAATAAAATGAAAATTGCCACAGGATAAATTCTTAAAAAAATTTGAACTTTGAAAGTTTATTATTCTGCTACTACTACTATCAGTCAAGAAGACTTCTACTTTTTAGAAAATTTAAATTTTTCAATAATTAATTGGATTACAGTCTCATACCAAAAATTTGAAGAAATAAACACAATTGTTCTTGCCATTGTGAAAATCATTTGTAAAGAGCTTTTGAAATTAATTTTATACTGGCAGCTAATTGCTATTATGAATAATAGACAAAAAGAAGTACCAATTCGTGTCTTCTCTGAGCCCACACTGAATGCTGTAACCAGGTTTTCCAAGAAAAGCCGAACTAATCTAAAGTTGAATCTTCCAATACTCCATGACCCATCGACCAGGATTACAATATCAGCGATAGCTGGAGTTTTGCAGATAAATTTCACTTCTGAAAATACAAACATAGAAAAATCACATGTTACTCTTTGGATTTTTAAAAAAGGGTGAGTCTACTTTAATGTCCTTCAGATAATGTAGTGCTAAGAATACAACAAAGTTCTCATTGAAGTAGCCATACTTTAACAACCCTTTCATAAAGACCTTTTTACTGGGAGAAAATTGTGGTTAACGGTTGGCAGTAGGGCCAGTATTCTGGCAAGAGTCAGCAAAATACTGGCAGGTTCACACCATCCTGGCAACTCAAGCCTTCTGCGTAGTTTAGAAAGTCGTGTCTGTGCAAAATCATCCAGCTCTGGGCTTTAGCCTCTAGGATCTTTCCAGGAAAAGTCCTAGCAATACCAGTGGGGCTAGTCAGTGGAAACAGGAAGGTCACTGGGAAGCAGCTCTTCTATTCTAGTAAGCGTATGCTCTAGGAAGTGATTGGATAAAAGGAATATGGTCTTCCCGAATGCAAGGAAAATCAGGTCCACGCAGTTACCCTAAGAAAAGTCCACAGAGTTTTGCTACAGTAAGAAGGATTTCTAGAAGAAGAAAATTGGAAAAGGACCCAAGCCTGTCCCCATATTCAAATTCTTTAGCATGTTGTATCTATGTGACAACAGAATTTTGTCCCTAAAAATCATGTGTGGAAAAACTGAGGAATGGGTAAGACTGATGCTGGAACAGCATAATGAATATAATTACTGTCATTGAACTGTATACGTGAATGTTTCTGAAATGTCAAATGTTGCACAGTACAAATAAGTTGTAAAAAAAAAAATCCCTAGTCTGAACTGAGGTGTACTGTATGTGTGTAAGTGTAAACCACCATTCATCTGTCACTTTGTCATACTGTGGTGGCTTACATGATGTTGTGAGGTTAAAGGCTCACCACCACTATTTCAACTACCAGCAGGGTCACCCATGGTGGACAGGTTTCAGCAGAGCTTCCAGACTAAGACAGACTCAGAAGAAGGAAGGGGCCATCCACTTCTCAAAGAATTGGCCAGTGGAAACCTTATGAACAGTAGTGAAACACTGTCTGACATATTACTGGAAAACTTCACGAACAGCCATGAAACATTGTCTGACAGTGCCAGAAGAAGAGTACCTCGGGTCAGAATGCACTCAAAATACGACTGGGGAAGAGCTGCCTTCTCAAAGTAGAGTTGACCTTAATGGCATGGATGGAGTAAAGCTTTCAGGACCCCCATGTGTTGATGGGGCTTGAATCAAAATGGGAAGAAACAGCTGCAAATATTCATTAATAATCAAAACATGGAATGTATGAAGTATGAATCTAAGAAAATTGGAAGATGCCAAAAATTAAATGAAATACATAAAGCTCAATATCCTAGGCATTAGGGACATGAAATGGACTAGTTTTGGCCATTTTGAATCAAACAACCATATGATCTACCATGCCAGGAATTGCAAATTGAAGAGGAATGGCAAAGCATTCATTGCCACAAAGAATGTTTTGAGATCTATCCTGAAGTACAATGCTGTCAGTGATAGGATAGTATCCATATGACTACAAGGAAGAAGAGTTAATACTACTATTATTCAAATTTTATGCACCAACCGCTAAAGCCAAAGATGAGGAAATTGAAGATTTTTACCAACTTCTGCAGTCTGAAACAGACCAAACATGCAGTCACGTTGGAAGACAGCTACCTGGCCAGATGTATTGATTATTACTGGTGACTGCAATGCGAAAATTGGAAACAAAGAAGAATCACCACTAGTTGGAAAATATGGCCTTGGTGATAGAAATGACACCAGAGATTGCATGATAGAATTTTCCAAGAACAATGACTTACTCATTGCAAACACCTGTTTTCAGCAACATAAATGGCTATACAGGTGGACCTCGCCAGATGGAATACACAGAAATCAGAGATTACATCGTGGGAAGAGGCGATGGAGAAGCTCAGTATTATCAGTCAGAACAAGGCCAGGAGCTGACTGTGGAACAGACCATCAGTTGCTCATATGCAACTTCAAGTTGAGACTGAAGATAATTAAAACAAGTCCATGAAGCCAAAATATGACCTTGATTATATCTCACCTGAATCCAGAGACCATTTGAAGAATAGATTTGACTCATTGAACATCAATGACCAAAAACCAGACAAATTGTGGGATGACACCAAGAATATCATTCATAAAGAAAACAAAAGGTCATTAAAAAGACAAGAAAGGAAGAAAAGACCAAAATGGATGTCAGAAGAGACTCTGGAACTAGCTCTTGAACAGAGTAGCTAAAGCAAATGGATGAAATGACAAGATAAAAGAGCTGAACAGGAGATTTCAAAGAGCAGCTCAAGAAGACAAAGTCAATTATTAATAAGGAAATGTGCAAAGACCTGGAGTTAGAAAATCAAAAGGGAAGAACATGCTCAGTATTTCTCAAGCTGAAAAACTGAAGAAAAAAATTAAGCCTCATGTTGTACTTTAGAAAGATTCTATGGGCAAAACATTGAATGATGCAGGAAACAACAAAAGAAGATGGAAGGAATACACAGAGTCACGATGCCAAAAAGAATTGGTCAATGTTCATCTGTTTCAGAAGGTGGAATAGATCAAGAACTGATGGTATTGAAGGAAGAAGTCCAAGCTGCACTGAAGGAACTGGCAAAAAAAAAAAGAGGGTCCAGGAATTAACAGAATACCCAGTGAGATGTTTCAACAATCAGGTGCAGTGCTACTGGCACTTACTCATCTATGCCCAGAAACTTGGAAGACAGCTACCTGGCCAACTGACTGGAAGGAATCTATGTATGTACCCATTCCAAAGAAAGGTGATTCAACAGAATGTGGAAATTATCGAACAATATCATTAATATTGCATGCAAGTAAAATTTTGCTGAAGATAATTCAAAAACAGTTGCAGAAGCATGTTGACAGGGATCTTCCAGAAATGCAAGCTGGATTCAGAAGAGGACGTGGAACAAGGGATATCGTTGCTGATGTCAGATGGATCTTGGCTGAAAGCAAAGAGTATCAGAAAGATGTTTACTGTGTTTTACTGACTACGCAAAAGCATTTGACTGTGTGGACCATAACAAATTACGGATAACATTGAGAAGAATGGGAATTTCAGAACACTTAATTGTGCTCATGAGGAATCTGTACATAGACCAAGTGGCTGTCATTCAAAAAGAACAAGGGGATAGTGCATGGTTTACAATCAGGAAGGTATCTGTCAGGGTTCTCTACTTTCACCACATTCATTCAATCTTCAACAAAGCAAATAATCCAAAAAGCTGGACTATACAAAGAAGAATGTGGCATCAAGATAGAGGGAAGACTCATTAACAACCTGTGATATGCAGATGACACAACCTTGCTTGCTGAAAGTGAAGATGACTTGAAGCACTTACTGATGAAGACTAAAGCCTACAATGTGCAGTATGGATTACACCTCTACATAAAGAAAACAAAAATCCTCATAACTGGACCAATAAGCATCATCAGAATAAAGGGAGAAAAGACTGAAGCTGTCAAAGATTGCATATTACTTGGATCTACAATCAACACCCATGAAAGCAGCAGTCAAGAAATCAGACGTCATACTGCACTGGGCAAATCTGCTGCAAAAGACCTCTTTAAAGTGCTGAAGAGCAAAGATGTCTCTTTGAAGACTAAGGTGAGCCTAACGGAAGCCGTGGTAATTTCAATACCTTCATATGCATGCGAAAGCTAAACAATGATTTAGGAAGACAGAAGAGCTGATGCTTTTCAGTTGTGGTGTTAGCAAAGAATACCGAAAGTACCATGAACAAATCTATCCCAAAAGTGCAACCAGAATGCTCTTGGAAGGGAGGAGAATGGCCAGACTTCATCTCACCTACTTTGGTCATGTTGTCAGAAGGGACCATTCCCTGGAGAAGGATATCATGCTTGGTCAAGTGGAGGGTCAGTGAAAAAGGGGAAGACCCTCAACAAGATGGATTGACACAGTGGCTGCAACGATGGGCTCAGGTATAGCAAGGATTGTGAGGCTGGCACAGGACCAGGCAGTGTTTCGTTCTGTTGTACACAGGGTTGCTATGAGTCAGAGCCAACTTGACGGCACCTGAGACAACAACGTAAGTGTAAAAAATATCAGACTTGAAAGACTTGATACGAAAAAATATATAAAATATTTTATGAATGATTTTTATATTGACTACATAATATTTTCTTCATGTTGTGTTAAGAGAATATTAAAAAATTTTTAAATTACTTGCGTAATTGATTTTTTAAAATGGCTGGCAAGTCTCAGCATAAGGATCCAGAAAAGGATGTTGAGGGACTGCAGTTGTACTGTCCTTACCCTCGGGAAGGTCCCCACTCACAGTGATGTTAGAGAAAAGGGAAGGGCAAACGGCTAGATCTTTGCAAAAAAGGAAGAAGTTGTCTGATGTAAGTGAAGGTAGGCTTTTGCTGACAAGGTGAAACCCACAAGTTACAGTCACATAGAATCAAGACACAGGAATACACTTAGTGTTTTAAGAACATTTAACAATGTCACAGTATTGTTAGCATTGTTTCACACTCCAGCTCATTTTGCTGCCAAAAAGGTTGCTTAACATTGCTACATTTTTAATTTTCAAAACAAGAAAACCAAACCCAGTGCTATCAGGTTGATTCCAACTCACAGCCCTACAGAACGGAGTAGAACTGCCCCAGGGCTGTAAATCTTTAGGGAAGATGGCTTCATCTTTCTCCTGCGGAGAGGCTGGGGAGTTCAAACCACCGACCTTTTGCTTAGCAGCCAAAAGGCTTAACCACCGTGCTACTAGGGCTCATATTTTTAATATTAAAACAGGAACTCATAAATTGTGTGTGGGTGTATGCATGCATGTATGCATGTGTTTATGCCCATTTCAATTTCTTGCCCAGCTAGCAAATCCCTATTTAGTTTTTTCTGACAGTAAAATAATAAAACAACGCTTGAAATGTATTTTATGTAATGAAAACCAAAATACTGAAATATTCGTAAATAAACTGAATATATTTTGTCTGGAAAAAAATAAAAAACAGTTGCGCTACTAAGGTTGGGGTAGGCAGTGTAATATATATATTTCTATACCTACCAGGTCATACTTTGCTAAAAGGCTCCTGATTGTTTTTCCAGACATAAATATGTGTGAAATACCGAGGCCCTTTCACCAGATGGGAAAAACATGGATTTTCCAATGAAATACTTAGATTCTCATTATGGAAGCTGAACAGTACAGCTCAATCCAAACTTCATGTATCACGGTTTCTGGCACCAAATCCTTTCTCTTTGACAACCAAATACAAAGACAGCACCAACCTGGGAGTCAGCCCTACTGGACCACACTGAACAAATTCTAAAACAATATTGTAAAGATGCACATGATAGAAAATAATTTGTTGTTTGGGGAAAATTAAAGTCCGATTAAGCTTCAAGAATCTATCTTACTTCATTTTTATGGAGAAAACTTACCTCAAAGGGGGAGTGGTTTCCTTTCTCTACCAGAGCTACCTGGAACATTACGCCACTTTTTAATTATTTGTTCAGGTACCCTGTCAGTAGTGTCTTAGAAAAGGAACCGTTGCTTTGTTTCTCTAGATGAGTGTGATGATTGGTGTTTTCTATTTCAGAAATTGATCTCCAATAAAAATGTTCTGTTTGTTTAGCTCATTCAGATCGTTTTGACTTGGAGACACAATTTCTGTATAGCTCCTAAGATATATAAATAACTAACTGTAAATGAAAATATTGATACATTTAAAGATATTGAAAGCTTAAAGCACTCATCAAAGGACAACTTTAAGAAAACAAAAAGATGAGTTAAAACTGAGAGAAGATACATACAATGAAGTGAAAAGGGTTTAGTATCGTGAATAAATAAACAATCGTGAAGAGACATTTTAGAGAATAGAAAATATAAACAGCAACTAAGTGTGTGTGTGGTGGTAGGGATGTTATTTTATTAAAAACAGCATAAAATTACCAAATTAAAATTCTCCCTTTAAACAATATTTTTCTTTTTGTTCTAATTGCATTTACATTAGAGACCTCCCTATGGTTTATATGGGAGCTCTGGTGGCACAGTGCCTAACGCACTTGACTGTTAATGAGAAGGTTGGTGGTTCAAACCCACCAGCCACTCCTCAGAAGGAAAGTTAGGCAATCTACTTCCATAGTGATGCCGCCTCAGAAACGCAAGGAGGGGTTGCTATGAGCTGGAGATGACCTGATGGCACATAACAACAACAGCGTGGTTTATATAGAAAAGCTTACAATTTATGGGGAAAAGTGTTCACCAATATCATTAATGCAAATGAAAAAGGAGGAATAACAGAAGTCTTTTCCTGACAGGTAAGCTCCTATCTATCCTTCAAAATCCAAGTCACACTTCACCAATTCCATGAAGTTTTTCCTAGTCTCCAGATGAAATTAATTACATTTTACACCCTAAAAAGAGTGTGAGGGCTGCATCTGACCTCCTCTAACTTCACAAGTGGGGAGATGGATCAAGGTCAACAGCAGGTTGATTCCTATAAGTGAAGGTCAGACATGTCACCACCCTCCAACCTTCTTGCCAATTCTGATACCAACTGTCCCTCCCACGGCCTTTTCTACTTCTCTGCTGGGTTCAATAATTCAATGCAATGGTCACACAGGACCCAAAAACAACACTCATGATTATGGGTTTATTAGGGAAGTAACAGGTTACAACTCAGGATCAGAAACAACTCAGGATACAGAGCTTTAGTCAAGACAGCTTCTTCTCAGTGGTGTTGCAGTCACTCTTCTTTCTGGTCTTGGCCTCTGCCCTGCTTGGGCAAGTGTTACAAAGCTCCTTTAACTCTGCCAACAGTTGCCCACAGAGGCACTCCACTGTGCCAGCGAGCCTCATGCCCAAAGGCACTCAGCCTTCTCTCTGTGGGCCTGGAAGCCTGCCACTCTGCCTCATGCCAGGCTCCTAGTTCTATTGCCTGTGCTGCCACCACTTCTTGCTACCACCTCTTGGGTCACAACCCTGTCTCCTATATCCAGGAAATCAGTGCAGGGGTCTCGGGTTCCAAGGATGCACTCCACTTCTGGCTCTTCTTTTTAATGGTAGGGAAATCCCACTTTCCATCTCTGGGATGGCTCATTTTAAGCTGATTGGCTGGCAAAACCAACCAATCTCCACATTAGGGTTCTATACACCTTACTTCCATGGTCCCACACACACTAAGATGCCATGCACCTTATCTACATTATTAACAAGCTATCCAATGCCTTTGGCAGGTCACAAGCACATCGAATTGGCATATTCCACCCAATCGTGTGGTGGGAGTCACAAAGACTATAGCAACAAGGGCCATATCAAGTAATTCACTGCACCGCACATTCCATTCTTTACTGCCCCTGCATTTGTACATGGTGTCTTATACGTATCACATTGGGATGTTGTGATTTGCTTCCATTTCTATCTCCTTGAATAGACTGTGAGCTCATCGAGGGGTCAGACTTTCATGTTTAAGCCCCTTTGCCCATCTCAGCTCTTGGGATATTGTAGGTTATGAATATGAACTAAATTACATTGTATTAATTGTTGAAAAAGAATTCCCTTTTTTTTATAGTATGCATACCTCCTGCAGGGCACCAGAAAAATAACCCATGATGGTTCAATCAAATGTGGTCTCCCCTCCAACCCTACCACGCTGGCAAATTGGATTACAGTTATTTAAGGATCAGGGAGAATGTATCACTCTTCTCTGCCTTCCCTGACATTTTCCCAGGACTAGAGGCTGAGCTAAGGAGCTCTGGTGGCATAGTGCCTAAGGCATCTGACGCTACCCAGAAGGATGGCGCTTCAAACCCATCAGTCACTCCACAGAAGACTGGGCAATCTACTTCTGTAAAGATTTACCACCTCAGAAACCCAACTAACTTGATAGCAGTGAGTTTGGGTTTTGTTTTTGGAGAGACTGAGCTGAATGAAAGGGAAGTACTTCCCATTCTTACTCACATTCGGTCTTCAGGTGCAGCCAGAAAACCTCACAATTTTATTTTCACCACAATTTGTCTAGGGTTCATTTAGTGGCTTTGGATTTTTTTTCCCATGCCACTAGAAAAATAGCTAGCCAGGCCATTCATTAACCAAGACATACAAAGGGAAACTGTGGCCACAGAATGATTTTTCACTTAAGTCTTCCATGAGGTTAAGTTCATGTTTCCAAACCAAGAGCAAAAGCAAATCCCTAGAAGTCTGGTGCAAGAAAACTCTCAGAAGCTCACCATTAGCAAGCAGAGATTGGCTTTAGCTGTATCAGAGTTAACATTGTTTTATGTTGGCTAAAAGCTCAGTGGTTTGAAAAGAGTTCTTTCACAGAGTGGCACGTTTTGATTCTCACAACATTCCCCTAAAGAGTCATTATTATCCTTGTTTTATAGAAAACAAAATTGAGGTTCAGAGACAGCCAGTGACTGGCTCAGCGGTTACTGACAGAGCCAAGACTGGATCCCAGGTCTTCTCAATGCTTGGTTCATTATGCCTGTCCTAGTGCACCAGGGCATAGTGCCTAAGGCATCTGACTGCTAACCAGAAGGCTGGCGGTTCAAACCCACCAGCCATTCCTCAGAAGGAAGGTTAGGCAATCTACTTCTGTAGTAATACTGCCTCAGAAACCCAAGGTGGGGTCGCTATGAGTTGGATCTGACTCAACAGCAGTGCATAGTGCACCATGACATCACTACCACAGAAAGATGTCCTCACAGAACGCAACATGAATGACCATCCATCCTACAAGATAATGTCTGAAGTTTTCAACCTGGAAGATGTGAGCAGGAAGCTCAGGTCAATTATGTTTGGAACTCACATTAATCAGAGGACTGAGTGTTTAAAAAACCTTAGTGCTCATTTAATCCAATATTGCAGAAAATGTACTTTTCAAAACATTCCTGGCAGGTGAGTCCAGTTGCTGTCAAGTCAATTTTGACCCATTGTAACCCCATATGCACCACAGTAGAACCATGCTCCATAAGGACTTCAACAGCTGGTTTTGCAGAAGCAGACAGCCAGACCTTTCTTCTGAAAAGCCCCTAAGTGAACTCTAACTGACAACCTTTCAGTTGTAAGCACCACCCAAGGGCTCCAACAGATGACCACCCTGTGTAAAACAGCTCTCCCATCACTCTCTCCCCTTAGTCGGCTTTCTTGCTCTTCAGAGAACTTTTTACTTCCTCCCAATATATCACACATTTGTTTATTCACTGACTGTGGTAGACACTTTTCATCGCTTCTATTAATAGGAGTTCTGGTAGCATAGTGGCTAAGACACTTGCCTGCTAACCAGACGGCTGGCAGTTCAAACCCACCAGCCACTCCTGAGAAGGAAGGTTGGGCAATCCTACTTCCATAGTGATACTGCCTC
>NW_006921760.1:382773-386754 GCF_000298275.1 Orycteropus afer afer
CACATTCCCATTGTTTTAGCTCACATTTATTGTAGTACAAACACTGTTGTTGTTGTTATGTGCCGTCAAGTCGGACCCGACTCATAGCAACCCTTCGTTGGGCTTCCGAGGCAGTATCACTACGGAAGTAGATTGCCCAACCTTCCTTCCAAGGAGTACAAACACTGTCTATGTATTTACTTTGCTTATTCAAGGTGATTTTCTGCAAAATGCATCAACTCTAGCCTCCCTGTAACTCCAATTCATCCAACAGATCCTGACATTGTGCAACTTGTAAGGCAGAAACATGTGCTCAATTTGACACTGTTCGTCAGCCCTGCAGGTACAGAGACAGGCTATTCAATAGAAAATTCCTAGACCAGAAGGAAGGTACCAATCAGGCAAACCTAAGCTTCCTAGGGGGATTAGACTCTAGCAAATTCTGTAATCATCACAGCGATCATTGTAAAGCAGCTCATTTTTAAAAAATGGTACATCACAAGTTCTTTTAAATACAAGGACATGTGAACTTATTTCAGAAAGAGTTAAGATTTCTTACCACTGCAAAATTCTCAGATTGAGAATGATAATATTTGCTGGAGGCCAGAGGAGAAGTTGTCAAAATCTTTTCAAAATGTCTTATCAAGTATGGTGAGAAAAGAAAAAGAGAAAACTGGAGGTTTATTGCTAGGACAAAGGAGCTCTAGTGATGCAGTAGTTAAAGCACTCTGATGTTAACCAAAAGCATGTGAGGAAGATGCGGCAGTCTGCTTCCGTAAAGATTTACAGTCTTGGAAATCCTATAGGGTAGTTGTGCTCTGTCTTAGAGGGTCACTATGACTTGGAATGCACTCAACGGCAGTGGGTTGGGTTGGGTTTGATTTCTGCTAGGAGAAGATCATCCTTCGCCCGCAGGAAAACCTTCCAATTATCTGCACAGCTGGTGTATTTTACAGACGTTCAATGATTCTTTTCTAAACGATTGATTTTGTCTCTTTTTTTTTTTCTTAAGTTTTTAATTCCTGGAAGCATAAATTATAATGCTTGATATCAAGAGAAAAAAATAAACATTTACCTTCTTTCCTGGTTTTTGTTTTTAATATCAAAAATTATTTTAATAAGAACAACTTTCTTACTCATCTCCAGATGATTTTGAACCTCTCTACTTGAGTCTTGAAAGGAGCCCTGGTGGCATGATGGTTAAGCACTTAGCTGCAAACCAAAAGGTTGGTGGTTCAAACACCTCTGCAGGAAGAAGACCTGTCAATGTGCTCCCATAAAGATTACAGCCTAGAAAACCCCATGGGGCAGTTCTAGTCTCTCACCTGGGGTCAATATGAGTCAGAATGGACTCTGCAGCACCTAACAACAACAACTTGAGTCTCGAACCAAATCTAAAGTCAACAAATAGTGACTGATGATCAATAAGACAGGGTACTCGGCTGGGTTCTGCAAATCAATATTTTCTCTTAGGAAAGCAGACATTAAAAAAAGGGGGAGGTCAAAAATGATATTTTGTAAGTGTCAGCTATGTGCCAGATGTGTTATTTTTGCCTGATCATATTTAATTCCCATAATGATTCGCATAGAGTTATTATAACTATTATGTTCGTATTACAAATAGGGAAACTGTGGTTTAGAAGATTAATACACATAAGGTTGCATAACTAGTGGGAAGCTGTCATTCCTAATGATTTTGACCACAAAATCTGTGTGTTCTATACTAACTGGCCCCAATAACCGATAAAGACAACAAGAAAGAAAAGCTCAATTATGGGAAGAAAAAATTCTCATGAAAATGTTACTGCTTATCATTTGAAACCTCAGTTGGAACATCACTCACATTATTTTCTAATTTCTAATCTGAGTAAGGGTACTCGGAGTCAAGGGACCTTAAAACGTGAATAATAAGGCTATCTTTGCTGAGTTCTACAAAGGGTTATATGATGTTCTGACTGTGGAAGTGAGGAGAAAGAGAAAAGTTTTACCAAACCCCTCTAATGGGACATCTCAGTTAATAGAGTGTCTGGTGCATCTGTTCTGTCTCCCAGTTTGTTGCATAGAGCCTGGAGTCTTCAAAGCTTACAAGCAGCCATCCAAAGAACAAAAATTGGTCTCTGTTTGCCTGGCGCAACAGAGGAAGAAGGAGTGTCAGAAACAGGAAGAGGATATGTAACGCATGGCTAATTGCCTCCATGAACAAATGCCTCCTCTGCCATAAGACCAAAAGAACTGGATGGTGCCCGACTACCATCAGTGAACATTTCTATCAAAAATTCCATAGGATAATCCTGATCAAAAGGGAGAAGATGCAGAACAGAATTTCAAATTCTCATGGACTCTAGATTGTCTGGAGCCAGGGAGGATGGATTAATCCCCAAAACTATTGACCTGAAATCATCTTTAAACTTTAAACTAAAAATATCCCCCTAAAGTCTTCATAAAACCAAACAGCAGTTTTGCATAACCAGTGCCTAAGGCATTTGACTGCTAACCAGAATGCTGGCATTTCAAACCTACCAGCCACTCTGCAGAAGGAAGACAGGGCAATCTACTTCCATAAAGATTTACCACCTCTGAAACCCAGTGGGGGTCACCATAATATTAGAATAGACTTGAGGGCAATGGGTTTGGTTTGTTTAGTAAACAACGTCTGCCTTGAGCAGGATACTCTTTTAAGAATTATATATATGGGATCTAAGTGACAACGTTTGTGGGTAAACTTTTTCTGAAAGGGGAAAGATATCTAAATATTTTAGTCTTTGTACATCCTAAGCTGTCTGTTGGAGCCACTCAATTTAGACATTGTGGGAAATCAGCCATAGACAATAGGCAAAGGAATGAGCATGGCTGTGTTCCAATTAAATCTTATTTTAAAAGAAAACAGCAGACCAGACTTGGCCGACAGGCCAGAATTTACTGATCCCTAGAAAGAGTAACTTAATTAAGCTCATCTCAATTTTTACTCCAGAAAATGAAAGTGTTGAGACCTTCCCCTTACCTTCTTACTGCAGAGACATTAAAAAGAAGAAGAAGAAAAAAAAAATCCACGTTAAAGAAAAAAAATAGTAAAAATTATCAGTGGTCTTAACTGAAAAAATCATTAAAGGAAACTTGAAGCTACTTTTTCCTATCTGTTTCATAATCTTTTTCAATCAGACTTTGCATTCTTGTGCAAAACACCAAAAAATAACTAGAGAAAGCTGTTTGGACAACAAAGGGGAAGTGGCCATCGATGCAAATATGCCAATATTATGCTCAAAGGCAAATACCATTTTTGTTTGAGAATTTGTTTTGGATTATTGAAGAAACATGTACAGTAGACTGAAAACAAGAAACTATTTCACAGTGCGGAAACTTCTGTTAAGAATCTTAGCTCTTTGCATTTCAACTAAAATTTTAAAATATGTGAAATATGTCAGATTGTATCTGAGCCACTCTCAATGCAGACTCTTGGAAGAAAAGAAAAATTTAGATTATAGAGAAAACAAAGAACAGCATAGTTCAATGTGAATCATGGGACCACTACATCTTGGGAGAGGGGTTTATAGCAAGAGTTGCGCATTAAGAACTGTGTGGGGAAGGCCTTTTTGTCTCAGTTGGACCAATGACAATAGAGCTCCTTGTGCAGTAAGCCCCACTTATGCCCCCATCCAATCTCCTAGGACCCTTAACTCTAACCTGGATGGTCACCACTGTTTATAACTTACTTCTAAAGATAACCCCTTTCACATAGCCTGTGTGCCTTCCCTGCCCCTCAAGGTGGAATTGATACTTAACCATGTAAGGGAGGTACCCTTAAAGGTCTACATCTTTAGTGAAATATTGGACTAAAAAAACCTCTGCTTTCTAACAAGCAGATGACAACGAAATTGTATTGGCCTAAGCAGAATGTGGGAGGTAATTGTCTATCCTGTCCTGTGGATTTGTAACCACAGATATGCTCTGAGTGGCTCAAGACAAGAAATCAACATAAAATGCATTCAAGTAGGTCACAGATAA
>NW_006921760.1:387344-388142 GCF_000298275.1 Orycteropus afer afer
AATGAGTTATAACCCCATTTGGGATTGGGTTGTCACTGCTATATTAATGAGACAGGATTAGTGCAGGATATGTCTTGAGTTAATTTCTTTTGAGATGTAAAAGAGATTAAAGAAACAAGCTAGGAAGCCGAGATGGGGAAAAAGAGATACAAAGCCACGAGAAAATCGCCCAGGAGCAGTTTAGAAGAGACAAAGGCCTTCCTTCAGAGCCAACGCGGAGAGAAAGCCTTTCCCTAGAGCTGTTGTTGTTGTTGCTGTTGTTGTTACATGCCATCAAGTCAACCGACTCACAGCGACCCTCCTTAGGTTTCCCAGGCAGTATCACTACTGAAGTACATTGTCCTAGAGCTGGCACCCTAAATCTGAACTTCTAGCCTCCTAAATTGTGAGAAATATAATTTGTTTACTAAAGCCACTCACTTGTGGTATTTCTGCTATAGCAGCAATAATAACCAAGACACAGATTAGTCTTGATTTTGGAAGCACAAAGAAATGGACAACTAGGCTCATGGTAAAGAAATAGCAGAACACCAAAGACAAAGGACAGCAAGCCTGGAAGGCAGCAAGAGAAAAAGGAGAGGTTACTTGAAAAGGAATAACATTTACATGACAACAGACTTGCCAAAAGCAACAACAGAAGCCAGAAGATAAAGAAATATCTTCTAAAGGATGAGAGACAACACTAAATCTAGCACCCAGTTAATCTTTCAACAGTATCAGTTAAAGATACCTTCCAAAGAATAAAACTGAGTTCATCCCCACAGATTTTCTCTAAAGGAAACTGAACACCAAAGAAGG
>NW_006921760.1:389347-390256 GCF_000298275.1 Orycteropus afer afer
TGTATATGAACTGCTGTATGGAAAGTGAATTTGCTCTGTAAATCTTCACCCAAATCACAATAAAAAAATAAAAATAAAACAGTAATTGTAACAAATGTAATACCTTTATGATGTATATTTGTCAAAAATTACGTATAAGACAGGAGATGAATAATTGAAGTTAAAGCATTATAAAATTTTGTAAAAAAAAAAAAACCTCACTGCTGTTGAGTCTATTCTACTCCTAGCAACCCCTTCTTGGGTTTCTGAGGCAGTATCTCTATGGAAGTAGATTGCCCAACCTTCCTTCCAAGGAGTGCCCAACCTTTCTTCCAAGGAGAGTTTGAACCACCAGCCTTCTGGTTAGTAGTCAAATGCTTGAGGCACTATGCCACCAGAGCTCCCATAGAGAAGGAAAATGGATTTTAAAAAGAAACAACAAAAAAGAAAACTCCTGAACAATTCTAATAAGGCATAAATGGAAGCAAAGCATGAATGAAATGAAAGGTCACAGAGAGCAAAAAATAAGTAGTAAAACTGCATCTGAATATCAATAAATTTAATAATTTTAAATGAAATGGTGTCATCACTTAAAACATACAAATTATCAAATTGAAGGATGTTCTTTATAAGATTACTTACCTTGAACCTGAGAACACAAATAGGATGAAAGTTAAAAGGTGGAGAATCAATGTTATGTGACTTCTAAACAAAATACAAGGAGCCCTGGTGGCACAGGGGTTTAGAGCTTGGCTGCCAACCAAAGGTCAGTGGTTCGACAGCCGCTCCACGGGAGAAATATGAGGCATATGAGGCAGTTTGCTCCCATAAAGATTTATAGTCTTGGAAACCCATTCAGGCAGTTCTACTCTGTCCTACAGGGTCACTATGCATCAGAATTGATTTGACAGCAATGGATTTGGCTTTTTT
>NW_006921760.1:391582-392965 GCF_000298275.1 Orycteropus afer afer
AAAAGTGAATTTACTCTGTAAATCTTCACTCAAATCAAAAAAATATTTATAAAATATTAAAAATATTTGGTAGGTTCTACCAAAATTATAAAATTTAGATATCTTTTAACCCTACAATTCCATATTTAGAAATATGTTTGTTGTAGTGATAATTAGAAAATACCTAAATGCCCATGAATAGGGGTATAGTTAATAAATCATGATAGTCTTTGCCATAGGATACTGTCTGGCTGTTGAAAAGAATGATGTGCACTAACAATAATAGCTAACATCACTAAATAGTAGGGAATGTTCTAAGTATTGCCTATTTATCAATATATTTAATCCGAAAGAACACAATGAAGGGAATCCTATTATCCACATTTTACAGATGAAGGATCAAAGACAAAGAAATTTGATAACTAATATAAGATCACCCAGATTTAAAGGCATCTTTGAATTCAGGCATGGAAAAAGGAGAATTCACACAATTTTTACCACTAGGCTATCCCATCTCCTATATGTTGTGACGTGGAAAGACCACAAAGTGAAAAAGTATATATCATGATAATATGTGTGTTAAATTTAATACATGAATAGAAAGATATGTATATTAAAATTTCTCAAAAAGAGAACACAGAACAAGAACAAGAGCACAGAATAAGAAATATAATTGCCAGGTTGGACACATCTGACTGCTAATCAAAAGGCTGCCAGTTCAAACCCACCAGCCACTCCTCGGAATGAAGACTGGGAAATCTACTTCTGTAAAGATACTATCTCGGAATCGCAAGGAAGGGTCACTGTGAGTCAGGAACAACTTGACGGCAGTGAGTTTGGTTTTGGTTTTGATTGGTTGTACACAAATGTTTGTATCTTCATAAAAGGGTGACTGAAAGGTCCCACACCAAAGTGTTGACAGTCATTATGTACGAGGAAGGAATGGATAAGAGATAAGGGAATTTTCATAGCCGATCTGTACTCTTTTGATGGACCAAAGACCATGTTTGAAAGTATTACCTGTGCCATTATATAAATTAATCAAAACCGTATCTGACCTTCTTCTGGTGAGGATGGTTTAGTCCCATTTCCTTTGTCCACAATCTTGACTCTGGGCTTCAACTCCTTTCTTTTTTCTAAATCTTTAACTGGAATAGAAACAGAAATACAGCAATGTGTTGTGTTAAAGTCTAAAAGAAAATATTCAATGAGTTTTAGTAAAACCTTTACAAGTCCTGAAGTATTAAGTAGACATTTGCTCCAAGGTAGAGCTCCTTTTCCAAAAATAAGAACTGATGTTCTGTTTTATTTTGTTTTTTAACCTTCTCCTGGGGAGGTATGGCAAACATGTAAGGAACTGAGTTGAATACTCACTATGGGCAGATGTATGACATAGATTAATCC
>NW_006921760.1:393350-396545 GCF_000298275.1 Orycteropus afer afer
TAGGAACATATCATCACCTGTATTTGCAGATAAGGAAACTGAGGCTAGATGCAAATGAGTTGCTAGCCCAAAGCCACACACAATTGGCAGATCTGAAATCATACCCAGGAGATCAGATACACCTTCCCATCTTCAAAATACAGATGGTTTCTTATGCGCCCTGTGTATCAGAAGATGGACTCATGAAGAATCCAAAGCTTTATGCTAATTGCAAACATATATGCAAGAGGATTTGCCTTGACTACCATTTTCCTGGCTCCAACCATGAACATTTCCCAGAGAGGAAAAACCAAATTCCAGCTCCATCTTCCAGGGAGCAAAGATGAAAATGAAATGCAAATTGGAAAAGGAAGCCATCCAAACAAAGTTTATCTTCAGTTCATTCTTGCAAAACTATCCCTTCTACCCTGCTAATAAAAACAATTGATAGTTAACAAAAATAGTGTGCTTATGTATACTCTAACAAATCAGTTAGACTGTTTCCTAAGACTGTTTCAGTAGAGCCAATCAAGCAGAACTGTGTTTCCTTTTAAGTGCTTTGAGTGAGTAGCTGTTGGGAAAACATTTTAAGGCTCCTTGGGGTTCCATACGGAGCTCAGTCAGTGGAATCTTTGAGATAATCAATCACAATACCTTCAAACTAAAGTAAAGTGAATCACCATCCCTTTTACTGCTTCTCACAAACTTTAAAAAAAAGTTATTTCATTCACTCATGTAGGAATGGTGGAGGCCAGAAACTGAAGTGCGGTGCCAACAGAGTGAGACAGAAGGCTGGTTTATACTGAAAATAACATAAAAACCATTTCCAGAGCTTCCACCATTTGTGAGACTGTGTGTCTCAAAATCTTGTAACATTTAAAACATCTGTATGTCCTGCTGACAGGTGGATTTACCAAATGTCTTTGTTCAGAAGTTTTAAGAAGTAGCAGGTTAACAAAGATTTTTAAATTTTTAAAAGTCACAAAGTATGTCTCACAAAACATTACTCAAGAGAGGAGGAAAAAAACAGGAAAGCAGCAGGGGTAGGGACGGTTAGAAGAGAAAATCCAGATAGATAATTGCTATCCACAGATTTGTGGATAAATCTTAATGTCAGGATTTTAAAAGGTGTTATTTAAAATAGGAAAAAATCTCTTTGAAATTATGTCTAGGGATTGCTTCAAAATAATATGAAGTAGGACGTAGGGCTATGAAGGAAACAAACCTGGCCATGAGTGGATAATGGCTGAAGCTGGGTGGGGTTCATGATACTGTTCTGTTTATATTTTTATTATGTTTAACATTTTCCATAATAAGAAGTCGTGTTGTTTTGTTTTCTAACGAGTCTCTTGGAATGATGAAGTAGACCAAAGCAGGACAGGCCCTTTCTTTTCTCATGCATGATACACGAAACTTCATCCTCCCCAAAGTAGAGGGAAAGGGAATTTCTGCAGTCTCTGTGGTCACTAGACTGTAATGTTCACAGGGACAGGGCTCTGGGCTGTTCTGTCCAATGTCATGTGCCCTGTGCCTAGAACAGTGCCTGACACTGGACTGAGTGTCTCTTAAGATCTCTTCTAATCAAAAGAATCTACAATATAAAGCCCTTAAGCTACAGCCCACAGAATCAGACTCCATCCTGAGGCAGAGCCCCACAGTGGCACTTGAAGACCTGAAACACCTACTTCTGAATTGGCCTTCAGCGGGTTTGCTTTCTTTGTCCTTGTTGTATGCAATAATTTGAACTGTGTAATTCTGATCCGGCATAAGACCTTGAATAATTGCTTTCGTGGCAGTGTTCTGGAGATTCAATTGGCTGGTTTTTCCACCTATGATAAAACAGAAAGAAAAACGGATTCTAAGAAATGAGGTTTACTCTGTACAATAAGAAAATAGTTTAAGCCTCAATAAAAATTTTAAAACATGGAAAGATTTCAAAACACATATAATGACGCACACAGGCACAGCACTTAATTTTACTAGTTTTCATTCTCGTTTTCAGCCACTCTTCACATTACACAACTTAAACAGTTGTCTAAATGAAATAAAACACATGCATGAGAATCTTTCATCGAAACACACTACTGCTTTAAACCCGTAGTACAACACAAAATAGGAAGACAGCAAGATCCCAGTATCAGGATTCAAAATGGAGTCTTGTCAGTAATCACCATGCTGTTTCCCTCTAGCATCTTAAGTGCTTGAAAAACTAGGTACAGCAGTTTGAATTAGGGATCTTGGTGCTCTGAACAGCTCACTGAATCAGAGTGCACCAAACACAGAGAGCAGAATTAGAGGAAAGGCACAGGGAGATTATTTAAGGAAGATCTACCCAGTGGAGGATGGACAGGCAGGTGAGAGAGGCCATTGGAAACTTCCCTGGGGCAGACACTGACTGCTGGGCGAGGGTGGCCACCTGAGATCTCTGTGAGCCAAGGAAGAAGACACCCTATATCAGCATACCAGTGACCACACCAACATCCCAGCAAACACCCCAAGGATCTACCTCCAGCACCTGCTTTTACTGGTACTTGGGTCAGGTAGGTACAAATGGACGCACCCAGCACCACTGAAACCCAAGCGGAGAGCTCACTGGTGCTCCAGGAGGGTGAGC
Organism: Orycteropus afer afer; assembly: GCF_000298275.1. NCBI lineage: Eukaryota > Metazoa > Chordata > Mammalia > Tubulidentata > Orycteropodidae > Orycteropus > Orycteropus afer. Next base: position 395,944 of record NW_006921760.1, read on the forward strand.
TCGCTCCTCCCTCAGTGGGTCATTGAGTGGGCTTGGGTCAGCGTAGGAGACATTGAGAGGTCTGTGCTTCTCTTTGTCACTGATATCGGGACCACAGATTACTAGCAGGCACTCTCCCGACTCCAGCACAGCTGAAATCACATGCATCTTTGGTGCTGCAGGTGGGTGGTATCACAGACAAACTCCCGAGCCATTCACGGCCTGGGTCGATTGGGCCAGCACTGTGGGCAGACGGGGTGGAGAGAGAGGAATCTGCGGCTGAGTGTGGTCCCAGGAATTTGCCTTGGATTGGCTTTTTGGTGCCGAGGGGCCTCGGAAGCGGGGTCTTTGAGTGTGTCTGAGCCTGGTGGAAAGTGATGACTCCCTAACAACAGGAATATTTCCTGAAATTGAGCTGTGGACTTGTAAATAACAGTATGTCATCAATAACAGCCCGCGCAAAGCCCTAGAAACCGACCGTAGCAACACCAAGCTTTCCATCTTCTGCTCCCACCTTCTCCACTGATAACTTCACTCATTCAATAGAAGAAACCATATTCATCCAATTACCATAAAACCTCCTGGTTCAAACTCTAAACCCTCTTTACGACAAACAGAAACAC
>NW_006921760.1:397075-397601 GCF_000298275.1 Orycteropus afer afer
TCAGAACTCATACAAAAACAGCAGTTAGAAATGCAGAAAATGCGTATTGAAATGCAAACCATGAGCACCAAAATGACAGAACTACACAAGACAGTAGAAGCTCAAAAGAGCAGATTAGAACTGTCTGAAGAATGCATATGCCAACTAGAAGACAAATCCCTGGACACTAGCCTGTATGAAGAAAAATCAGAACAAAGATTTAAGACAAATGAAGAGAGCCTAAGAATTATATGCGATGACATGAGATGAAACAATATAAGACTCATTGGAACTCCAGAACAAGAAGAGGTGAAAAAGACCACCGAGAAAATTGTGGAAGACCTGCTAGCAGAAAACTTCTCCCATCTCATGAAGGAAGAAAAGATATTTGCTCAAGAAGCTCATAGAACCCCACACAAGATAGATCCCAAAAGAAAGACACCGAGGCATAGTATAATAAAACTTTCCAAAACCAAAGACAAAGAAAAAAATTTGAGAGCTGCCTGGGAAAAAAGAAATATTACTTATAATAATCAAACAGTTAGGC
>NW_006921760.1:408206-409797 GCF_000298275.1 Orycteropus afer afer
CTGAAAAGTTTGCAAGCAGTCATCTAGATGCAACAATGGGTCTCTCCTCATCCAGAGCAAAGAGGAATGAAGAAAACCAAAGACACATGGAAACAACTAGTTCAACAGACTGGTACACCATGTGATCCTCTGCCTATATGACTATGAGACCAGAAGAACTAGATGGTGCCCAGCTACCACTGTCAACCACTCGCAGGAGAATCTATGTAGGAGATCCTGGATAGAGAAGGAGAACAATGTGGAAAAAATTCAAAATCATAAAAAAAGGGGAGAGGCACTTTTGCTGGTCCAATAGAGCCTGGTATAACCCCTGAGACTACGGCCCCTAGCTGCCCTTCAGGTCTGGACTTGAACCCATGCCTGTGGGTTCCAGCCAAACAAAAGATAGGCATATGAGCTGAACATTTACATTAGGTAGATACACTCCTTGGAGAGATCCATCATGGGAGAATAGAGGGGATGTGTACACACATAAGCAGACAGCTCAGGTGGCAGGGGTGCATGGGAGGGAAGGACACAGGGAAGAGGTAACTATGGGGAAGAAGTAGGAGAGGCCTCATTCAATAAGTTGGGAAAAGTTCTACAGCAGAAAAAAACCCAGATTCGTATAACCATCTTTGTCACCAATAGAGAGAAGAAATAATTATTACATTTTTGTAATTACATATATAATATACAAATACAGGCAGTTCCCAGGCTATGAATGTCTGACTTAACAGACAACTTTAATTTGCTCTTTAATTTTATGTAAATTTGCCCTCACTTTGAAACAACTGAACCAACCCCTACGAGTAACATATTCTTCATCACAGTCACCTTCACTTGATGCACGTGCAGCTTTTACATCATTAAAAAGTCTCTGCACTTTCTTACATTAAACCAAGGCTAAATATGAACTGTGTGCACCTTCTCCAACTCACCTACAAATTCCACTTAAACACTTAAAGACACAGTTAGGAATGGATCGCATCCATAATCCAGGGACTCCCTTATGCTACTACTAAATACTTACCACGTATTATGTGAAAATGGATCACTGGAGAAGAAGAAACAGAACCTGAGAGAGATGCTAGAAAGCAACTTTATAATAGTTACAGGTAAGATTTCCTGAACACTTAATATGTGGCAGTCACTGTTCTAAATGCTTTACAAGTATTCATTCAGTTAGTCCTCACCACTACCCACCCACTGCCACCAAGTCAATTCTGAGTCATCACGACCCTATAGGACAGAGCAGAACTGCCTCATAGGGTTTCCAAGGCTTTAAATCTTTATGGAAGCAGACTGCCTCAATTTTCTCCTGTGGAGCAGCTGGTGGGTTCAAACCACTGACTATTGGTTAGCAGTCCAATGCTTTTAACCACAGGGCCACCAGAGCTCCTTTGTCCTCACCACCAATGCTCCTCAAATTTAGTGTGCATATGAATCGCCTGAGGGTCCCGCTGAGCTTCAGTAGGTCAGCGGTGGTACCTGATGAAATTCTGCATGTCTAACCTGCTCTCAGGTGACAGTGATGCTGCGGGTCCACCAACCACATTTTGAGTTGCAATCCTCACAACTCCTTGTGGTGGGCATTATTATATTGTTTCCC
>NW_006921760.1:410527-413382 GCF_000298275.1 Orycteropus afer afer
AGGATATAGCCTCGGAAACCCAAGGAGGGGTGGCTATGAGTCGGGTCCGACTCGAAGGCACATAACAACAACAACAACAACATGTGTAAAAAGTAGCTAATGCTCTAGAAAACTCAATAGATTGTTTTTACCTGAAGCTGGAGTCACAAGAAGTTTGTATCCACCAAATTTTCCTTTTGGAGCCTTCCATGAAATCTGTATACTGTCATGAGATAATACATTATATCTTAATCTTGTGGGTGGAGCCACTGAAAAGGAAAAACAATTTTGTAAAAGTTGAGACATTATAGCTTCCATTTGTTAAATGGAAAAGTCAAAGTAAACAAAATACACCAGACCTCAAAAATCTCAAAATGTGTTCTTGCTACAACTCCATCAATAAATGTAAGTTTGCAAAATAACACAAACCTAAGAGCATTTGTTCGTACCCATTTGTTTATCCATTTGTTAAATAATACTGTCTTATGACAAAGAACTAAGATACAGTGATAGAATTTAATACTCTCTTCTAGTTAATAATTGAAGCCAATTATGTAAAAGGCCTGCATTATGTTACAAGAGTGAATTTTTTTTTACTGGAACATGTGAGCTTTCATAATCTACTGGGATTTGTTTTATGCCTTTAGGTATTTCATTTTGGTGATCTAATATCTTTTGGTAATATGATCATTTGAGAACGCTATTATGAGCATATTATAGTAACTCGATCTTCATTTTAAAACATTTAAGAAAGATACTGTCAAGACATTCAGGACCAAACAAAAGATGATTATGTTTTATGAACTTTGATCTGTTCTTCAAATCCGGCTAATTTACACTGTCAGAAAGATACATAGCACACAGCCATGACTCAGCCCAGAGGAGTTCATCTCTTCTGACAGGTCACAAAATGGGTAACTCCATAGTATCTTTTGCGTAAATCACCCAAGGTTCAAAACACATTTTTGGAACCCTACATAAATGTTCCAGAATTGTGAAAGAAATACACTTAGTTAGAAGATGTTTATCACATAATATCTAAATTATTTTGTCAAAGAAAGAGATTTAACATTTATTGACAGAAAATTAGCACTTAATAAGTGCTATCCACTTTTTATCCACTTTTATAGGAGCTCTGGTGGCATAGTGCCTAAGGCACTTGACTGCTAACCAGAAGGCTGGCAGTTCAAAGCCCCCAGCCCCTCCTCAAAAGGAAGATTGGGGAATCTACTTCCATAGTGATACCACCTCAGAAACCCAAGGAGGGGTCACTATGAATGGGATCTGACTCAACAGCAGTGAGGTTTTTTTTGTTTTGTTTTGTTTTTTTGTTATACACTTTTATGCCCAGCTGTTCTTTCTTAATTTAGGAAACAGAATGTATGGGAAGGAAACAAGGATCCTTCCAAATAAGTACATAGCATGAGATTTGGATATCAGTTTGATTCTCAGTTCTGCTACTTGTTATCTAAATATCCTTGAACAATCTATTGCTTCCTCCCAAAGCCTCAGTTTCTTTATTTTTTGGAAAGGTGACAACAGTTTTTTCTGCACAGGATAGATGGCAACTTTAAATAGGATAATGGCTGTTACAATAATAAATGTTTGCGCTCTTGCCCTTAGTTCATCTAATGGTTGTTTCAAAAGTTTATTTAATGCATTTTAAATTTAGATAAGGGAACCAAGGAAAAACTACAGGACTTGGCACAGTTACATTCTGATAAGAGATACAGATTCTAAACTCTGACCCTAAATAAGATGATCTGTCTTTTTGGGAAAAGAGCCATATTAAGTAGTCACCCTTCAGTGAGCTGGATGAAAGAGTAATTTCATTCCTCTACAAACTTGCAAACTAACTACTCATCTGGAATCAGTCATCACTGAGGAGACCATCTTAAGAATAGTATTTACTTTTACTCCTTCTCAGCAGAGAATGCTAGCTGTGCAAAATAAAAACATTGGCTTCCTATTCTCAATGTGACAGGAATAAAGAAAGAGTTTACATTGCTCTGGTTAATGGTAAAATATGATTATCATAAGCAAAGTTATTTTCAAAAAGAAGAATAAGTTGGATAAACCCAGCATTTGGATGAACATGACAAACTACAGTTAGTTCCTATTTTGCTTCATCTGCAACTCGGAGAGAAAATCTTTTTCAAGACAGTCCCTTATGCCAAATGTGAGTGATCAACACACCGTCATTGAGGAAGAGAAAGACATAGAGAGGTGCATGGGAGGTACAACAAAGAACCCTTTTGCACATACAGCACTGCATTGTCAGTGATGGCAAACATTGATCTACAGATGGATAGATGGGTAGACAGACTGAACAATTAGGTATGTCTATGCAGGGAGGAGTGTGCCCATGACCATGTAAAGGTTTGGCAGACAATGTTCTACAAGTGTATTTGTATGTTCTGTAAGAATCTCTAGGTATATTATAGAGCTGACAAGGGACAAGGTTGTAGTCACTTCTTGGCCACAGCCAGCTACCCAGAGAGAGCAAGTAGTTGGACCTGTGGCCTCAGGATCTTGATTGCAAGGGACATCAAGCTCAACTGGCATAACATACCACACAAAAAACACTGTTCCACATCCTACTTTGGCAAGCAGTGACTGGGATCTTAAAAGCTTGTAAGCAGCCATCTAAATGCAATGATGGGTCTCTCCTTGTCCAGAGCAAAGAAGAATGAAGAAAACTAAAGATGTGTGGAAACAATGAGTCCAAGGGCAGTCCATGTGATCCTCAGCTTATATGTTTTTGAGACGAGAACTAGAGAGTGCCCAGCTACCACTATGAACCACTCAGAGGGGGATATATGTAGGAGATGGTAGATAGAGTGGGAGAACAATGTGGAACAAAACTAAAAATCATT
>NW_006921760.1:414139-416751 GCF_000298275.1 Orycteropus afer afer
GACAAGCAACGAGTTAACAATGTTCAGGATCCCTAGGTTAAAGTGTGAAGTCCCTGATTGATAACTAACAGTTAATATGCTTGACTGCTAACCCAAAGGTTCAAGGTTAGAGTCCACCCAGAACCACCTCAGAAGAAACACCTGACCATCTTCTTCCAAAGTATCAGCCACTGAAAACCATATGGAGCACAATTTGGTTGCATGAGTCCAGAATTAACTCAATGGCAACTACTAACTAGTAGCTAAAGAGTTGGAATCTTAACAGCATCTCTACCCAGGCTCTTAGTCTGCAAATGTCATCTGAGTTAGTCCTCAACATCTCTTTAGTCAATGTTGCTGTTGTTAGGTGCTGTTGTACATAGCGACCCTATGTATAACAGAATGAAGCACTGCCTGGACATATGCCATCCTCACGATCCTTGCTATACTTGAGCCCATCATTGCAGCCACTGTGTCAATCCATCTCATTGAGGGCATTTCTCTTTTTCTTTGACCCTCCACTTGACCAAGCATGATATCCTTCTCAAGGGAATGGTCCCCTCTGACATCATGACCAAAGTAGGTGAGACAAAGTCTGGCTACTCCAGCTTTCAAGGAGCATTCCAGCTGTACTTCTTCCAGGACAGATTTGTTTGTCCTTCTGGCAGTCCATGGTACTTTCTGTATTCATTGCCAATACCACAAGTCAAAAGCATCAACTCTTCTTCAGTCTTCCTTATTCACTGTCCAGCTTTCATATGCATATGAGGCAACTGAAAATACCATGGCTTGGGTTAGGTGCACCTTAGTTTTCAAAGAGACATCTTTGCTCTTCAGCACTTTAAAGAGGTCTTTTGCAGCAGATTTGCCCAGTGCAATACATCGTCTCATTTGACTGCTGTTTCTGTGGGTGTTGATTGTGGATCCAAGTAATAGGAAATATTGAAAACTTCAATCTTCTCTCCATTATCATGATGCTGCTTATTGGTCCAGTTGTGAGGATTTTCATTTTCTTTATGTTGAGGTATGCAGATCGCAGTCTTTAATCTTCATCACTAAGCACTTCAAATCATCTTCACTTTCAGCAAGTGGTTGTGTCATCTGCATATGGCAGGTTGTTAATGAGTCTTCTTCTAATCCTGATGCCACGTCCTTATTCATATGGTCCAGCTTTTTGGATTATTTGCTCAGCATACAGATTGAATAAATATGGTGAAAGGATACAAACCTGATGCACTCCCTTCCTGATTTTAAATCATGTAGTATCCCCTTGTTCTGTTTGAACGACAGCTACCTGGTCTATGTACAGGTTTCTCATGAGCACAGTTAAGTGTTCTGGAATTCCCATTTTTCTCAATGCTATCCATAATTTGTTATGATCCACACAGTAGAATGCTTTTGTGTAGTCAATAAAACACATGTAACCATCTTTCTAGTGTTCTTTGCTTTCAGCCAAGATCCATCTGACATCAGCAATGATATCCCTTGTTCCAGGTCAATAGCTTTAGTCAATAGCGAACCTAAACCTCTGGTAGGAAATAATGATGAAAAGCCTGCCATGCTCAGACAACACTGGCCATGCTTAGAACACAGAGTGGCATTTATTTTCATCCCATTGAATTACTCTGGGAAATAAAATGTGAAGGAAGCGCAACAACAAAATCCATCAATTCAACTCTTTGAATAATTTACAAGTGATTGGTATGACTGCAGTCCATTATACCTGCTGGTACAAAAATAATGCCACCATTTCCTTTTTATCAACGGGCCACATCTATTTCCTATGTAAGCATAAATACACTCAGTCATTCAAAGGAAATCTTGGTTAGACACAAAGTTCATATTTCTTTCAGGCTATGCCTATAGAGAAAAAACACTGAAAAAAAGAAATACCAGTTAAGAAAGAAAGAGGCATGAGGTCAAAGTTGTGGGCTTCAAAGTCAGCTCTTTATCCCTGTGAGGAAGGCACCGGGATGTGTGCCACAGCAGGGCAGCAAGACTGACAGAAACCCTGTAAGTGCAGGACAGATCAATTTTCCATAGGTCATGGAACAAAAATGCATGGATATTTAATACCAAACCCAGGATTTTTCTTTATGCAGGAACAAAGCAAATAGTTTTATACATGTCCTTAACTTCCAGTAATAATTATAAATGTTTGCATGAACTTGGCACAAACTTTAATCTGTGTCCGTTCAAATCCTAATCTTTTCAAAAAGACAAATAGCACGTGCAAAGTTTGATTTCTGGCACACTCCAAGACCCCAGAATAGCCCAACATACTCATCCTTTGCAAGGTGAAGTCAGGCTCCCTGGGTGGGATTTGGGCCAAAAATAACACTTGTGAGTATATGAACTTCATCCCAAAGGGAGAGTGAGGAGGGAGACAGAGGAGGGTCCATTTCTTTCTACTGCAGGGTCAGGCTTGTTTCTCAAAGGGTAGAGGGTTTTTGCATCTGTCTGTTTTATCATGTTCTGTTTTGAGAGAGAAGATTTTCTTTCAACAAAAAACTGCACTGCAATCATTTCCGTAGAAATACGTGGGTAGGAGAGAGATTTTTATGTCATTCCATTAAAGCCTTACTTAGGAAATTCTATTTCATAATCTGACACTTTATTAAAGGTTTAATTTC
>NW_006921760.1:417631-418787 GCF_000298275.1 Orycteropus afer afer
CAGCAACAAAGTACTTGACCTATTTCCCTCCTGCTTTTAAACACTACAGCTTTTTAGTTCAGTTCTTTTTCTATGAAATGCATTGCCAAAATGATCTGTAAATAGGAACAATTAAATCTGGAGAGAAATTTGCCGTGGGATATTCTAGAGGGTTCTTTCTATCTTGCTAATATGTTATAATTTCATGACTCATTACAAAGATGCAGAAAATAGCAGTCATGGAAAATATTCTCTACTCCAAATATGCTTGGCTACTAATAACAGCAAAAAAAATATGTGTACATGTCTTAACACAGAGGTTTTTATAAAGTTAAACCTACCCCCCATGCAAAGATGTCTCCAATTTTATATACTTTGAGGTTTTTTAATGACAGTTACTTTACCTTCAGTGGTTCCTTCTTATAACCATCCAGTGCAAACATTGCTAGAACCAAGCACATATTTACTGTGAAATTCTGAGAAAATGTTGGTGCCATCAATCTGTCATTACTATACACATTTTATCCCTACAGCCAACACAACATTACTTTTTCCTTGTTCCAGTACATCTAACAATTTGTCTTGAAAAGAAGAAACTGGAATAATCCAGGCATAAATATTTACTTGAGTCGATTACTTGTGTTCACAATCTCTAGAAAAGGGAAGTTTTACATAAAGAACTACATGTGGAGACTAAGTGGTAAAATGCATTCTGTTGATTAGAAATTTAAGGGAGGAAAAGTTAATTACCTGTATGACTTTTAATACTAACTGTATTAGTTTTCTCTTGCTGCTATAACAAAATTGCCACAAACTTAGTGTCTTAAAACAACACAAATTTATTTTCTTACAGTTCTGAAGGTCAGAAATCTGAAATGGGTCTCACTGAGCTAAAATCAAGTTGTAGGCAGGGCTGTGTTCCTTTCTGGAGGCCTAGGGAGACAATCTGTTTTCTTGCCTTTTACAGATTCTAGAAACTGCCCACATTCTTTGGCTCATGGTACTCTTATATTTTAAAACTAACAACGGCCAATTAAATCTTTCCACATCACATCACTCTGATACTGATTCTTCTGCCTCCATTTTCCCTTATGATTATATTGGGCCCACCTGGATAATCCAGGATAACTTTTCTTAATGCTAGGTGATTAGCAGCAACCTTAGTTCTACCTGCTAA
>NW_006921760.1:419612-420805 GCF_000298275.1 Orycteropus afer afer
AGTCTGGCCATTCTCACTTCCAAGGAACATTCCAGCTGCATTTCTTCCATGATTATCACTTCATTCTTCTGGCAGTCCATGGTATTTTCCATATTCTTTGCCAAAACCACAATTCAAAGGCATAAACTCTGCTTGGGTCTTCCTTATTCACTGTCCAGCTTTCACATGCATATAGGCAATTGAAAATATCATGGCTTGGGTTAGGTCACCTTATCCTTCAAAGTAACATCTTTCCTTCTTAACAGTTGAAAGAGGTCTTCTGCAACAGATTTTCCCCGTGCGATCCAATGTCTAATTTGTTGGCTGGTGCTTCCATGAGTGCTGACTGTAGATCCAAGTAAACTATACTGCCATGTATTTGCTTAGAGTTCTGTCTCTCTAGTGGACAGTAAACTACTGAGAGGTGAATAAAGTCTTACTCACCTTTGTATCCTGGATCTGACACACAGTATGTGCCCCATAAGTGTTCATTTAAAATTGAATTTGGCTAACAACATGCATCTGGTACAGGGTATCTGGCATCTCTGAAGTATCCCAGGAGAGATCTGGATGATCAGTTACTCCATGAAAAACTGTTCCTGAATTAAACTAGACTGAGGTGGTACCTGGAGCCAACTTAGAAGTTACATACGTTTCTGTCCTAAAGACCTGTATCTTAAATCCTGGAGTTTACCACCATCACCACCAGTTGCCATCAAGTCAATTCTGACTCATGGTAACCTCGTGTGCATCAGAATAGAATCCATAGGATTTTCAGGGGCTAATTTTTTAGAAGTAGCTGACCAGGCCTTTCTTCTGGGGAGCCTTTGTAGACTTGAACTTCCAACCTTTTGATTAGCAGATGAGTGGATTAACCAATTCACCACCCAGTGACTCCTCCTGGAGTTTAGAGTGTGAGCTATCCAGGATTCCCATTATCACTTCTCTAACTGCCACAGCTGAAGACATTCTCTTAACAATAGATGTATCTTAAGCAGAATTGGTCTACCAAACTGCCTCCATGTCTTGCATGAAAAAGCCTGAAATATGGACATTAATTCACAATGTTATAACAGCTATGGAAGTGTGCAAAGAGTCAGGTTCCATTCCTTCCCAAACAGGTGAGCCTCACCTGGAGGAAGCATGGTGTGATGCAATAGTCATGAATTTGACTTCTGTAAAATGCTTAATATCAAACATTAGACATTGACACT
>NW_006921760.1:422300-423225 GCF_000298275.1 Orycteropus afer afer
CATCCATTTTGGTCTTTTCTTCCTTTCCTGTCTTTTTAATGACATTTTGCTTTCTTCATGGATAATGTTCATGATGTCATCCCACAATTCCTCTGGTTTTAAGTCATTGGTGTTCAATGTGTCAAATCTATTCTTCAGATGGTCTCTAAATCCAGGTGGGGTATAATCAAGGTCATATTTTGGCTCTCATGGACTTATTTTGTCTTCAGCTTCAATTTGAAATTTCATATGAGCAACTGATGTCCTGTTCCACAGTCATCTCCTGGCCTTGTTTTGACTGATAATACTGAGCTTCTCCATCTCCTCTTTCCACAGATATTGTCAATCTGATTCCTGTGTACTCCTTCTGGCAAGGTCCATGTATATAACTGCTGTTTATGTTATTGAAAAAAAGTATTTGCAATGAATAAGTCATTGTTCTTGCAAAATTCTATCATGTGATCTCCAGCACCATTTCTATCACCAAACCATATTTTCCAGTTACCAGTGATTCTTCTTTGTTTCCAACTTTCACATTCCAATCACCAACAATAATCATTACATCTTGACTGCATGTTTGGTCAATTTCAGACTGCAGAAGTTGGTAAAAATATTCAGTTTCTTCATCTTTGGCTTTAGTGGTTAGTGCATAAATTTGAATAATGGTAGTATTAACTGGTCTTCATTGTAGGGATATGGATATTATCCTATCATTAACAGCATTGTAATTCAGGATAGTTCTTGAAACATTCTTTGTGATCATGAATGTGACACCATTCCTCTTCAATTTGTCATTCCTGGCATAGCAGATTATATGATTGTTCAATTCAAAATGCCAATACTAGTCCATTTCAGGTCACCAATGCCTAGGATATCAACTTTTATGCATTCCATTTCATTTTTGACAACTTCTAATTTTTCTACATCTGTATTTTGAGTTGGGTCC
>NW_006921760.1:424520-426033 GCF_000298275.1 Orycteropus afer afer
TATCTATATCTATATCTATATCTATATCTATATAAAACCAAAACCAAACTCACTGCCATTGAGTTGATTCTGACTCAGAGCAACCCCTCCTTGCCTTTCCAAGGAGGTATCTTTATGGAAGTAGATTGCTCAGTCTTCCTTCCAAGGACTGACTGGTGGGTTTGAAACTGCCAGCCTTTTGGTTAGCAGTCAAATGCCTTATACAAAGCCCCATTTTTAAAGGAAAAATGGAGGTTCAAACCCACCATATTTTAAGGAAAGGACCAAAATTAAGGATCAGGTAGGAAGTGGCAAAGGAGCTCTGGTGGTGCAGGGGTTAAACGCTCAGCTGCTAACCAAAAGGTTGATGGTTTGGATCCACAAGCTGTTCCACAGCAGAAAGATGTGGCAGTCTTCTTCCACAAAGATTTACAGCCTTGGAAACTTTATGGGACAGTTCTACCTTGTCCTATAGGGTCTCTATGACTCAGTGGCAATGGGGATAGGAAATGGTAGAAATATTTTGTAGACACTGTATTTAAGAGACAGGCAATAATTAGGATACATGAACACACACATATGTACTCTATAGCTCTTTATTTATAGAACAAAATGTGTCACATTCAAATCTGACTTTCCTTGGTTAAAGATGCATAACCTTTTCAGAAGTACATTAAGAATGAGCTGTTTAACCAGTTGTCACAAAATTACTGTGCTCAGTCACTGGTGAGACTGTAACCCACATAAAAGTTGGGGTACATCTCAAGAGTGCAAACAGTAAAACTGAGTAAAGTCAATATGTGACCCTACTTAGAAATATAGCTGACCAATAAAGTACTATTTTGATAAATATAAAAACAGTAATCAGAATCAACATGTCAGCTAGAGTCTCAGATTCTGACATTATCTTAAACTTTTCAATTACCTTGACCCTGGACGATGGTGAAGAAATAAGCAATTGTTAAAAAAGTTGGAAGCAGCCAGTACCACATGTTGGACTGAAAAATCTTCATTTTATTTCCTGCTTTTCACATGGGGTATAGCTGCAAATCTGAAAACACAAAGCATAGGACATTTTCAGAAGGTTGAAAATACAGCATATGGAGTATTTAGGACAGGAAAATAGGCCAAAATACATTGAGTATTGTCAGGAAGTAATTAATCTCCTAAAACACTGTATATTTTACTATAACCTACAGATTGATAAAAGAAAGATTTTTGCCATATAGGATGAAGACGATTTGAGAAATATCTGGGAAAGAAGTTCAGAATGGACTTTGGGACCCCTTTATCAGGACACAAATTGCACAAGGAATTTCTCAAATGAAGAAATTCCAAAATTTTACTTGGAATGAGCATTATAATCAGACAATCACAATTTTCTTGCCAGTAATGTACTCCTGGGGTGCTAAGCGGCACAAGTAGTTAAGTGCTTGACTATTCACGGAAAGGTTGGCAGTTTGAACCTACCCAGGAGCTCTGGTAGCATAGTGGCTAAGGCACTTGACTGCTAACCAGAAGGCTGGCGGTTCAA
>NW_006921760.1:427476-432039 GCF_000298275.1 Orycteropus afer afer
AGGAATAGGCCTTGGGTTACTGCTGGTAATTCTGCCTTCCTCTTGTGGGATTAGAGGAGGTCAGAATATGTGGCCTTCTCGCCGTTTTTGCAGAAGTCCTTCCCCAAGCATTATAACTGGATGCTTTGACTGGACAAGACAAGGGAAGGAAATAGCCACATCTGTCCTTTCAGCATGAGATTAACATCAGGAGACTTTTATTAGACATCACATGATACTATTTTAACAAAGGAGAAAATGGTCCTTCTCCAAGCCACAACCAAACCATGCAGCCCTTCCCTGTTCTCATCAAAGCATGATGGTTCCTGGGCCACAGTCTTTGGAAGCAACCGTCATCATCCAACACTGGACGTTGGTCTGGGTTCTGTGCACTTTCATTTAAATCACTCACTCACTCAGTGCAATCACTCCGTCGTCCTATGCACATCTTGGCAACTCTCATTAAAAATGGCATTGTCCACTTTATACAAAAATAAAAAATAAATGTGTAGCCATGGCCCATCTGTAAATGCTTCTTTTTTATGTTGTTTATTTTAAGTTAGGATGAGTAATACCAGAATGGGATAAGTGGAGCTTTTCGTTTTCCCAAGGTTTTCTGCCAACTCCCCACATTTTTGGTCAGTAAAATAAAAGCAAGAAAAAACCCTTTCCTATTAATGAGCCTTGAGGTATTTTAACATTTACCCAAATGTCAAAGCCTCATTTGCTGAAACTCTGCCCAAAAGCCTGTATGAAACAAATAACACTGCCTTGAGTTTTTGGTTTAAAACCATCATGTTAGAAATGGCTAACTTAGCTCACACTTCAGAAGAAATAAACCAAGTTTGAAGAAAAATGATAATACTGAGTACAAGTTTTCTCAAAACACTGTCCTGAGTTTACAATCAGTACTTTAAAACTAGGCCCATTCTTGCTGATTTGTCCTTCCCCTACCTTATATGGTTGTTTTATTTCATCTCATTTGTACAGCTCAGTTCAACAAGAAGCAATCCTGACAGCAAGTACCTATATGTTGTTGTTGTTGTTGTTGTTGTTTTGTGCCATCGAGTCGGACCCGACTCATAGCAATCACTCCTTGGGTTTCTGAGGCAGTATCATACAGAAGTAGATTGCCCCATCTTCCTTCCAAGGAGTGGCTGGTGGGTTTGAACCGCCAGGCTTCTGGTTAGCAGTCAAGTGCCTTAGGCATATTGGAATTTTCATTGCAACAATCACTTGTTGAGAAGCCTACTACAGGGAGGGAAAATTCTTTGGTTGAAAATAAATACAGAGAGAGAGAGCTCTGGTGACGTAGTGCCTAAGGCATTTGACTGTTAACCAGAAGGCTAGTGGTTCAGACCCACACCACTCCTCAGAAGGAAGATTGGGCAATCTACTTCTGTAGTGATACCACCTCAGAAACCCAAGGAGGGGTCGCTATGAGTCAGATCTGACTCAACGGCAGTGAGTATATGTTTTTATACACATATAGAGAGAGAATTCAAGATTAGTAGTTGTTACCAGGGGCAGGGGGGAAGCTTTTGTTTGTGGGGCATTGAGTTTATGCTCATCATGGTGGAATATTTTGGAAAAGAATAGCAACAATGGTGGCACAACATGAAAATATCATCAAAGTCTCTGGGCTGTAAATGTAGAAGTTGTTATGTTGGCGAATGTCTTGTTATGTACATTTTCACCACAAGTTTAAAAAAGAAGCAGCAGCAGCAGCAGCCTACTATATAACCAAAGTCTGTACTTGGTACTGAGGAATCTACTAAACATCCTACGACATACATGACCCCTGCCTTTAGTGAGTTTACTTAACCATGTAATTGTAGAAAGAGACAACAAGCAACTATAGTGCAAACCTAACTGAAGTAAATACAATACAGAACCAGCAGTGGATTACCCAATGAGCAAGGTAAACACTAGCTTACTTGTGCTTACTTACTCATCTGTAGTGAACAATTTCACATGGGCTTACTGAGTAGGAAGATTGGGCAATCTATTTCCGTAGTGATACCACCTCGGAAACCCAAGGAGGGGTCATTATGAGTCAGGACTGACCCCACAGCAGTGAGTTTGGTTTGGTTTACTGAGTATTCTGTCCCTTTCAGGGACTGTAAACTTGAAAAGAGGGTTTGGAGGTGGCATGGGGTTGGGAGACAGAAAGATGCCAGCCATGCCTAGAAGCAGAATCTTTGATGTGGTGAAAAAAAATGTGAAATTGTTCACTATAGATTAGTAAGTAAGCTCAAGTAAGCCTGTGCTTACCTTGCTTACTGGACAATCCAACAATGAGTAGAACAGACTGTTAGCACAAGGTAGTGATACGAATAAAAGGCTAGGCACTCAAGAAGGCAGCGCTGCCGCTAACTTGGTCTTTAACTAACTGGTTTAGCCACTATATGACTCGTCATTGTTTCTTATCAAATACCACATATCAAACTGCTTCTTTATCAATAAAGTGAGTGAGATAATATCTACCTTGTAGGTTGATTGTCATGATACAGATAAAATACTGAGAACACATGTATCTCTCAAAAAGTTCTAACAAATGGCAGGTTTCTGAGGCGATATCACTAAGGAAGATTGTCCAATCTTCTTCTGAGGAGTGGCTGGTGGGCTTGAACAGCCAGCCTTCTGGTTACCAGTCAAATGCCTTAGGTACTACACCATATGTACATAATACATATGTGCTAAATGGCCTGTTGGTACATATGTAACATCCTGGAAGAATGCAAAGAAAACAATAAACACAATGAATTTGTTACTTATATAGATGCTAAAGGAGAATAGAGAATCAAAAAATCTTTATCTCAACCTAGTTAATTGGCCTAATAACATTTTTAGTGCTTCTGATGCCTTGCATTCTTAAAAGCATCCAATGAATAACAATTGGTCTCTAGTCACCTGCAGCAACAAAGGAAGAAAGAGAGTCAGGTATAAGAGGAGGAAATGGATGTGTGGCTAATTGCCTCCATGAACAGCTGCCTCCTCTGCCATGAGTCCAGAAGACCTGGATGTTACCCAGCTACAAATACTGAGTATTTTGATCAAAGATTCTATAGAAGACTCCTGATCAAAAGGGGGGATATGCAGAAAATAATTTCAAATTCTTATGGAATCCAGACTTTCTGGAGCCATGAAGGCTGGATAAACCCCCTAAAACTATTGCCGAGCTAATCTTTAAACTTTAAACCAGAATTATCCCCTGAAGGTATCTGAAACCCAAACAATAGTTTAGCTTAACTAATAAAGAATGTTTGTCCTGAGCATCATACTTTATAAAATCTGTTTATATTGGATCAAATTGACAACAGTAACTCAAAAGATTAGATAGAAAACTAAGAGGGCAGTGATGTTGTGTTAATTGGGGAGTAACGACTCAGAAAAGGAGGGTGAGAACAGTTACACAATTCAAAGAAATCAATGTCACTGAACTGCACACATAGAAACTGTTGAACTAGCATGTTTTTAGCTGTCTATACACTCAATAACAGCAACAAAAATAAGTATTATTAACAAAAAAAAAACTTTATCTTCTCCATCAGGCTAAGGTTGTGGGACTGACTTGGCAAAAACTGAAGATCTAGATAATGGCAGAGTTGACAATTATTGACATGCCACTTTAGATTTTCCAAACACAATTCCTACACATTTTTGTTGACCTCCGGATGACAGCTCTGTTCAGGTTCAAAATAATAAATCATATGAAGACATGGGAGATCTAAGAACAATTCATAGGAAAAGATTTAGCCATTCTATTTGACAAGTTCATGCAAAGGAAGTTGAAAGAAATGGGGATGTTTAAGCATGTTTTGAGCTTAAGGAAGCAGGGGCACATAACCGATGTCTTCCAATATTTGAAGAGCTTTCACGTGGAAGAGAAAACAGGACAGTTTTTTGCAGTTTCTGAAAATAGATGAAGTACATTTGGACATGCTAAAGGGATGTGGATCTGGATAGCAAGAATTCTCAGCACTCAGAAGGGATTCTTCTCTTTCACTACAAGTCCTGGGACAGGAGCTGACTAAGATTTCCCCATAAGAAATGTTACAGAAGGGATTCCTGAACGTGAGGTGAGGGAACTGAACGAGATGACCTCCAAGATGTCATTTCCACACTACATTTTCAATATTGCAATGCCCATTTTCAGAGGAAGACTTTTACAGTCGATTGATTTTCCAGGTCATTGAGCTTTGTAGATAAAAGAGCCAGGACTACAAAACAGACTTAATGTATCAGCCCAGCGTGCTGGCATTGTTTGGCATTCCTTATTTCTTCTCTTGACTGAAATACCACCCTTTTCACATCCAGAATCATAGAGAGGGCTTTCAGGGTTAACTAATGAGGCCTTCTAAAAAACAGGACCTGGAGGAAGTGGGTGACCATTAATTGTTGTTGTTGTTATGTGTCGTCGAGTCAGCCCCGACTCATAGCGACCCCTCCTTGGGTTTCCGAGGCAGTATCACTACGGAAGCAGGATTGCCCAACCTTCCTTCCGAGGAGTGGCTGGTGGGTTTGAACCGCCAGCCGTCTGGTTAGCAGGCAAGTGTCTTAGCCACTATGCTACCAGAGCTC
>NW_006921760.1:432139-433554 GCF_000298275.1 Orycteropus afer afer
AAACCCACCAGCCACTCCTCAGAAGGAAGGTTGGGCAATCTACTTCCGTAGTGATACTGCCTCAGAAACCCAAGGAGGGGTCACTATGAGTTGGGTTTGACTCAACGGCACATAACAACAACAACAGCACCATGGTACAGTAGAAAGCAACTCTAAATAAGGAATAAAGAAGACCCGATCCTAGTTATACTACCACTAAACTTGTGCTAAGGAGCTCTGGTGGTGTAGTGCCTAAGGCCTTTGACTGCTAACCAAAAGGTTGATGGTTCAAACTCACCATCCACTCCATGAAAGGAAGATAGGGCAATCTACTTCCATTAAATACTTACTGCCTTGGAAACACAATGGGTCGCTATGAGTCGGAATCAACTCAGTGGCAGTGTGTTTGGTTTTTTTGAGCTTTGTGATATTTGGAAAATAACTCTTTTGTCCTCAGTTTTCTCATCTTTAAACATGTGTTTAACTTTCAGATTTTGGTAATGATAGAATAATTTGTATCTGGCAAACCTTACAGGTAACAATGATAATAAACTTGCACATAATACAAATAAAACGTTTTTTTGATGGCACTGAACCGAAAACAAAACACAACAAGACCTGTTATCACAGAGTCAATTCTGACTTTCAGCAACTCCAGCTGCTACAGACTATGGAGCTCTTGGCTGTAACTTTTATGGAAGCAGATTGTCAGGCCTTCCTTCCAAGGTGTCACTGTGTGGGTTTCAGTCTCCAACCTTTGTGTTACCAGATGATTACAAATGCTGATACCATGACAGCACTGAAGAGTGGCCCAAAGCAGACATAAACCAGAGTGATTCCAAGTTAAATGAAGGGAGCCATACTCACTGAGTGACAACCGTGTGTGTGTATACAGCCTTTACTCTCCTAAGGAACTCCCACCACACATGGCATGACGACTAGAAATCAAGAAAAAGCTACAGTCTCGTGAGCATAAATGGCAGAGGATCGAGTTCAGGGATGTCAGAAAGCCTGGGAATTGAGAAGGGAAGCCTCAAAAACAGAGTGATTCACACTGAGAGGGAGCCCCAAAATCTACACATAAACTCTCATCAAATCCTAGACATTTCAGAATAGTGAGAGTCAATTATCAAGGAAACCTACCGTCATAAATGTGTACGTACTTAATAACAGAACTTCAAAGCACATGAAACAAAAATGGCTAGAACTAAAGAAACAGTCAATCTATAGTCAAAATTGGAGATTTTAACACTCCTGTTTAGGAAACGTGGAACAGCTAGCGAAAACATCAGTAAGGATACAGAAGATGTGAACAACTCTATCAACTAATTGATATGCATTCAACATTATAGCCAACAATTATAGGATGTACATTTATTTCAAGTGTACATGGAATATTTATCACATCATTTCTTTGATATGTCATATATATATAT
>NW_006921760.1:434329-435068 GCF_000298275.1 Orycteropus afer afer
TGTGTGTGTGTGTGTGTGTGGAGCTCCAGTGGCACTATGCCTCAGGCATTTAACTGCTAACCAAAAGGTTGGCAGTTCAAACCCACCAGCCACTCCACAGAAGGAAGATGGGCAATCTACCTCCATAAAGATTCACTGCCTTAGAAACCCAATGGGGGTCACTATGAGTTGGACTTGACTCGATGGCCGTGAGTTTGGTTTTGGTTTACGTGTGTGTGTGTGGGGGGGGGTTACTTCCTGGTCATGAAGATGGCACAGGACTGGGCATCCCTCATCCCACTGCCACTCTTTAGCTAACTCCCTGGGCTCAGTAACTGTTTTTATCTCCTGGATCTTACTTGGGTACGATGTCTACTTGGACAGTTTAATCCACAAACAAAACACTTAATCTTCAAAGTAGGCAATCAATAAACATGTATTGATTTAATCCTCCTGAATGATCAGTGCTAATGTGTGCAGTTGCAGTTTATGCACTGGACAATTTGCACTTGGCCTAGGGGGTGAGTGAGGCTTGAAATCAGCAGTCTACTAAGTCGTGTGCCCAGCACAAAGGTGTGTTACCCAAAGAAGAGGCTTCTCCGGATGGCATGGTCCATTCTCTCCAAACTGTGGGCCAACCTTTTTCTAATGCCCAGGAAGACCCTCTGGACATGAGCTACAGTGCTGGCAATGATACACATGCAGGGGATTCAACTGGAAATCCAACTCAGAAATGCAGCCGGCCAAACAGTCTTAAACT
>NW_006921760.1:435758-444870 GCF_000298275.1 Orycteropus afer afer
TTATGACAAACTTCAGAATGTCATATAAAACTGGACCCAAGCTTAGGAAAATAGAAAGACATGGCCCCAGAACCAGAGACACAGGAATTTCTCAAGGTCAGACATGAGGCAATTAAGGAAGGAAGCAAAGAGCTGAGACATGTAATACAAATTGAATGTCCAATAGACAGAAATTCTGGGAGGGTTCTTGCACTCTTCAGGATACCAGCTGATAATACCATCTCTATCTTCAATTGCCTTTGTAAATGTGTCGATCTAACTCTTAATATGTGTATGGTTTATTGGGATAATGTTTGCATCTAATATTTTTTACATTTATTTGTTTTTGTTGTTGAGAATATACACAGCAGGAAATTAATAGATTTTAAAATAAGCAAAATAAATTTAAAAATAAAAAAAAAATAAAATAAAAAAAATATTTGAGTGCAAACCATTTCCAACTGGCGTGACAGCTCTTTGGCTCAGATTTCTGTGTTTGTTTTTCCTCCTTCTTTTTCAAGAAGATACTGAACTACCCAGTCAAGGAATTGGAGGGATTATTTCTAGCTAAAATAATGGCTAGGAGAGGTATAAAGGGAAGGCACACATCACAGCTTAAACATCTACCTCTTCCTTCAGGAAGCTTCCCTGATGCTCTCCATCTGGGTGAGATGGTCGTCATGAAGTAGATTGCCCAATCTTCCTTCCAAGGAGTGGCTGGTGGGTTTGAACCACCAGCCTTCTGGTTAGCAGTCAAATGCCATAGGCACCACGCCTCCAGAGCTCCCACTGCCTACAGTAGGAAGCTTTGTTTTTCATCCCATAGGACTTTACGCTGTATTGTGATTGGCTGTTTGCATTCCTATCTGCCAAAGTATGTTCTTCACCACTGGGTTCCAGTGTTTAGCACACTGCCGGTGCACGGCAGGGCCAGGCCTGGGAAGCAAGAGAAAGAAAGGAAGCAGACCATCTGCAGCAGAATACCGTCTATTCCTTCACTCCTATTTGTAAAAGCAGAGACGGACAGCCACCTTGGAGCTGGCTTTATTCAAAAAAAGGTCCCTTGAGTGTCTATCTTAGTTACAGATACATCCTAAGACATTTTATCTAACTTGGCAAAGCCCAGCCTCCCTCTGAACCAATTTTCATAAATTTTCAATAACCAAAGGTTATTTCTAGGAGGAAATCCTGCTCCCTAAAATTTAAATTTAGGGACACCTGCCAGAGCAGCTCTACCAAAGGCAGAAAAGTGTCACTCTACCGTTGATTAAAAAAAAAAATTAGGTTGAGAAAATAGGGGTGTAGGCATAGGCCTAACTTTAAAATGCACTCAGCTCTCAGAGCACCCCAGACTCTCCTTTCTACCCAAACTCAAAATTCCCTCAAAAAGGAACAAAGTAAGAGTGAAGGAGAAGGGAAAAAAGTGGAACGAAGAAAAAGAAATGGAAAGAGGAAAAAGGATGAGAAAATTAATTAATGACAGACTAATCATCTAGACCTTCAGTCATCTCAGCCCTTCAAACAATTCTAAACCAGTGTTTCCAGGAAACTATGATTTAAGAAGCATTTTCTGTATCAACATGTGGCTTTCTTTAATAGAAGTGGATACACATGTTATTCTGCAAATTGGGAAAAAAAAAAAAAAAAGTAAGGTGCGTATTGTTATCCCCATTTCCTAGACGAGAAATCTGAGACTCAGAGAGGGGAAGGAACATGCCGGGGCACAAAGGAAGCAAGAGGACACTTCACTGACACCTGTCTGCTTGCCATCCTGTCACAGCCACCAGATTACGCAGCCTCAGTTTCTATCAGCCTGCTCCAGTCATGTACTCCCACACTCCCATCGAAGAAACACATTGTGCCAGTGCCCAATGGGCCGTGGGATCAAATCTCACTGAAGACTTCTGTTCATCTTGTATCTGCCACTTGCTGCCCTTGTGACTCTAGGCAAGATACTTTACCCCCCCCATGCGCGTGCGCATGCGCGCGCACACACACACACACACACACACACACTCAGCTCACTGATCTTATCTCCAAAAGAAGAATAATATTGGCTTCCCCAGAAACTGGGAAACTGAAATAAGATTCTGAAAGAGAAAAGGACAGGTACTCAGTAGGTGCTGGAAAGCATTGCAGCACTCCGGCCAGACCCCACCGCACCCCCTCCACACAACCCACCAGAAAAGCATGGGCTGAGAACACAATCAAAGCTTAGCCAACACGGAAGAGTACCTGGAACCCTGCCACTTTTTACTTACAGGAGCAAGAGGGCAACAATTGTTTTTCTGACATCCAGCACCACCCAGGGCAAATCTGCCAAAGAGGGAGCTTGTTTTTTTCACTTTCCTTTCAACTTTCTGCTTACCTCTCTCCACCCCATCCCCTCTGTTCACCCTGAGACCATAAGTAAAGTCTCATTTACCAAAGACTTTGTTCTCTACAAACTGTTATGATCCCAGGTAATTTGTTAGCTCAGTGGTGCTCAAACAGTACTACCTCAGCCTGCAGCAGTGCAGGAAGGCCCCTTGTCCTTGAAAAGAATCTTAGGAAAACAGCAGTCCAGCAGTCCTTTGGCTAGTTTGGAGATCCAAAAAAAAAAACCAAACTCACTGCCATCAAGTCGGATCCGACTCAACAGAAGTCGATTGTCCAACCTTCCTTCCGGGGAGTGGCTGGTGGGTTTGAACCGCCAGCCTTCTGGTTAGCAGTCAAATGCCTTAGGCACTATGCTACCAGAGCTCCCGAGTTTAGAGAAGGTGGCTGCAAATGTGCTTCTGGCGTCACAGAGCCGCAGAGACAGTTGCAAGCAAGCATGAGGTTTTGCATTCACAGGGTGGCACAAGGAAGTATTTACGATCCAAAGGAAGCACATCCCAAAGGGCCTTTTCCTTGGCCTGGGGGCTTGTTCTAGTACCCCCAAAATCACATCACTTTGCTCAACCTATTCTGTAGGCCAGCCCTAGCCGATTTGAAAACCAAGACCTGCTCGGAAGAGCTTTCTGAAATCCTCAGCTGGCCGGCTAACAGCAGGAGAAGGGCCAACGGGCTCCTCCCATCAGTCCTGAAGCCTGGGGCCCGTCCAAAACTGCTCCAGGAATTCTGATGAATTCGAGTACATCCTGCCAGGGAATTTCTGAGAGGCCTCACCACAGGGTGGCTCCTGGCCTTTCAAAGGGACCCCCAGGAGGTCACGGCTGCAGTGGAGCTTCAGGTTCATGCTGCTTCAGGGCTCCCCAGCAGAAAGGAGGGGATGCCCAGTGTTTAGCCAGAGGGTAAAAGGCAGCCTCTACCTCATGGATGAACCCTGAAAACACGCTAAGTGAAGGAAGTTAAGCAGAAAGGACCACATACTGTATGATTCCATGTACACGAAATGCCCAGAACAGGCACATCCACAGAGACACGCAGTTAATTACTGGTTGCCAGGGGCTGGGGAGAAGGACCAACAGGAAATGATTGTTCATAAGTAAGGGTTTTATGTGGGGAGATGAAAATTCTCTAATCCAACTGTGGTGATGGTTGCACGATACTCTGAATATGCCAAAAACCACTGAGTTGTATACTTTCAATAGGTGAGTTGTATGGTATGTGAATTCTATCTCAATAAAGCTGTCACCAAAAAGAAAAAGTATCCTGAAGTTCAGGTTCAGGTGAAATCCATCCGAGCTGTGCTTTTGAACAGCCAAGAATCTAATCGCTCATTGACTCTTCCATCCATCATTCATTCATTCTAAATTTACCACTGAGATCTCTGTGTCCAGAGTTGGACCACCTTGCTAGAAGCAAAACCCCAGTTCTCCTCACTGGAGAAATCCTATCTGCAACCTCTTTAACACATGCTGCAACTAGGACGTGCCCTCCATGTGCCTCTGTAGGGGACTTTAAAAGTGTGGTTGCAGGAAAACTCATTTTTATTTCTGCTTCCCACAGAGCCATGCAAATCATCCACCCACATTTCTCTATAGCTGCCCCTCTGCAGCTCTTTCAGCTGCTGCTAGCAGTGGACTATCTAAAGCTTCCTGAGGAAGTGGGCCACTCACGACCCTGACTCTCACTAGCAGCCCCTGTGCAAGTGGCACACATTCCATTAGGAGGCTTTCTTTAAGGGCAGGCCCAAAGCCCACATAGACCTAACAGTGAGAACAACCTGAGATAACCTTGGGTAACGCACCACTGGAAGTGCATCTACAGAGCACCCAAGAACAGTGTCAACTTTCCATATGCCTGGGGCAATGGAGAAAGTAGGAAAGTTGGGAATAGGAGGAAGAAATGGAACATGTGCCTAATTGCCTCCATGAACAACTGTCTCCTTTGCCATGGGACCAGAAGAAATGGATGGTACTCATCTACCATTACTAAACACTTTGATCAAAGGCTTTGTAGAAGAGTCTTGATCAAAAGGGGGAAATGAAGAACAGAATTTCAAATTCTCACAGAATCCAGACTTCCTGGAACCATAGAGGCTGGATGAACCCCTGATAATATTGCCCTGAGATCATCTTTAAACCTTAAACCAAAAATATCCCCTGAAGTCTCCCTAAAGCCAAACAATAGCTTAGCTAGTAAAGAATGCCTGCGAGCATTACACTCTTTAGGAACTATCTTTATGGGATCACTGGAGCTCTGGTCGTGTGCTGGTTAAAGCATGTGGCTAACCAAAGGGTCAATGATTCAAACCCACCAGCTGCTCCATGGTGAAAAGATGAGGCAGTCTGCTTCCATAAAGATTTACAGCATTGTAAACACTATGGGGCAGTTTTACTCTGTCCTTTAGGGTCACTGTAAGTTGGAAATGACTCGGACGGCAGTGGGTCTGGTTTAGGTTTTTGGTTATACAGGATGAAAGGGAGCGCTCTGGTAGCATAGTGGCTAAGACACTTGCCTGCTAACCAGACAGCTGGCGGTTCAAACCCACCAGCCACTCCTCGGAAGGAAGGTTGGGCAATCCTACTTCCGTAGTGATACTGCCTTGGAAACCCAAGGAGGGGTCACTATATTCTACACTTCCGTAGTGATACTGCCTCTGCCTCGGAAACCCAAGGAGGGGTCACTATGAGTCAGGTATGACTCGAGGGCACATAACAACAACAACAGGATGAAAGTGACAACAGCAACTAGAAAGATTAGATAAAAAGCTTAGAGGGCAGTGAGCTTATGTTAATGGGGGGAACAACTCAGAAAAGGAGGGTGAAAATGGTTGCACAACTCAAAGAATGTCATCATGTCACTGAACTGTACATGTAGAAACTGCTGACTTGGTGTATGTTTTGTTGTGTCTATTCTCAACAACAAAGTAAGTTTTTAAAAGAAGAGCTACAAGATATAAGTGCCTGTGGTCACATACTCCCAGGCCCTGCCTCGAAACTAAGGCCACTCCAGTGGCCCCAAGGCTCCCCTTGGATGAGTGTTCTGCACGCCAGAGCCCAATTCCTTGAGTTGCATCTCGGGCCCCACCTCTTCCCATTCGCCATCCCGCTGCGCACTAGGAGGCTTGACGCGGGGAGGAATTCAGAGGGTTAAAGTAGGGGGTGGAAGGCCAGGGCACATGCATCTCAAAGCTGCAACCTCCTTTCTGGCTGCAGGAAGCAAAGCAAAACCGCGAAGCATCCGGGTTCCCGGACGAAGAGAGTTGGAGGAGCCGCTCCTCCCAGCAACCTCCCAGCGCCAACATTCTCCCAGGGCGCTCTGCCTACTTGCTCTCCTTTGCGTCTAGAGCCTGGTCCCCAGCTATTCAGATCTGTGCTAGTATCAGGGGATGGCTGAGTAAGTTTTGTTCCCCAAGATCTTCATCAACTGCTCTCTGAAGCCACGGCAAATAAAATCGAAATAAAAGCAGTGCACTTCCCATGCACATACGGCCTTCTAGGATAAATTCCTAAGCCCCCTTCTCACCAGACCGTCGCCTTTACTTAGCCCTTTCCACGTGGAAATGTTGGCGTCTCCTCTGTCCTTCAGCTCCTTCCCGCCTCAAGCCCACAGCGTCCAAGCAACCGAGAACGGGCGCTGTCCCCTGCGCAGGGGAACCACATCAGACATCTCCACTATCTCTGCATTCTCACAGAGCACTGCCTCCATCCTCCGAACCCAGGGAGCCCCGCGGAGAAGCATGCACGTGCACCATCACACCCCACTCGATCCCAGAGGTCCCTGGGTCATCCAGAGAGCGCGCGCAGAAAAGGTCCGTGGAATTACAGGAGGTCTGCAGGTGCCTCGCCCTCTCCACGTACCATCCCTCACGCATAGACATTTCACAGCCGAGCCCAAGAAGAGCAGAGAACGACTGGAACTGACCTGTGCAGGGTAAGGGTTTAGCCAGGTTGAGGAGCTCGCGACGCCTTGGGAAGATCCAAACTCCGCCGCGAGTTGGCTCCGGGCAGGGCACCGCTTTCGCTCGCTCCCCTCCGGGGGCCCTTTTCAATTAGCCGCTCCCACTCTAGCGCTCCGGCTCTCTGTCGCCCTTAGCTGCCTCCTCAGTTCCCACGCTACCCTCCAGACGGACGCCAGGGAGCTGATAAGGGAAAAAGGCAAGGCAGATGGCAGCAACCTTATAGAGCAGAAGGTGGCCGCAGGGCGGGGGTGGGGAGGTGGAAGGCAGGCCTAAATAGCGCTCCCCTTTCCCTCCCGCCCCGGAGTGATGCTGGGGCGCCCTCCCTGCGCCGCCCACGCGCCCTCCCAGGCCTGGCTGCAGCCCCAGGTGCGCACGGCAACGAGAGGCGTGCGCAGGGGGGGAGCCACTTGGCCCCTTCCCTGGGACTTAGCCAGTGGGAAGCGCCTACTCCCGGCCCCACTGTGGCTTGGGGAGGTCTGGAGCTCTCCGGCTCGAAGGTGTGGGGTGCCCACGTCGCGATTTCTAAAGACTGGCACGTGTGTTCCCTCATAAAGGCGCGCGGGAGGCGACGTGTTCACGGTAAAGGTATCCTTGGGCCCTTTGCTGCAGGCTCTTTCTCTTCCAAAGCAAAACTTCCGCGCTCAATCTTTTATGTGCAGGATAATGGGGGAGGGGTTGAATTAACTCTTTTTTTTTACTGTGATTTGGGTGAAGATTTACAGAGCAAATTCACTTTCCATACAGCAGTTAACTCTTTTTTTTTTTTTTTTTTTTTTTAGGTTACGAAAGGTCAAAAATCGGCAATTTCGTAGGGTTCGACCTCCTCAAAGGAGCGCTGGTTACAGGACGATTAAGCGCTTGGCTGCAGGCTGCTAACAGAAAGATTGGTGGTTACCCACTCAGTGGCTCCGGGAGAGAAAGATCTGGAAAACCCTATGGGGCAGTTCTGTTTTGTCACATGGGCCGCTATAAGGCAAACTCGACTGCACTGCACCAAACGCCACCACCTCATCGTAACCTGCTGAGTCCCCGCCGGCAGATTCCGGTGCAGCAGATCCGGGCTGAGGCCAGGGATTCTGCATTCTTCCCGAAAGCGCTAGGGGTTCGAATTCCTGCAGGCCGCATTTGGGAGCCTGTGCCGGAGATGGAGGCGCCCAGAGCCCGGCGACTGGAGGACAAGGCTCAACCTTCGCACCTCCGGACCCTAAGTCAGCGGCCCAGTTACCCTCATTACCGTCCCTAGACCCTGCGCACAGAGCCCCCGCGGCCAGTTCTTTTCAACTCAGCTTTTAGTGTGCTCACAAATGGTGTTGGCTGCCGCGGAATCGCTACTGATTCTTGGAGGCCCCAAGTGTACAGAGTTAGAAACCCTTACAGGGTTTGCAAGGCCTGTCTTCCGAAGTGCCTCTGAGGCAGGTGGACTTGCCAACATTTCCCACTAGTAGCAGGACCCTATTTTTAAGAGCAAATCTTTTCTAGCCTTGTAAAAATAAAGGCGGCATTTCACCACCAACAAAGGGGTGATGGAGAGACGAGAGGGCGACGTAGAAGGTTCCCGAACCTGCTTCCATCACGCCCAGCAGAAAAAGAGTCTGATGCTTAGAGTCATTCAAGGGTGTCTCTCTGACATTCCAACAGTCCAGAACTGCTGTTAGCCACCGTCTCCACTTCCCCCCAATTTGCAGGGGGTCCGCGTCCCCTACTAGAAGGCTGGCGGTTGAAACCCACTAGCCACTCCTCGGAAGGAAGGTTGGGCAATCTACTTCCCTAAAGATAAGGCCTCGGGGAACCCAGGGAGGGGTCGCTATGAGTCCAAATCGACTGGAAGGCAGTGAGTTTGTTTGGTTGTGTGCGCACCCCCTAGCCCTTGCTCAGAGCATCCCCTTTACGGCCCGCTCCGGCCCAACCACCGCCCAGCGTCCACTGGTCTCGGGCCCAACTGGCCTTCAGCTCAGCCGCAGGGCGGGGTCCAACGAGGCGCCGGCAGGCTTTGGCGCTTGGCGGAAAGAAGAACTGGAGTCAGCAGCCTGCGCAGCTTTTTAGGAGTCACGCTTCCAGTCCAAGACGACAATCGCAGTACTGCGAAGGGTGCGAGCGCCACCTGGTGTTTTGGAAGTGATTGGAATGGCGACGATACCAATCTTTCCCTAGATTTAGACCCGAATTCCTGAAACGCAGGATTTGTTCCTGGAAACGCATACCACTTACCACTTCGGTTAGATTTCTTCTCCTCTGCCCCCCATGCGAGTGCATACTACCTCATAGTCTGTTCCCTTTTATTAATAAAATTTGCTTTTATAACTTTCATGTTTATCAAGATGCAGATGATAGTGTCAACTTTTCTTGTATTTCTCTTGGGGAAGATAGTTACATACTAGCACAAAGCTTAGGCAAAAGAAGAAAAAAGGATCTATGACAAGATGATAGGAACTTGGGAATGGGACTCCCCTAGTGCTTTTAAAATGCGAAATACCAAAAACAAACTCACTGCCATGGAGTCGAATCCAGTTCA
Organism: Orycteropus afer afer; assembly: GCF_000298275.1. NCBI lineage: Eukaryota > Metazoa > Chordata > Mammalia > Tubulidentata > Orycteropodidae > Orycteropus > Orycteropus afer. The sequence continues at coordinate 444,581 of NW_006921760.1, forward strand.
TAGTGATCCCTCCTTGGGTTTCTTAGGTGGTATCACTACAGAAATAGATTGCCCAATCTTCCTTCCCAGCAGTGGCTGATGGGTTTGAACCACCAGCCTTCTGGTTAGCAGTCAAATGCCTTAGGCACTATGCCACCTGGTAGCCCCTAAATAGGTGTACAAAAATCCATATACAGCAAATAGAGAAACATTTGTTCAATAAAAACCATATGCAATAAATATGTGTTACTTCTTTAATCAAATAAAATAAATGTTATTTTTAAAAAATCTATTCTATTAACAGGGTTATA
>NW_006921760.1:444970-459113 GCF_000298275.1 Orycteropus afer afer
TGGTAACCAATAAAGTTTCCTTCCATATATAAACCTTTCCTTGACTTTTTACAATAGTGCACTAATAGAATACTTGTCCTTCTGTAATTGACTTATTTCACTCAGTATAATGCCCTCCAAGTTCATCCACGTTATGCAGATTCTACATTATTCTTTAGGGTTGCATAGTATTCCATTGTGTGTATGTACCACAGTTTGGTTATTCATTCCTCCACTGATGGGCACTTAGGTTATTTCTATCTCTTTGCTGTTGTGAATAGTGGTGTGATGAACATGAGCGTGCATATGTCTATTTGTGTCTTGGCTCTCACTTCAAGTACCTAGTAATGAGATTGCTGGATCAAATGGTATTTCTATTTTCAAGTTTTTAAAGAATTTCCAGTCTGATTTCCACATTGATTGTATCACTTTACAGTCTCATCATCTCTAACTGTTAAATGCTTGCATTTCACTTTAAATGTAGATAAACTGGTTAAGATGGAATCAGGAAGGCTGGTTTCAATCCATTTTCCATTTCCTTGCAATCACGTGTGAATTTCCAGCCCTTCCAAGGGACTGTTTATTCAACATTTATCTTAAAGTCAGCTTTGGCATCTGGGAAGAGCACTGAATAAGAAAAATAAGAGCAGAAGACCTCTCTAAATGCCTCCTCCCTCAATCTAAGAAAAATTGCATCTAAACATTGGAAGAGCTAGAGCCTTTTCAGAGATATGCAAAAATTCTAGCTTCTCTAAGTAATTGATTCCAGGACTCAACTCAAACTCATCCTGAGTTTGTGACATGACTGTAGTCATGAGATGTAGGGCATCTCTCTCCAGAGACCCCACACACACTCCTGTCACCTCTCTTCACTCAGTCACCTGAACCTTGGAGGAAGCCTTTGGAGTAAGACACCTGAGTTGAAACGCTGGCTGTAGCCCTGTTCGTCTCACTTTGGAAAAGTTATTTTACCTTTCTTAGTAGGTCCTCACCTGTACAAAGGAGGTAGTTAATTAATTATACCAAAGGAGGCTGTCATGTGGATAAAATGAGAGGATGTATTTATGGTCTTGACCCATAATAAATAATTGATAAATGATAGCTAGTAACAAATTATGGATAACATTGAGAAGAAGGGGAATTCCAGAATACATAACTGTATTCATGAGTAACCTACCTGTACATAGATCAGAAGGCTGTCATCAAACAGGACAAGGAGATACTGCATGATTTAAAATCAGGAAGGGAGTGCATCAGGTTGTATCCTTTTACCATACTTATTCAATTTGCATGCTGATCACATAATCCGAGAAGATGGACTATATGAAGAAGAAAGAATGCAGGATCAGGATTGGAGGAAGATTCATTAGCAACCTGGGATATGCAGAAGATACAACCTTGCTTGCTGAAAGCGAAAATGAATTGAAGCACTTAGATTAAGACTACAGTCTGCAGTATGGATTACACCTCAACATAAAGAAAATGAAAATTCTCACAACTGGACCAATAAGCAGCATCATGATAAATGGAGAAAAGATCAAAGTTGTCAAAGATTTCATATTACTTGAATCCACAATCAACATTCATGGAAGCAGCAGTCAAGAAATCAGACGTCATATTGCGTTAGGATAATCTGCTACAAAAGACCTCTTTAAAGCGGTGAAGAACAATGATGTCACTTTGAAGACTAAGGTGCCCCTAGTCCAAGCCATGGTATTTCCAATAGCCTCATATGCATGTGAAAGCTGGACAGTGAATAAGGAAGATGGAAGAAGAGTTGATGCTTTTGAGTTGTGCTGTTGGCGAAGAACACTGAAAGTACCATGGACTACCAGAATGAACAAATCTGTCCTGAAAGAAGTGCAACAGGAATGCTCCTTGGAAGCAAAAACGGCCAGACTTCTTCTGACCTACTTTGGTCATGTTGTCAGAAAAGACCATTCCCTGGAGAAGGATGTCATGCTTCATAAAGTAGAGGGTCAGTGGAAAAGTGGAAGGCCCTCAGCTAGATGAACTGACATAGTGGCTGTAACAGGGTCGACTATAGCAAGGATTGTGAGGCTGGCACAGGATCGGGCAGTGTTTCTTCTGTTATGCAAGTGGTCGCTATGAGTCAGAGCCGACTCGATGGCACCTAACAACAACAATTACCCTTTATTCCAAGTTCTGATTCCCAGACTGGAATTATGTCTCCTCAGCTACCCCTTCCAGAAAATCCTCCTTTCAGTGTTTTCAACAGACATGTCATTGGCATTTTGGAAGGCAGCTATGCTCACCACTATAGCACCAACACTGTTATTGGCATTTTGGATGGGACAGTTCCAATGGTGGATGACTGCCTCAGGAATCATTTCTGCAGAACATTTCTCATTCCTGGCTCCATCAATCAAGTTCCGGTAGCACTCACCCCCTCTGGTAGTCATCGTGAAAATCAAAACCACCAGCACACATCTTCTGATACACTCAGCTGCAAACCTCAGTTTCCAGCTTAATGCATCACTTAGTTTCACTCCAACCCTTCTGTGATGGCTAGCTGTCATATTCCCAGCCCAGCAGCCATTCTCCCTTCTTTGGGTAACAGAGAGTCCATGCTCAGCTAATAGCAGGCCTGGTTAATAATAATAACCAGCTAATTGTTGATTGGCAATAATCATGGCCCAGTCCCTGCTCCCATACCACCTTCACGGTGAATACCCCATCCTTGACACCAGGACTCCTGGTATTTGCCACGATTGTGCAATGATATAGCTGTTACCAGAGGGTAAATCCTCAGCCTAACAGGAAAACTTCAAGATCCCATTCCACAGCCAAGTCCCTTCTACTTGATTGATTTCTCTGCCATGCCATTGGTTTTAGCTGTGGTGGGGTTATCATTCAGGGTGTCATCAATGATGAGCGTAAGCTCCAGGATAGGCCAACCAGGTGTCTCTCTCTTGAATGTGAGCATTAAATGGTGGGACATGTGGGAAGAAAAAGTGGTTGCTGAATTTTTATCTCTAATCATTCTAACAATGAGGCTGAAGGAAAAACAGCTCCTTATACTCACACCCAACTCCAACATCCAGCAAGAACACACCAATACAGCTATGCTGGTTGTTAAAATATTGAAATACTGCCATTGCTGTTCATAAATAGCCACTGCCCTATACTCCTCAGAAGGAAGATGGGGCAATCCACTTCCATAGTGATACTGCCTCAAAAACCCAAGGACGGGTCGTTATGAGTCAGGTCCGACTCGAGGGCACATAACAACCATAACATGCCCCTTGAATGTCCGTCCTCTCTACCATCCCATTCCTGGAGACCACCTCCTAAGACCATTCTCCCAGATCTCCTTTTGAGCCAACGACTAAACAGTTAACCCCTGGCTCAGCCGAGGGCCTCTAGGTCCCTGCTGAGCTGGGGTCTATTCTTAGTGTTCTGTGCCTGCGCCATCCTGGTTGTCCAAGCTGGTGAATATCGGCCCTGCCCAGATCTCCAGAATATGTCTGGCTTCTGTCCCTTCCTGAAGCCAAGTTACTCAGCTTTCATCTCAGTGCTATGAAATACTGTTTTTGCCAGAACTGATTCTTTCTCCTGTTTACCAAAGAACTGTCAATGTTCATTCTACTAATTAAGACAAAAGACATGACAGAGCTTGTCCAAGCTTACTCAGTGTTAACAGCAAAGTTCAAACATCTTAACTCCCAGACCAGAGCTTTTCCCACTATGGTGTTTTGACCCTTTTCCAAACAATGTTAGCAATACCTCTCATGCACATATAGAATTTTCACTTTACAGAGGATGTTCAAGTTCACCATCCTATTTTAATACATCAGCTCTGCAAGGTAAGAGTCAATTTGGAGATTTAATCATATTGTATTCTGCCCTTTGTGGTCCTGGAGTCACCCCTTCTCCTCACAATAGCCTTTCATGTACTTGAACCAGTGATTAAGACATTCCTCATCTTCTTGGCTCCATGGCCCAGATCAAAGTCATGACTTTAAAAGCAGCCAAGTTTTTCATGTGTGACAGCACCCTGTCAGTATAGGCATGTTGCATAAAAGGTTCTATTCATAGCACAAGAAGGCTGGTGCAGGACTAAGAAATTACATATATGTGCCAACCTCCTCAATTTACAAACAAAGAAGCTGAGGTCCAAGTTCACCAAAGACAACCAAGCATAGAATTTTACTACCCGGTGGAAGCCTCACTGCTTCCATACAATCAGAGAGCTGAAGTCAGCTAGCAGTCACTGAGTCGCCCAAGGCTGTATTTCTTTTCTCTTTTCTTTTTTTAAAATTTTATTGTGATTCAGGTGAAAGTTTACAGAGCAAATTCATCTTCCATACAACAGTTTACTTTTTCTCATGACATTGACTGTAATCTCCCACAATGCAACAGTTTTTCCTCCCACTTCCTCCCCATAGCCACCTCCTCCCTGTGTCCTTCCCTCCCATGTACTCCTGCCCCTCAAGCTGTCTCCCTGTGCATACACAGCCCTTCTATTCTCCCTTAACTGATCTCTCCAAGGAGTGTATCTACATAATGTAAATGTTCAGCTCATATGTCTGTCTTTTGTTTGGCTGGAAGCCACAGGAGTGGGTTCAGTTCCAGACCTGAAGGGCACCTAGGGGCCATAGTCTCAGGGGTTCCACCAGACTCTATCAGATCAGCAAACCTGTTCCCTTTTTTTTTTTTTTTTTAATGATTTTGAGTTTTGTTCCACATTGTTCTCCCACTCTGTCCAGGATCTCCTACAGAGATCCCCCTCTGAGTGGTTGACAGTGGTAGCCAGGCACCATCTTCTGGTCTCATAGATGTACAGGCTGAGGATCGCATGGTGTACCAGTCCCTTGGACTAATTGTTTCCATGTGTCTTTGGTTTTCTTCATTCTTCTTTGCTCTGGATGAGGAGAGACCCACTGTTGCATCTAGATGGCCATGTGAAAACTTTTAAGATCCCAGTCACTACTCGCCAAAGTAGGATATGGAACAATGTTTTGGTGTGGTATGTTATGCAAGACTGTATTTCTTTAAAGGTGTCCACATTAGGTTCTTCTCAGCGTCAATGACTCTTTTATTTATGTCACTTGCATCTAGCAGAGGGCTTGGCATGTACTAACAGCCCAATACATGTTCACTGAATGAGTAAGTGAGCAAACCATCAATACAGTAGAGCACCATGATGGTTTAGTTTGTGTTCATCTCTTAACATATTTCTGTGTCACGCATGATCTGGGTGTCATTGGCTAAGTTGTTCAGGTTACATCACTTCATACATTCCACAAATATATTCAGTGTGGCAGGGAGTACTAGCCTCTAAGTGTACAGTGCTGAGCCAAATTCCTTGGCTTTGAGGAGCTTATAAAACAAACAAGAAGAAACAAAGTGCTCTGAAGGTAACAAGGTGAGGGGGAAGTTAGAGGTAGGGAAGTTGTTTAGAGAGAATAATTAAGAAACATGTAGATGTAGAGCTGGTATTTAGACTGAGGAAAGAGGGTCTGCCATAAGAAGATAAGGTAGGAAAAGCATTTTGGGAAAAGGAGAGTAGTTGTATAAAGCCTGTGAGCAGGAGATAGAGTAGATCCAAGTTATCTTGCGTAAGTAGAGTTTAGTGAGATCAGAGATCAGTACAAGATAATTATAAGAGGGGGACAGGAGTCAGACTTTGGACAATCTTGTAGTTGAGGGAACTATTTTGGCTTTGTCTCACCAAGGGGAAGCTTCCAATGGTGTCTCATAATGTGAAGGATAATGTGTAAATAAATAATCTTCGTAACCAATGTCCTTCATGTCTGCTTCAACCTAACTTTCCTGTCTATGTCCACTCAAATTTATAGACGAACTGTATAGTGCAGTTTTAGGTGTGAGTTCTGAAGTCCAATACCAAACTCACTGCCATCAGTTGTTTTGACTCATAGCAATCCCCACTGGGTTTCCAAGGCTGCAAATCTCTAATTCTTTATGGAAGCTGACTGCCTCCTCTTTCTTCTGTGGAGCATTGAATGGGTTCAAACCAGCCAAATGCTTTAACCACTGCACCACCAGAGCTCCTTCTGAAGTCCAATAGAACTGGATAACTACTTCACCCATATTGTGAGACACCATTGGAAGGTTCAGAGCAGGTGAGGGATGTGAGGAAACCAGGCTTACTTCTGGAGGAGTGTAGAGACTACTGGTTCCTAACCTTGACTATATGTTAGAATCATGGGGAGCTTTTAGTAAATGCATGTATCTGCCTCTTCAGATATCAGAATCTCTGATGGTCATCTCAATCATTTGCTCAAAACTCTTCAGTACTTCCCTTTAGAAAGAGTACAAGGGGCAGAATTCTTTCTTGCCGAGAGGTACCCTGCATAGCCCTACACTGGGGAGAAATGCTGACAAGCCTTCAGCTCATTCCAAATGTCCTGTGAAGGGAACTTGCCAACTCTGATCTGTCAGCACTTGTGATAATGAAGTAATTTATGATGGCCAGTGCTAAAGGGTCACTGTGAGTTGGAGATGACTCAATGGCAATAGATTAGCTGTGTGTGTGTGTGTGTGAGACAGAGAGAGAGAGAGAGATAATAGAACTGAACAAGATTTGAAAATCTTTTCTTCCTACCCAGGACAAAAATACATTTTCATCTAAGAGTTTTGAAATCAATGATCAAAATTAATATATTCATTTCATCTTTGAAATGAGTCAATATTGTGTCATCGATTCACTACTGGGATGCAGTTTATAGGGTTTCATTTGCAACATGATAGGGTTTCAATTACTTTATTTAGTACCTACACCCAACCACATCTAGAGAAAGCAAATTGTTCTGACGGTGAGAGTGTGAAAATCTGAATAAGCTGAAGTATGTTTCAAAGAGAAGTTTCTATAAATACTGCTTACATTTTTGTACAATTGAATCTCATAATTACAATGACAATTATAGTATTCTCAAGTCTGTGAGGCTATTAGAAAGAAAGCAGTTGACTTGGATGGTCGACTATGATTTTCCTTTCCTTCTTTATAATTTTATGATGTATGCAAGTAGAAAGGAGCCCTGGTACCACAATGATTGAGCACTTGGCTGCTAACTAAAAGGTTGGAGGTTTGAACCCATCAGCAACTCTGCTGGAGAAAAGCTCTGGCAATCTTCTTCCTAAAGATTATAGCCTAGGAAACCCTAGATGGGCAGTGCTACTCTGTCATATAGGGTCATTGTGACTCAAAATCCTCTCAATGACACACAACAACATGCAAGTGGAATTTTTCTCAAGTCTCAAGTGCATTGTTTTCATTTTTCCAAACTTCTCCACTTATACTAAGCAGCTGCTTCTACATACAGTTAGTTATTCCTGTTGGAGTGGCATTTTCTTGCTCATTTTGCCCAGGAAAAGGTCTATCATGCTGTCCTCAGAGCTAATGGCCCACTGCTTTATACACAGAATTTTTGTCTATATACTCTATTGGTCAAGGCTAGAAAGACCCATTAGCATGATAGACTCTGAAAGAGTTGGAAGCTGGAAGATTCTTCATCTGGAGTTAGTTAAATTTCTTATAATGAGGTAGTGGAAAAAAACGAGGTATCATCCCAGTCAGGGGACACTCCTACAAAGTAACAGAATCATCTGCTGGAAAGTGTTTGGAAGATTATCTCCGTTATTTTCTGCTTCCAGGCAAGACATCATGTAAGCCATTTCAACCCCTCAGCTTAGCCTCAAACTTTTGGAAGACTTCATTGAAGGAGAACTGAACTCCACTTCACTGACAGCCTTACTTTGGGAAAAGCCTTTGCTTCCTAGAAACCAAAGAGCTGTGCAGAATTCATATGTAATTTATATATATACCAAACCAAATTCACTGCCGTCTGGTTGATTTTGACTCATAGCGACACCTCCTTGAGTTTTGGAGGTGGTCTCACTGTGGAAGGAGATTGCTCTACTTTCCTTCTGAGGAGTGGCTGGTGGGTTTGAACCACCAGCTTTCTGGTTAGTAGTCAAATGCCTTAGGCACTACACCACCAGAGATAACTATATATTGTTGTTGTTGTTGTGTGCTGTTGAGTCAGATCCAACTCATAGCAACCCCTCCTTGGGTTTCTGAGGCGCTATCACTATGGAAGTAGGTTACCCAACCTTCCTTCTGAGGAGTGGCTAGAGAAAGAGAATTCATATAAATTTATACTCAATTTATTTTGCCGCAAGCCAAACCCACTGCCATCAAGTCTATTCTGGCTCCTGGCAACCCTACAGGACACAGTAGAACTGCCCCACAGGGTTTCCAAGGCTGTAAATCTTTACTGAAGTACACTGTCATATCTTTCTCCCACATAGTGGAGTGGGTTTGAACCACTGACCTATTGGTTAGCAGCTGAGTGCTTTAACCACTGTACCACAAGGGTTCTTTTTATTTTGCCCATTAAAAATATACATGATTTTATTTTTTTTTTCAAGAAAAAAGCTTTAAATTAAAGCTTATAAATGGTAAAACACACTCAAATGGCCTTGAAAAACCTAACTCCAGTCCTGCTTAGTATTAAAATGCATCATTTCAGATTTATATGATGTATGAAATAATTTTGTTTTTCAGCCAAGCAATTCATGTTCATTCTGGAAATATTATAATAAATAAATAAAAGAAGAATCACCTATAATTCAACTTCCTTGAGACAGTCACTTGTTAACGTTTTGTTGTCCAAGATAATTTCCTTTGCAAACAAGGATCTACGGGAATATTTTCCACGGATGGGCCCACACTTTTTGTAATTCTGGAAGTCTTTATTCTCACTGATCACTATACCAGCACCATCTTTCTATGTTTATATTAAATATATCCTAGTTTAGATTAATTTTAAAGTATTTGATGTTTTAGAATTCATCTCAGAATTTGAAATCTGGCAGAGGTATGACAGCCTAGGGACCCCTAACTTTTCCACTGAAAAAAAATGAAAAATTGTATCAAATATATAAATAAAAATTTCTTAAATTCATTGTTAAGCTAGTAAGAGTGTTAGAAATCCTTAGCACTCCCCTCCCCTCCAAGAAAGAAGAGAAAGCAGGAGGAGGTAGAGAAGAAAGGAAAGGGTAAGAACTCGGCCAGGTGACCAAGCACTCCAGCAGGCTATTTCCTGGCGTCTGCAAGCCCCTGTTGCCTGGTCTTCTGTCTTGACAGTCTCTCAAACTCAAGGGCAGGGAGGGCCCCCTCCACTGGGGAATTGTTACAGGAGGCCTCCACATACACTGTCAGTGAAAGGGGGATCCAGGAATAAACCCACTCTCAGGAACAAACAATAGAAATATCTTTCTTTCTTTTCTTTCAATTCTTGAACTGAAAGTAAGTAAGTGGGTAAGTGGGTAAGTGGGTAGGGAGAGATTTCTTTTAAGAATTTGTAGCCCTAACCCAGCCCTCATCCATGTTTGTGGCCTGAATTCAGACTATCTGTATAGATTGAAAGGTCCCAAGGTTAAGCATTGGTTAAATTAGCCCCAAGCTGATATTGACCCTAAACTCCTCCTCAGAGAAATTCACTTTATACACTGGTCCCAGGTAAAGTTACACAGTATATGAACACGTGTATTATAGAGAGAAACAAGGGACCATGACCATGAGCAATAACTAGCAGAAACAAAACAGATGACAATGGAAAGCGATATGAGAAGACTTTAGATATTAAAAGTAGTAGGCACCAAAAGCGAGTGACCAACACAATAGCACTGAGGAAAAGGAAGACACAGAGAGGTGCACAAGAGGTACAGACAAAAAAGATAAAACCTTTTACATGTACAATACTGCACTATCAGTGATAATAAACATCAATCTACTGGTAAATAGATGCATAGACAGGCTGAAAGATCAGGTATGTCTAGGCAAAAGGGAGTATACCCGTGACCATACATAAGTTTGGCAGATGATATTTCTACTTACATATTTGTATGTGCTATAAGAATGTCCATATATATAATAGAGCTAACAAGAGAAAGTTATGTTAACTTCTTAGACACAGCCAACCAGCCTGAGGAAGCAAGTAGTTGGACCTTTGGGCTTGGGATCATGGTTGCAGGGGACATCTCTCCTTGTCCAGAGCAAAGAAGAATGAAGAAAACCAAAGACACATGGAAACAATTAGTCCAAGGGACGAATGGATCGCATAAACCTCAGCCTATATGACCACAAGACCAGAAGAACTAGATGGTGCCCAGCTACCACCAACCAGTCGGAAAGGGATCTGTGGAGGAGACCCAGGATAGAGTGGGAGAACAATGTGGAACTAAGCTCAAAATCACAAAAAAGACCAAGTTTATTGGTCTGATAGAGGCTGGTGAGACCCCCTAGACTATAGCTCCTAGCCACCTTTCATATCTGGAAATGAACTTACTCCCATGGTTTCCAGCCAAACAATAGGTACATAGGGTGAACATTTACACTAGGTAGATACACTCCTTAGAATGATCAATCACGGAAGAAGAGAAGGACAGTATTTGCACAGGGAGATAGCTCAGAGGGCAAGAATGCATAGGAAAGAAGGACACAGGGAAGAGGTAACTACAGGGAGACAGTGGGAACAGAACTGTTACATTGTGGGAAATTGTAGTCAATATTATAAAACAAAATGTATATGAACTGCTGTATGGAAAATGAATTTGCCTTGTAAACTTTCACTCAAATCATAATAATTTTTTTTAAATTAATGTTGTTGTTGTTGTTATGTGCCGTCGAGTCGGCCCCGACTCATAGCGACCCCTTCTTGGGTTTCCGAGGCAATATCACTACGGAAGTAGGATTGCCCAACCTTCCTTCCGAGGAGTGGCTCGTGGGTTTGAACCACCAGCCTTCTGGTTAGCAGTCAAGTGCTTTAGCCACTATGCTACCAGAGCTCCTAATAAGCACACAATATAAAATAAGTTATATTTAAAGAAATAAAAGATGAATTGAAAATATGAGTAAGTACATGAGATTCTAAAAATGGCTAAGCAGATTTTGGGGAAAATATATAGCTTCTGGAAATGAACAACCCAATACTTAAAATTTTAAAACTAAAGGACATACAGAATCAATAATAAAACATGAAAACAATTAAAAAATCAGAACAATAGATATAAAATTAATAATCTTCATATACACAAATAATGGGAGAATCTCATTTACAATAACAACAGAAATAAAATAGTTAGAAATAAACTTAACAAGAAATCTGCAAAATCTACCTAATGAAAATTTTAAATCACACCTAAAAGATAAAAAAGTGGGCTTAACAAATGGACAGATATCTTTTGTTTGTGGATAGAGTAACTCAACATCTTAAAGATGACATTTCTGCATCAGTTAATTTATACACTTGATAAAGCTTCCATTAACATACCAAAAAGCTTTTATTTTAAAATAAGATAAGTTGACACTAAAACGTAAAAGAGAAAACATACAAGAATGTCCAGGGAGTGTTCCCTTAGGCAGCACGTACACTAAAACTGGAATGGCACAGAGAAGATTAGAGTGGCCCCTACATGAGGACGACATGCAAATTTGTGAAGCATTCCACATTTTTATGAATGGAAATGGCACATTGTGGGGAATTGCAATGTCACACAACAAAACATGTATGAATTATTGAATGGAAAATCAATTTTCTCTGTAAGCTTTCACCCAAATCATAATAAAAAGTTAAAAATAAAAATAAAATATCCAGGGGTCTTAGGCTGGGTTCTCTAGAGCAGCAAAACCAATGAAGCTCAGATATGTGTGTGTATACACACACATACACACACACACACATATATACATAGAGAGAGAGATTTATCTCAAGGAAATGGCTCACACAGTTGTAGAGGCTGGCAACGCCTAAGTCCATGGGTCAGATGTCAGGCTGAAGGCTTCTTCTGACTCATGGGCTGCAGAGGCTGACACATCCAAGACTGGCAGGTAAGATGCCTGACTTCTGGCTCACAGGATGCATAGACCAATGAGTCCCAAGATCAGCAGGCAACATGGCAGGCTGCTAGTTTAAGTCCAAAGAATCAGAGGTCAGATTATGATTAGCCAGATGCAGAAGCCAAATTGAGCAAAGAGCCAGAGAGTTTTGCCAGGATGCCCATGTATTTTTGGAAGCAGGCCACACTCCTGAGGAAATTTCTTCCACCTGATTGGCTGCTCATAGCAGATCTCATCATGGAGATGATTACATTATATCAGATCTCATCGTGGGGGATGATTACATCATAACTGATAAACCACTGAGAATCATGGCCAGGGCAAGTTGACACACAGCCTTAACTATCATACCAGGGAAACCCTACAAAAGAAGATGCATCAAGGTTCAAGGGGAAGTGGAAACTAAGACAGTTTCCCACTTATTATCAGATAGTTAAATATACCAGAAAGCCATTATAATTACTAGCGTGTTGTACTAGCTCATAAACAGATAGATAGGTCACTGGAATACAATAGAAAGCACAAATGCATATGGAAAATGAGTGTTTGATAAGATTGCCATCTCAATTCACTAGGAAAAAAAGTGGACTTTTCAGTAAACGGTGTGAAGACAGCTGGAAATACATTTGGAAAGAGAAAAAAGTTGATTCCTACCTTAAACTATAGAAAAGGTAAAAAAATCAAATGGATCAGAAAACGAATTATAAAAATGAAGTGACATATGTATTAGAAGAAAGCAGAGGGGAACTCCTTAGAAACTTGGTGAAGAAAATCTTTCCAAATATGCCTGTAACTCCTGATGCAATAAAAGGTCCATGAATTCAAGCTCACAAAAGTATTTTTTTTTCCAAAAGAAGCTTTTGCCGTGGCCCAAAACTGTATAAACAAAGTCAAAAAACAAATAACAAACCAGGAGAAAACATTTTAAACATATATTGCAGATAAATAATTAAAATTCCTAGTGAGTTTATGTTAACAGTAAGGAATGATACAGAAAATGGGGGGAGAACGGTTGCACAGCTTGAAGAATGTGATCAATGTCACGGAATTGCACGGGTAGAAATTGCTAAAGTGGTGTGCTTTGCTGTGTAGCCACAACAACAAAAAATAAAATAGATTATAATTATTATTAAGTGTTGATAACCTTAATATATAACTCTTAAAATCAAGACTAAAATATGATCAAATCCCACTTGATAAATAAATGGGCAAAAGATATGAAACAGACAATCCCCCTAAAAAGACATTCAAATGTCCTTTAGCTTATCAAAAGATCTTTAACTCCACTAATAATTAAATCCAAATTAAAAGGACAAATGCCATTTCTTACCTAGCAGAGAGGCAAAAATTAGTGTGTGATGATATACTCTATTGGCAAAACTGTTAGGTGACAGGCATTCTTATACCCTGCTGATGGGTGTACAAAATGGTGCAATCTCTTTGGAGGGGAATTTGGCAATATCTAACAAAACTCAATACACATTTACCCTTTCACCCAGAAGTCTCAATTCTAGGAATTCACCCTGAAGTTATACCTCAAACAATAAAAAATAAAATAAAATACACACAGGTTATTTATTGAGATGTTATTAGTAATGACAAAATATTGAAAATAACTCAAATACTCATATAGGTGACTGATTGCATAAATTATAATACATCCATACAGTGGAATGCTATGCATCTTTAAAAAAGAATAAAGGAGATCTCTATGACTAATAGGTGCTGTTGGGGGAGGGGTAATGACTAAGGCATTTGACTAATCAGAAGGCTGGTGGTACAAATCCACCAGCCACTCCTCAGAAGGGGCAGTCTACTTCTGTAGAGATACCGCCTCAGAAACCCATTGCTGTTGTTGTTATGTGCCGTCGAGTTGGGCCCGACTCTTTTGTTTTCTTTATATTGAGATGTAATCCATACTGCAGACTATATTCTTCAATCTTCAACAGTGAGTACTTCAAGCCATCCTCGTTTTCAGCAAGCAAAGTTGTGTTGTCAGCATATTGCAGGTTGTTAGTGATTCTTCCTTCAATCCTGATGCCACATTCTTCTTTATATAGTCCACCTTCTTGGATTATTTGCTCAGCATACAGATTGAATAAGTATGGTGAAAGGATACAACCCTGGCGCACTCCCTTCTTGATTTTAAACCATGCAGTGTTCTCTTTTTATGTTTGAACAACAGTCTCATGGTCTATGTACAGGTTCCTCATGAGTACAATTAAGTGTTCTGGAATTCCCATTCTTCTCAATGTTATCCACAATTTGTTATGATCC
>NW_006921760.1:461408-462019 GCF_000298275.1 Orycteropus afer afer
AAATGGATGAAGATCAACCAGTTCTTCTTGGTACAGTGACTCTGTGTATTCCTTCCATCTTCTTTTGATGCTTCCTGTGTCATTCAATATTTTGCCTGTAGAATCTTTCAATATTGCAACTCAAGGCTTAAATTTTTTCCTAAGTTATTTCAGCTTGAGAAATGCCAAGCATGTTCTTCCTTTTTGGTTTTCTAACTCCAGGTCTTTGCAGATTGTATTATAATTGGCTTTGTCTGCTCGAGTTGCTCTTTGAAATCTTCTCTTCAGATCTTTTATCTTGTCATTTCTTCCATTTGCTTTAGTTACTCTTCATTGAAGGGCAAGTTTCAGAGTCTCTTCTGACATCCATTTTGGTCTTTTCTTTCTTTCTTATCTTTCTCATGACCTCTTGCTTTCTTCATGGATGATGTTCTTGATGTCATCCCACAATTCTTCTGGTTTTCAGTCACTGGTGTTCAACGCATCAAATGTATTCTTTACATGGCCTCTAAATTGAGGAGGGATATATCCAAGGTGATATTTTGGCTCTCGTGGACTTGTTTTAATTGTCTTCAACTTCAAGTTGAACTTGCATATGAGCAGTTGATGGTCTGTTCCACAATCAGCTCCTG
>NW_006921760.1:462684-479994 GCF_000298275.1 Orycteropus afer afer
AAAAAAAAAAAAAACTAATCCAAATCACTTCTGCACAGAGCTATTTGACTATACATCATTAACATAAAGAACAAAAAAAAAGGCACCTCGTGGCCATCGAGTTGATTTGATCTTACGGGGACCCATGTGCTACAGAACTGCGCCATAACATTTTCCTAGCTGTCATCTTTATGGATGCAGATGCCAGGCCTTTCTCCCATGGTTCCACTGGATAAGTTTGAACCTCCCACCTTTATGTGAGTAGTTGGAACACAAACCATTTGCACAACCCAAGAACCTTAAAGACAAAATAACTACTAAGAAATCTTAAATTCTGTTTAGTGGGTTTGGTTTTGGTGGTGCTATGGATGTGGCAACTCTGAAATGATTTCGTGTGTGTTGTGTGACTGAGGAAATGGAGGTTTCTGGGGAGCCATGTTTCTCACCGTAAAGACACTCACATAAGAGTGGGGAAGCCATGAAGAACCCTGTAGGACTGAAGTGAAAAGACCCTGGAAGTGAACAGTGGCTCCAGAAGGGCCCAGACCCTATTCTAGCTGCTCTAGGAACCATTGTGGAGAAACAGCTGATTCCAGGACTGAGAGAAGGAAAGCACAAGGAAAGCCTGGAACATTCTGTTCCAGAAAGTAAGGAACTACTTGAAAATTCATGAGGTTATGGCCAAAGGACACAGGAGACATTGTGAAGTGATTCCACTGGCCAAATCTGGGATGATTTGAGCATTAAATAAATGATGATTGTAATGGATTAGAGTTAATTGGATAAAAAGTAAAAATCTATGGGTCTGTCTTAAAACGTAGGCAGGAGTGTTTTTTTTTCCCCCCTGAATTTGAAAGCAACTAAAAAAATGTCCTCTGCCCCAGGAGTAGAAGTTAAATTCCAGGAAAGAGAAGTCTTATTGCAAAGGGGAGGGTTAGGGAAACATTAAGGACTCCCGCTTAAGAACAGAGTGACCACTCTCCTCTCTATCCTCAGACTGTTCTGATATTAAGCCAGATCATCTCCAGCTCAACTTTTCCTGCCATGAAATGAATCCCACTGCGTAAACACCTGCAAGAGGCAAGTTGAATCTGGGTTGGGCAGCAAGCCTGAAAAAAAAAAAAAAAAAAGAGGATACTTGCCAAAAGGGAGTTCAAGTTCTTCTGAGTTTATCATTTTCCACTTCCCTATGTCAAGATGGCCTCCTTGTCTTCTCCTTCCCAAGAATCTCCCCTAAAGTTTGGAAGCTTAGTCAGATCTCAAGTATGAACCATCTGGAAAGAAATTATTCTGAGAATAAACATTTTCCTTACCAAAGATGTATCAGATCCATTAGCCCCAGGCCCTCAACAACCTAAGATTCACCCAGGTTGGCGAGAATGAGCAAGATGCTGGGATGGATGCTATGTGAAAACCAGGTGCAAAGTCTGTAGAGTCCAGTCCATAATGAGAAGCAGTATGTTTGGGACAGACACTCCAAGAATGCATTTCAGTGACATTTTATAAGCCTAAAGAGACACATGCTTCCTTATGAAAAGAAAATGTAGGAGAACCTCTGATCTTTCTTGCAGAAAATTCTCCTATAGGAGAGGAACGAGGAGCGAGTGAACCTGACCAATCTCCTGATGTTTCTCTCCACTTTGGGATTCAAATTCAGACCCAGAAGTCATTGACGGAGCATCTCGTAGACCCTGACTCTCGGCTATGTGTCTCATGTAAATTATCTCATTAGATTGTCACAAAAATTATGGTTGAACCAAGATATCTCTGACTCAGAAAACATGTTTGTTTCTTGGTTGTAAAGCACATGATGCTATCACCAAATAAACCAGTGTTTTTAAAACAAGAAAATTAGTGTCATGATCTTTTGTCCACACAAACACATACTCAACACACACATTCAAGCAAAACGTCACAAAACAATTCACACATTTACTATGGACAAATAGGTATTTTTTTACTCTATCCTATTTTGTCCTTTTTAATGATGGCATCAACTCTCTCAGTACATTTCATAGCCTAATAATGGAATACCACTTACCTGTATCATTTACATAAGCAGCTTTGGGCAGGTTTTTTTTTTTTTTTTTTTTAAATCAAGTATTAAATTTTCATGGATTTATTCCATACAAAATCATCTTTTGATCAATACTTCCCAAAACTGTTATTATCACTTTAAAAAGGCAAGGAAGCTTGTTCTTCAATGCTGGTCCGAATTTTCACTACGCTCCCCACTCAGGGGAAAAAAAAAGAAAACCCTTCTCTCTCTCTCTTGTGATTAAATATGGCATCTTTAACTATTTGTGTAGAATTCCTATTGCACGGTGTTCTAGTTACCTAGCACCACTCTGACAAGAATATACCACAAATGGGATGGCCTTAACAAACAGGAGTTTATTCTCTTACAGTTTGGAGGCTTTAAGTCTAAGTTCAAAGTGCCAGGCTCTAGGGACTTGGTGAAAGCCCCTCAGCCTTGAGCTTCAGCTCTGCCTCCTGCTCCTGGCCCACTGAAGCTAGAGGCATTTCTTCACTCAGCTGCTGGCTGCTGAGGCTGACAAACCCAAGGTTGACAAGTAAAAAGGCACAGTCCCGATGTTACCAAACCACATGGCAGGCCATTAATTTAAGTCCATTGTAAGTCTCAAGGTCAGTAGAGCATGGCAGGCTGCTGAACAACAACATGGCTACATGCAGGGTCCAAGCATGCCATAGGCTAGAGACCATTTCCCAAGGCTTCTGCTTATATACAAGAAGCAGACCACATTCCCTAAGGCAGCTACTCAGCTGTTCCCAGTAGATTCCACCATGGAGTTGATTACCAGTCTCATCATGGGGAATACTACATCCAGCTGCCCAACCATTCTACCAGGCCCAGCCAAGTTGACACACAAACTGAACTACCACACATGGATGTCACAGGAATTGCATGGCTGTGTGGTAAATGTGGAGCCAGGGAGGAGCAAGCTCTCTAAGAATTCCTGTGTAAAAAAATCACTGCTGTCGAGTTGGCTCTGACTCATAGAGACCCCTTCTTGGGTTTCCGAGCAGTATCACTATGGAAGTAGATTGCCCAATCTTCCTTCCGAGGAGTGCCTGGTGGGTTTGAACTGCCAGCCTTCTGGTTAGCAGACAAATGCCTTAGGCACCATGCCACCAGAGCTTCTGAATGGTTTTAGTAGTCCAAATGAAAAAATAACTAATGAAATAAACTTAGCATTTGTTGCTATTTTTGTTATGTGTCGTCGAGTCAGACCCAACTCATAGCGACCTCTCCTTGGGTTTCCGAGGCAGTATCACTACGTAAGTAGATTGCCCAACCTTCCTTCCAAGGAGTGGTTGGTGGGTTTGACCTGCCAGCCTAGAGTTTTGTTTTGTTTTTCCTTTTAAACCAAGGATCAGGAATGTTTAGTTCAATGGAGATGAGCAGTGTTACAGGGATGTTTGTCTTAACGAATGAAGAAAAGCAATTTTTAAATTTTCTTTATCATTAAGATGGAAACAATTCCATTTACATCCCTCTTAAATGGAAACCAAAACCATACCCATTGTCATTGAGTCAATTCCAACTCATAGCAACTCTACAGCTTAGAGTAGAACTGGCCTGTAGGGTTTCCAAGGCTGTAAGTCTTCAAGGAAGCAGACAGCCACATCTTTCTCTCGCAGAGTTGCTGGTGGCTTAGAACTTCCAACCTTTGGGTTAACAGCCAAGTGCTTAACCGCTGTGCAACCAGGGCTCCTTCGACATCCCTCTTAGAGATATGGTAATCAGTTTTTAACTGGTCAGGTACTGTAAGAGCTATGATTTTATAGCTCAGCTTGATGTTACCAGTTGAAAAAATGAAAGAGCCAAAATATATTTTATAAAACAACTATTTTAACAGGTCTGTATGTGTTAAAGTAATAACTTCTTTAAATTTTAAAACGAGCTCTTTCCCTTTCTCCTTTCTGCTTCCTGCTTCCTCTTTGGTGTGTGAGGCTGTCTTCCATCATAGCTGTGTCTTCTCAGGATTCTTTCAGGATCAAGAGATTCCTGGCCAAGAAACAAAAGCAGAATGGTCCCATACCCCAACAGATTTGCACGGAAATTGGTAACACAATCAGGTGCGACTCCAAGAGGAGACGGGGAAGCACCAAGCGGGTCTATATGAGCTGCACGTGTCAGGGTACACATATTTACACTCCGTCTACTTTCACGAGCACCTTCCCGTATCAAGCGGAAAAGTCCACCACTTCCTGAACACACCCTGCTGCAGTGGGAAAATTCTGGTTCCTTCCTTTGTATTTATGCTTCCGCGTTAAAAGGTTGGTTCAGTAATAACTCTGTGAGACCTGTTTGAAACAAAAAATTAAAAACAAAACTATGTAAATGAATCATAAGAAAACACAAGGGGGCAGTATTTCATAAGATTACAAATGCAAGACGTCCAACAGGCGTGTTTGAGTAAGAGACAGAGATTGGGAATGACCCTTAAAGACAGCATCTTATCTCGTGAAGAGAAGAGATGAAAGTTCAGAGAGGTTGTGAAATGAGTCACCTTAAGTTATCTTAAGCCACAGTGCTCAAAAATAGCAAAACGCAGACCACAGCTAAGGTGTCCCAACTGCTGTATGGGATATTACCATATGTTGTCTTGTGTGGTCTTCCTGGATTAAGAACACATGCATGATCAGACCTGTGGACGAAGTCTTCACTTACTGAGGACACAGATAAGGACAGAGGTGCATGTTACCTTGTTACCGAATAGTTCAACTTGAATAAAAAACACCCATCAACTTCAAGAGCAGAAATAGGCTCCTGATTTAACTAGGTACAAATCCTGAATATAAAACAGGTATTAAGGATATGGTTAAGGGACCATTTAAAATATATATATAATTAAAGCTGTACATTTTAATTTCACCCTTGAAGCATGGTTTGGTACATTCTCTCACCTCTGAGGTATAACTATTATATTTAAACCTTAGGGTAGGTAGAATGTATTGACTGTCTTTAGAAAGACAATAAAATCAGGCTTTAAGGGGACAGAACAAGGAGGATTTACTGTACACAATTAGCTATCTAGCCCGTATAACTTAGATAGCTCATCCAGGTTAGGCATGGTAGACTAATTTGCAGAGTTCCTTGTAGTATAAAAAAAGTTAGCCTTTCTGCCCATTACAGGCAGGCCACCGGGTTTGTTGCTCTTTGTTCAAAGGTTACCACAATGTCGAGAAAGAGAAAACTCATCTCTTCTAACTGAGGGGTTGTGATAGAAATAGGTGGGTAGACAGCAGGAAAGTGAAGTGGTCAGCTATGTGTGTCCTGCTTTTTCCTCTACAGACTAAAGTAAAAAACCCAAAGAGAATCAATGGAAAGGAGATTTCTGTCCTCCTTCTCAGACAGAGGTGGTCCCTGGGTAACACAAATGGTTACATGCTGGACTACTAACTGAAAGGTTGGTGGTTCAAACCCTTCCAAGTCCACCTTGGAAGAGAGGCCTGGGATTTGCTGCCAAATGGTCAAAATCTTGAACAACTCTACGGAGAGTGCAGGTCTACTCTGCAACTCATGGGGCCACTGTGAGTTGGAATCAAGTTGGCAGCAACTGGCTTTGTTTTCAGTTTTCTCAAACAGGACTCAGCAAAATGATACCCTCATCTTAGGCTACCCATCTTGACTGCAGCCACATTAAAGTAAACTTCATGGTTCACGTGGTTAGTAGAGGGAGGCCTTAATATAGAGCTTGCTCAAGAAGTTATCTGTAGAAGGGTCCAGGACTTCCTGAAGCCCCAGTGAGAACTTGGAAGGCAGCAGACTGGACAGCCTATGGCCTGTCACAATGAATGTGCCGAAGAATGAGGTTGCTCCAAGGTAGAGCCTGTGTGGGTGGATGGATAGTCAGGGGACTAGCAAAAGAAGAAAAAACTCAGGTAACCTCTTGGTCCAGGAAAAGCCAAAATGAGACCAAGACAGTCAAGAAGGAGGCCAGGCTCTTGAATCCAGGCTAGGGAGAAAGATTAAACACTACAGTCTTGTAAAAGGCTGAAGATATCTCGAAATGTGCTCCCACTTGTGCCCAACTCCTAATTAAGTCACAAGGAGGACAGTTTTACTTTCTCCCTCTCCTAAGGATGCATATTAGCTTAGCTCTCCTTTTTGACTCGATTCACTAACAGACATAATCATCCAGATAAGGAAAAGCATCAACATGGGGCTGATGGAGTCCATTGACTCCTGGCCATGGTTTTCATAAATGTGATAGAGAACAAAAGAAATCACCACAAAACCATGCTTGGTGGCCAGTCAATCCATCACTGTCACAGAGGAGACTACAGAAGCAGGAGAGGACAATGACCGGGAGAAGGACATAGCTGCAGGTTAAACAATGTTCCAATTGGTTCCGGTGGTCAGAGTATGGCTCATGATCACGCAGCCCTGAGTCATAGCCACAAGGTGTCTACCAGGCCATACTAGGACCCCAATTTCTAACTGAGATTAGGTAATATGCATCTATTTTCCATAACTCATTACGGATATGCCCAGGAAATTGCCTAGTTCATTGTGTGAGCATGATACTAGTTAATCTACTTTTAACCACACTCTTCCTGAGGGCCAAGTGCTCCTCCCTGGGTTTTCCCAGACTTGTCTGAGCAAAGCCACATTGCTGGTTTAACGGTGAGAAATAACCAAAATGGTTTCTGAACTCACGTCAAGACTCAAAATGGAGTCAGGGCTCCCCCTGTAGACCACAGCCTTCCACAAACAAGTGCTTTAGAATTTAAACTCTAATGCAGGTCTAAGGTCCAGAAACTCCATCCAGTGGCCTGAGTAAGAACTCAAGAAGGTTGGTTAAAGAGTGCTACAGAAGGACAAGAGATTTGATTTCAGTTAGTTAGTTAGTTAGTTATATGGCTAGTAACATGTCCACATCAATTTTGAATCAATTGCATCTCTACCATATACTTTGTGACTTTGTTTTATTTATCTGTTTATCATTATTATGATTTAGGTGACAGTTTTCAGAGCAAACTGGTTTTCCATTTAACAGTTTATACACATTTTGTTGTGTGACATTCATTGTAATCCCCACAATGCGACAGCATTCTTCCTACCTCCTCCCTGTGTTTATCATTTCCCTGTATCCTTCTTTCCCATCCCTTGCTGTCTTCTTAGCTTTATCCCTGGGCAAATGCTGCCCTTTTGATTGTATATGGTTGATTGTTCTAATGAGTGTGCACCTCCCTGGTATTATTGTTCACTTTATAGGTCTATTGTTTGGCTGAAAGTTGAGCCATGGAGATAAATTCAATTCCAGACTTGGGTGTCAAAGGGCCATCCAAAACAAAAAACCCACCGTCATCAGTGGGATGACAGGATTTCCATAGGTTTCCAGGATTTCGCAGGATTGTGTGTGTAATGGGATTTACCTCTGTTGCCTTTACCTCCTGTGCTCCTCCTAATATTTTCCCCTACCTTGATCATTTTGTACTGACCCAAGTTAATAAGTGTCTACCCTTTAGTTAACCATTTACCCTCTCTTCCCCTCCCATCCCCAGTAACCTTCAAAAATTGATTTTGTTGGTGTGTAAACCTTTTCTTGAATTTTTATAATAGTGGTCTCCTACAATATTTGTCCTTTGTGACTGACTAGTTCCACGTAGCATAATGTCCTCTAGACTCATCCATGTTATGAGGTGTTTTTCAGATTCATCGTTATTCTTTAACACTACGTAGTATTCCATCGTGTGTATGTGCCATAGTTTGTTTATCCATTCTTCTGTTGATGGGCACCTAGGTTATCTCATCTCCATCTTTTGGCTATTATACAATGCTGCAGTGAATATGGGTGTGCATATATCTGTTTGTGTCATGGCTTTTACCTTTCTAGAATACATATCTAGTAGTGGGATTGCTGGATCATATGTTATTTTTATTTCCAGCTTTTTAAGGAAATGTCACACCATTTTCCACAGTACTTCTACCATTTTCCACTCCCACTACCTGTGTATGAAGGCTCCAGTCTCTCCATACCTTCACCAGCAATTGTTGTTTTCTGGTTTTCTTTTTTTTTTTTTGAGTGTTGCTATTAATACTGGGGTGAGATGATACCATCGTTGTTTTGATTTGCATCTTTCTAATGACTATACTCCTGGGCATTTCTTCATGTGATCATTAGCCACCTGAATGTCTTCTGTGGTGGAGTATCTGTTCATGTCCTGTGCCCATTTTTTAATTGAATTGTCTTTTTGTTGTTCAGGTGACTGTGTGACTTTGGGTGAGTTGCTTAACCTCTCTGTGCCTCTATATCCTCATCTGTAAAATGAGGATAATAACAATAACTTCTTTAAAGGATTGTTGCAAAGAATAAATGAGATAGAGTGAGATAATCTATGTAAAGTACATGGTGCCTGGCACATGGGAAAGACAATAAATAGATGCTACATTTTTTATATTACTATTGTTGGCTTAAAAGCTTTAGCTTGCTTTAAACAGTAAGTTTAAATAACTCTAGAAATCAGCACATTTTCATACCCAGATAGTACTGATGACTACAAAATTATCTTTAATTTATTCTTACTGTTATGCATTTTAAATCCTACCCTACCAACGAACCATGTCTGAATATAACTAATATGACTCACTCTACCCTTGACTCCAGGAAGGAAGGATTATCACAATGTTCTTTGGCAAATTGCCTGAGTGAGACCACACTTATGAGTGAAGTGGCAAGTGAAAGCAACATCAAATGGCAGAACTGGGACCTTCAGAAGATGGAGAGGTACAGCTTTTACCAGCATCTGGCCATTTAAATCAGGAATTGAAAACATGTGCGTCAAGGGAAGCACTGGGCCTGCAGATGGGTTTTGTCTCGTTAGTGCAGTATTTCTGTTTTGTCTTGTTTTGATGTGAATGTGAATGCTTTAGAAGGAACAAGTGTTCTACAGCTAACCACAGGCCCTCACCAGTCACTACTGCCTGCCTCTTCATACTTCCCATTATCCACCTGCCCTTTGACTTTGGGGTTGGCCAACCCTTCAAAAACCAGAAAGTTTCTATGGACCAGTACCTATTTTAATTTCTATAATGGGTCTTAACACTGCAGAAAGATAAACTGTGGAGTTTATCCTCTTATACACAAAGGAATAACTGAAACCCACAAATTCCCTCTCTTGTCTTCCCAGTTCACTTTTACCTCTCCAGGCAGTTTTCGGGGTTGGATTTGGCAGAAGGGAAGAGTCTCCATTAATCTTTTCAATGTTTCTCACCTTTTTGATAGGCAAGA
Organism: Orycteropus afer afer; assembly: GCF_000298275.1. NCBI lineage: Eukaryota > Metazoa > Chordata > Mammalia > Tubulidentata > Orycteropodidae > Orycteropus > Orycteropus afer. The sequence goes on from NW_006921760.1 coordinate 471,927, forward strand.
CAAATTACTTACCTCTTTTCATAGTTCTTAAATGGTGTGACTCCTGGCTTAGCTTTGTCCTAAATAAATAAACAATGTTGCAACCAACAGATCCAAGCCTTCAGGTATTTTTTGACTCACTGGAAAGCTGTAAGCACAAAGACAGCCCAAAGTTGAGGTCTGAGTGGGAGAAGCCTCTAATGTTTGTGAGATGCCTCTAGATTTTAGAACTCTTCTTCTTGTTTCCATGTGTTTTCATATAGAGCAACAATTCTTGGTATCACTGTTTTTAATGCCTTACTTAGGTTTATTGTAAGTCAGGTCTAGCTCCCCAAGCCTGAATTGCTATATTTCATGAGAATTCAAACATTTGTTTTATTTTTACACAAATGAGTGGCATAAGTGTTTGCAATCAACTGCTACTCCCTGAAGTAAGGCCTAGCAAACTGGTTCCATGAAGACTACAGTCAAGAAAACCCTATGGAACAATTCTACTCCGTAGCATGTGGGGTCCTATGAGTCAAAATCAACTCGACAACAATGGGTATGTTCTCCTTCCCTCTGCCATTGCAATGAGCAACATTCAAGATGGCGGCTGCTCCATCAGCTGGAGTCCTGGAATGAAGACAGATTGGTGCAGGTTCCCCAGCTGTTTTAGATTGTATTGTGTTCAAAATATATATGGAAATCCTGACCCTCATACCTCTAAATATAATCCTGCTTGGAAAAGGGTTTTCTTTGTTCCCTGAACTAAGTCGTATCCTAGTAGAATGGGTTCTAAATCTAATCACTCTTGAGTTATGGAAAAGAGCAAACTGGAAGCAGACACACACAGGGAGAAGGGGAAGCCACATGGCAGAGATTGATGCACCTACAAGGGATGCCAGCAGCTGCTAGAAGCTGAGAGAGACAAAGAAATACCGCCCCCCTAGAGCCAGTGAATTCAAATTTTGAACTGTTCTTTTTTGTGGTATTTGTGTTATAGCAACATTAGACACTGAGGACTCAACTATCCCATGATGATGCATATGATAGGAATAAGACTGAAATCTTTGTTATAAAAGTCCCTGAGGCTGTTTATTACTGCAGTGCAATCTAGTCAATTTGACTAGATTCAAATTGACAATATTTCAGTATGCTTTATGAAACTTACATTTAACTTATATGTGTCTGTGGCTACTGAGTCCTGATGAAAAAATAAATCTCTTGCTGTATGTTGTGATAGAATTGTTATAAAAAAAGTTTGATGGCAATGGATATAGGCTCCAGTTTTACCTTCTATCATTTATCAGTTAAAGAATTGGAACATGAAGGGAACTGAGAAAACATTTAGTTCAATCAAGTCTCAGATGGGAGTCTGAAACTGAAAAAGTCAAGTGAGTCGGCAAGGCCAGCAGGTGAATTAGGATTAGGGCTCAAGCTCATATTTGACCTTTAAGCCAGTAGTTTACCATAACCACATGCTTGTCAAGAATCACAGGAAAGTAATTTGAAAACTACAGAAGTTTATAAAAATGCAAAGTAATGACATTATGACAGATTGTAGAGCAAAGTGGTTCAGGACCTGAGCTTTGTCAAACCTGGAATCATATCCTAACTCTGCCGAGTACAAGCTGTATGATCTTAGGTAAATTACTCAATCTCTTTGAACTTTGGTTTCCTTATTTAGAAAACAAGGATAATCTTATCTCATATTCTTTTGATGATTAAATGAGATAACGAATGTAAAGCTCTTAGCACAACGCTTTGCCCGTAATAAGTGCTAGTAAATTTTTAGATATCAACGTAATACCAAAGAATTTAGCTTCTTCTGGGCTTGGAAAGAGCCAGGAGGTAACACAGAACAGTTTCTTTACTGCAGGACCATTGGCATTTGGGATAAGATAATTCTTTGTTGGGGGGGGTTGTCCTGTCCTGTCCTGTGTAGGATGCTTGGGTAAAATATTAAAGTATTACATATATGGGACAGATCAGGATTTCTCAACTTTGGCATTACTGAAATTTTGGACTGGATTGTTCTTTATTGTGTTGTTGTTGTTGTTATTTGCCATCGAGTCGGCCCGACTCATAGCGACCCCTCCTTGGGCTTCCGAGGCAGTATCACTACGGAAGTAGGAATGCCCAACCTTCCTTCCGAGGAGTGGCTGGTGGGTTTGAACCGCCAGCCTTCTGGTTAGCAGTCAAGTGCCTTAGGCACTATGCTACCAGAGCTATTGTAGGGGTATTAAAAATAATCATAATGCAACAAAATTGGAACATAAGGTTTATTGTTCTTGTTATGTGCCATCAAGTCGGACCCGACTCATAGCGACCCTTCCTTGGGTTTCCAAGGCAGTATCACTACGGAAGTAGATTGCCCAACCTTCCTTCCAAGGAGTGGCTGATGGGTTTGAACTGCCAGCCTTCTGGTTAGCAGTCAAGTGCCTTAGGCACTACGCTACCAGAGCTCTTAGGAGCACTTATTCTATATGCATATAGGGAGACTATTTTAACCCCAGAAAAGCAAAGGGTTCAAAGAGGCTAAGCACAGTGAGGCTTATAAAGAGAAGAGGAAGGAGAAATACAGGTGATCAACCACTGGTTTGTCTTAACATGATTGATGGAGCCCTGTCCTCTTTCTTTTACGAGATCAACTGATACCAGGTCATACGATGATCTCTGGCCTTCCACTCAGCCATATCTTTTGAAATTGAAATTTAGTAAGCCTAGCTTCTAACAGGACAGAGAAAATGAGCAACGGTGGGTGAAAGACGAACCACTGGCAGGAGTAATTTTGGTCAGGAATTTGTTTACAGTAAATATTTGGGTTTCATGGGTAAGAAAATTTTAAAATCAAAGTAAGATATGTTACTAATTTTTATCTTTGACAGGGGGCTGTTCTGTGCATTATAAGATGTTTAACAGCATTCTTGGCCTCTACCTACTAGGTGCTGGTAGTATTCCCCACTCCCACAGGTGTGATAACCAGTAATGTCTCCAGACATTGCCAAATGTTCTCTGGGGCAAAATAATCCCTGTTTGAGAGCAATGGGTATAGAACCTACATTTAGAGGTTTTCAATACTTCTTCCTATTAAACAACAAAAGTATAACAACAACAACAACACAGAGACACTTCTCTGAGAGAATGGTACCTGGAATTCCCTGTTCTCATATCTTATTGAAGTTGCCTACTTTATGTCTCCCCATCCTACTGGAATACAAGCACCACGAAGATACTGCATCTATCCTGTCTTCTCCTGTGTCTCCAGGGTGAACATCAACAAGCACATGTTGTTGTTGTGTGCCATCGTGTTGGACCCAACTCATAGCGACCACTCCTTGGGATTCCAAGGTGGTATCACTACAGAAGTAGATTGCCCAGTCTTCCTTCTGAGGAATGGCTGATGGGTTTGAACCACCAGCCTTCTGGTTAGCAGTCAAATGCCTTAGGCACTATGCTACCAGAGCTCCCCAACAAGCACATAGCAGGTGCCTAATAACAATAAAAAATCACTGCATGAATAAATGAAATAACTTTTTTCTGCTGTCCCTATCTACTAACTAATAGGCTAGGCTCCTACAGGACCAGTGGGTTAAATTAGGCTCCTGAAAAGTACCTCCCCTCTCCATCTTCCTCCCATCCCTAAAAGAAAAAGATTCCCTCAAGAGAGCCTATTGTTGGGGATCTCTGGAGACCCTGGATAGAGTGGGAGCACAGCGTGGAACAAAACTCAAAATCATTAAAAAAAAAAAAAAAAAAAGGGACCAGGTTTGCTGGTCTGTTAGAGCCTGATGGAACTCCTGAGACTATAGCCCCTAGCTGCCCTTCAGGTCTGGAATTGAAAACCACTCCTGTGCTTCCAGCCAAACAAAAGACAGGCATAAGAGCTGAACATTTACCTGAGGTAGAAAAAATCCTTGGAGAGAACAATCATGAGAGAATAGAAGGGCTGTTTATGCACAGGGAGACAGTTCAGGGGGCAGGAGTGCATGGAGGGAAGGACACAGGGAAGAGGTAACTATGGGGAGGAAGTGGGAGGGGAGCTGTTGCATTGTGGGAAATTGCAGTCAATGTCAAGAGACAAGTGTATGTGAACTGCTGTATGGAAAGTGAATTTGCTCTGTAAATCTTCACCCAAATCACAATTTAAAAAAAGGAGAGAGCCTATTGTTACAAACTATTAGGATCTTCTATAAAGCACAAGTCCTGAGAAGGGATCTGGAAAGGGTAGAACAAGATTCCAGTGTTCCATGGGGACCCAGGAGCCAGCATGAGGAACCCCTTCCAGGTCAGACTGACAGACAAGCATAACACAGAATAGCTTCAAAATCCTCTGTGGCAAGTAAGGATAGCTGATTCCATGGATGGGCAGAAAGAGGTTGCAAAGTCACCAGAGAACTGACTCCAGGCCCCTCCTGCTGCTCCCCAGGAACGGAACTGCCCGGATAATAATGTTTTTGTTCTCTGGGTCACTCTGCCCTTGTTATTCCGCACATGTGGTGGTTCAATGATCCTGAAAATGTGTGCACCCTCTCTTGTGCTCTAAAACCATGCTCTCCATTTAATGATTTCACAACTTTGCCTGGGTGCACGTGACCAACAGTAACCGATCTGTTTCTCTCTAGCCTCTTGTGGATTGAATTGTGTCGCCACGAATATATATTGTAAACCCTGACCCCTATGCTGTGCTTATAATCCCATTTGGAAGGGGTTGCCTTTGTTATGTTAATGGGGCAGGATTAGTGTAGGGTGTAACATCCAGTGACTCTCTTTTGAGATATAAAGGCATTAAACAAGTTAGCTCTGGTGGCACAGAGCCTAAGTCATTTGACCGCTAACCAGAACATTGGTGGTTCAAACCCACCAGCCACTCCTCGGAAGGAAGATGGCAATCTACTTCCATAAAGATTTACCACCTCAGAAACCCAGTGGGGGGTTGCTATGAGTGAGAATCGATTTGAGGGCAGTGCTCAACAAGCTAGCAGAGCAGAGAGGAGGGACAGATGCCAAGCCACAGAGAGACTGCCCAGGAGCAGAAGCTCAGAAGAGACAAGGACCTTCCTCCAGAGCCGACAGAGAGCCTTCCCCATGAGCCAACGCTCTGAATTTAGACTTGGAGCCTCCTAAATTGTGAAAAACTACATTTGTTTGTTAAAGCCATCCACTTGTGATATTTCTGTTCTAGCAGCACTAGGCTAGGTAACTAAGGCAGAACTTGGTACTGAGAAGTGATGTTGCTGCTTTAACAAATACAATGTGGAAGTGTCTTTGGAATGAAGGGGTAATGGATCGAGACTGGAAGAGTTTTAATATGCCTAACAGTGAAAGCCTAGATTGCCTTGAAGAGACTGGTGGTAGAATTACAGACATCAAAGGCAATTCTGGTGAGGGCTCAGAAGGAAGTGAGAAGAGCCATAGAGAAAGTCTACATCATCTTATAGAATATATGTGGTGCCAGCAATAGAATTTTGTTAGAAACGTGAACATTAAATGTGCTTCTAGTGAGGCTATAAAAGAAAATGATGCACATGTATTTGGACAGCACAGGAAGGACAGTGCTTTTTATTTAGTGGCAAATAACTCATCTGAATTATGTTCAAATGCCTGGTGGAAGGCTGGATTTGTAAGGAATGAACTTGGATATCTGGCTGAGGAGATTTCTAAGCAAAATCTTAAAGGGGCCACATGGTTTATCCTTCCCACTTACAGTAAAATTTGAAAGGAAAGAAATGGACTTAAAAGTGATCTGTGCAAAATGAAAACAGAACTTAAAGATTTGGAAGATTCTGTTGTACAAACTAAGGACATATGTCCTAGAATGTTCACCAAGAACATGGCTACACAATCCTTTGTTAAAGACATTAAGCCTGTGACTGATGGATCTAATCAACTACTACAGCAGAAAACCATCAGCTTAGACTAAAGAAGACAGAGAAAGAACAAAAGGAAAAAAACGTCTGCCTCTTGAAATTCTACAGGCAGGAAACAGGCCAAAGGAGCTACATCTGTTGTCCTCCAAGAAAAGAAAAGGATATGCCTGAAACAGCTCAGAGATCAGAGAACTGTTGGAAAGAGCAGAGGAAGCAGGGCTGCGTCGGTTTCCAAGGGTGGAGTCATAGCCTTTTAGGTTTAAGGGTCAAATCCTCACCAACGCAGTTCCAGAGCTGAGTGTGGGGCTGCCATTCATGAGTGCCAGGGATGTGGGGCCAATGTCCAAAGCTTAGGGTTCTTCTTAGGCAGAAGAACAGGGTCTGCTGGGGCCGAGGGAGCGGGGTTGCCACTCAGATGAACTAGGAGAATGGGGCTACACAGAGCCAAAGCACAGTTGCCATCTCATAGGCCTGGAGGGTGGGGCTGAATCCAGAGAGCATGGCCAACACTAGAGTATGGAGGGTGGGGCCATTGACCAGATGGTCTCAGAGAAGAGAGCATTCTTTTCAGGCCTTGGGAGATAATGAAATTTGTTCTGCTGGGCTTTTGACTTGCTTGGTGCCTGCTATCCCTTCTTCCGCTCCAGTTCGTCCCATTAGTAGTGGAAATGCCGACCTTGTGCCTATTGACCATTGTACTTCGGAAGCAGATCACATGCATTCCTAACTTCACAGATGAAGAAAAATTTTTCCCCAGAATGAAATATGCCTAATGTCTCACCATATTTGATTTAGATGATTCAGAAGATGAGATTTTGGACTTGGAGCTGATTTAAGTCTTTTGGGATGAGTCGATGGGGTAAATGTGTTTTGCATGTGGCAAGAACATGACTTTTTTAAAAAAAATTTTATTGTGATTTGGGTGAAAGTTCACAGAGCAAATTCACTTTCCATATAGCAATTCACATTTACTTTGTCTCATGACATTGACTGCAATTTACCACAATGTAGCAGCTTCCCTCTCACTTTCTCCCCATAGTTACCTCTTCCCTGTGTCCTTCCCTCCCATGCACTCCTGCCCCCCTGAGCTGTCTCCCTGTACATACAGAGCCCTTCTATTCTCTCATGATTGATCTCTCCAAGGAGTGTATCTACCTAATGTAAATGTTCAGCTCATATCCCTGTCTTTTGTTTGGCTGGAAGCCACAGCAGTGGGTTCAATTCCAGACCTGAAGGGCACCTAGGGACCATAGTCTCAGGGATTCCACCAGGCTCTATCAGACCAGCAAAGCTGGTCCCTTCTTTTTTTTTTTTAATGATTTTGAGTTTTGTTCCACATTGTTCACCCACTCTACCCAGGAGCTCCTACATGGATCCCCCTCTGAGTGGTTGACAGTGGTAGCCAGGCACCATCTAGGTCTTCGGGTCTCATAGTCATATAAGCAGAGGATCGTATGGTGTACCAGTCCCTTGGACTAATTGTTTCCAGGTGTCTTTGGTTTTCTTCATTCTTCATTGCTCTGGACAAGGAGACACTCATCATTGCATCTAGATGGCTGCTTGCATGCTTTTAAGATCCCAGTCACTACCTGCCAAAGTAGGAGGTGGAACAATGTTTTTGTGTAGTATGTTATGCCAATTGAGCTTGATGTTCCCTGCGACCATAGTCCTGAGCCCACAGATCCCATTTCTTGCTGCCTCTAGGTAGCTGGCTGTGGCCAGGAAGTGACTACAACCTTGTCCTTTGTCAACTCTACTATATACCTGGAAATTCTTACAGAACACACAAATATAGTTGTAGAAACATTGTCTGCCAACCCTATACATGGTCATGGGCACACTCCCCCATGCATTAACATACCTAGTAATTCAACCTGAAAGACATGAATTTTGAGGGGCCCAAAGGGTGGAATGTTGTGGATTGAAATATGTCCCCAAAAAATATGTATGGTAAATCCTAACCTCTATCCTTGTGTTTATAATCCCATTTGGGAATGAGTTGCCTTTGTTGTATTAATGAGGCAGGATTAGCGTGGGGTGTATTTTGAGGCAATCTCTTGTGAGATATAAAAGAGATTAAACAAGCTAGCAGAGAAGAGATGGGGGACAGAGATGCCAAAGCACATTAAGATTGCCTAGGAGCAGAAGGAGCTCTGGTAGCATAGTGCCTAAGGCACTTGACTGCTCACCAGAAGGCTGGCGGTTCAAACCCACCAGCCACTCCTTGGAAGGAAGGT
>NW_006921760.1:506699-510772 GCF_000298275.1 Orycteropus afer afer
TTGTTGGAAATTGCAATCAATGTCATGAGACAAAGTATGTGTGAACTGATGTATGGAAAATGAATTTGCTCTATAAACTTTCACCCAAATCACAAGAAAATCAAAAATAATTTCTTTGTCGAATGCAGACTGACTGGTCTGACGTACCTAACTCCCATCTTCCCTAGAGTTCTTTGTACTCATCTCCCTCTTTTCTGCTGTTAAATCCCATACTCAAGAGGCTCCCCACTTAATATTTAACTGGCCTTAATTCTCTCATGTGACATGGCCATGGGTCTCTGACATTCAAGAGTAAGAGGAAGTATTCTGCTTCTGCACCTTTAACAGTGGTAGAAACATCTAGATCTTTTATACCTGGGTTCATCTTTACAAAGTCCATCTAACAGAACACGCACCCCCCATGCATGCTCCCCTCCCCCATCGGTCCTGCAGCCTCCTCACTCCACCCCTTGTCCTACCCACTCCGACTGGACCTCCAGAGGTGTCACTAGCCACCCACATGAATGTGTTATGAATTGGCCTTTGAGGACCCAGGCATTGCAGACTTTAGGTGAAATGTGTTTAATATTTAACCCCAAGGGAGCAAAAGGCATTAAGAATATGTGATGGAGTCTTAGGAGGCAAAGAGAGAAAGGCACATAGGCAGAATGACACACAAAGGAAAAATGTTGTCCCACTCCAGAATCCAGAAAATGAGACACTTCAGCCAAGTTCTTGACAGAGCCCTCCTTTATTCTGCTGAGGACATCTGTGAGACCTACAGGGCTAGAACAGCCTGTGCCTCCACTCTGACTGCAGAAATCTCGTGATAACAGAAGCCCAGGCTGGTGGTTTTGTTTACAGAATTCAAGCTTTGTCCTAAACCTCTAAGCTTAGGAAGTGCCACCAAAAGGCAGATAGGATGAGGTCTCCATTAAGGTGAACTTAGGAACAGACTTTGTAATATACACATATTTACATTGTTATTGTCATTACTATAGCAAGCTAATTATCTGTCATCTTAAAAGACCCCCCACTAATGTATATGATCATTATATTTGTCTCTTCATGTATATCTCCATTACCAAGAAAATGGCTTCCAGTCGATTCTGACTCATAGTGACCTCCACTGGGTTTTCGAGGCAGTAAATCTTTAAGGAAGTAGATTCCCCCGTCTTCCTTCTGTGGTTCTGGGTAGCAGTCAAATGCCTTAGCCACTGTGCCACCAGAGCTCCCTAACTCTGTATTAGTTGGTGTGAATTTTGGGGTAAATCATAAATTCCTAGAGTCTATTTTCTCTTCTGTTGAAGACTCGACTACACCCACTGCTGTCAAGTCGGACCTGGCTCATTGTGACCCCTCCTTGGTTTCTGAGACAGTATCACTACAGAAGTAGATTGCCCAATCTTTCTTCTGAGGAGTGGCTGGTGAGTTTGAACCATCAAGCCTTCTGGTTAGCAGTTGTATGCCTTAGGCACTATGCCACCAGAACGCCTGCTTAGTGGATATAAAATCAACTTTTGGTTGATGAAAGTTGCCATAACAAAATATCACAAAGTTGATGACTTTAAAGAACAGAAATGTATTATCTTTCAGTTCTAGAGGGTAAACAAACATAAAACAAAACCAAACTCACTGCCGGATCCGACTCATAGTGACCCCTCCTTGGGTTTTTGAGGCAGTATCTCTACGGAAGTAGATTGCCCAATCTTCCTTCTGAGGAGTGGCTGGTGTTCCAGAGGGTAAGAGTCTGAATTCAGGTACCAGCAGGGCCACGTTTCCTGGGCCCACACTAGAGGAAGCGCCTTCCTTGTCTCTCCCAGCTTCTGGCAGCCCTGCCGTTTCCTGGCATTCCTTGGCTTGTAGTAACACCTTCATGTGACATCTTCTGCCAATATGACTGTGTTTTGGTGTCTGTTCTTGCCTTTTATAAGATGTCATGCATATGGGATCAGGACCCACCCTACTCTAGCATAGCTTTAATTGTTAACATCTTCGAATAAAGAACTTATTTCCAAAGGCCACATTCTGAGACACAGGTTAGGACTTCAACATATCTTCCGAGAGTACACAATTCAGTCCACAGTGCTTGTTATGGGTCAAGCACAGTGATAAGCATTTTGCATGCATTATTTCATTTCACTCTCAAAATAGCCAAATGGATGGGTATTGTTATCACTATTTTACAGATAAGAAAACCAGTGCCTGAAGAGGTTGAGATTCTGCCTCTGCTCCTAAGTGGTGGAGATAGAATTTGAACTGGGCCCTTTGGCTCTCCAGGGCCCATGCTCTAGAAGCCTATCAAAGAAAGTTATCAAGTCTCAGAACCATTATGACTTTTCTAGCCATGGTATCTTTGGACTTGCTGCTTGCTCAGATTACAATTCTCACATCCCAGATTTCTGTAATACTGGCACATTCCCATTCACTAGGCACTGACTCAAACATCAGGTTTGCAAAGGCTTTTGTTCAGGGCTGTTTCATACTCTAGGGGATGGTGTCCACATAGGCTGTAATGCCAGTGGTACCCTATTCGAGTCGTGTATCATGGCAGCCCTGTCTCACTAGCCATAGCAATCATGTTCCTGTTGTCCTCTACCACCACCTGGGTTCATTCATTTCTTAGCACTTACCAATATCTAAAGTTAACTTTTACATAATATAGTTCTTGTCAGTCTCTCCCTTTACAAGGACAGGAACCTGCCTCATTTATTGCTGGTTAGCAAACACATTAAGTCAGGCCCATAAATTATTCGGAGCTCAATAAATTATTTGCTGAATGTTCTTAAATATATTGACTCCTAATAATCCTTGTCTGAATCACAGAGTTGTAGGACAAAGAGTTTCAGGACATCCTGGGTATTATGAGGACATTGATGTAGTGAGTTAGAATGGCAAACTAATTCTTAGCATTTCTGTGATTTAAATTTCATAACTGTAGCAGTATCTTAGGACCCTCAGTATCACTGATAAAACAGACATTTATTTGACAAAAATTGGAACGTTTCAGAACATCAAGTGTTAAGGAAGATAGTGATCAACATATAATCACTTCTATCTCTGATGATAGGAGCTCTGGTAGTGTAGTGCCCCTAAGGCATTTGACTGCTGCTAACCAGAAGGCTGGTGGTTCAAACCCACCAGCCACTCCTTGGGAGCAATGTTGGGCAATCTACTTCTGTAGTGATACCACCTCGGAAACCCAAGGAGGGGTCGCTATGAGTGGGATACGACTTGGCAGTGGGTTTGGTTTTTTGGTTTCGGTTTATTTCTGATGAGAGGTATACATTAATTTAACCATTTTGGAAACCAAAATGGTTAAATTAATGTATGTTAGGTGAAATTAACTAATGTTTGTTAGGTGTGTCAAGTTGGTTCCGAACCATAGCAACCACACGTACAACAGAATGAAACAATATCCATTCCTGCGCCATCCCACAATCATTGCTATGCTTGAGTCTACTGTCACGGCCACCATGTCAATCCATCTTGTTGAGAGCCTTCCCTTTTTTGCTGACCACCTACTTCATCTACTTCACCAAACTTGATGTCCTTTTCCAGGGCCCATTCCCTCCTGATAACATGTTCAAAGAGCACAAGGTGAACTCTCACCATCCTCGCTTCTAAGGAGCATTCCAGCTGTACTTACTCCAAGACAGATTTGTTCTCTCTTCAGCAGTCCATAGTACATTCAATATTCTTCACCAGCACCACAACTGTGATACTGGAATCTAGTTAGACATATTCAAAATAAAACTTGTATTAATTCAAAAGAATAACACCATATTTGATTGCTTTATGATTTAATAAACAATTTCTAGATTGAGGGAAGAGTTCTTTCCTGCAAGAAAATACTCCCAGTGATGGGGATTTTACAGTTAAACAAAAGCTATTTATTTATTTAGCTTAATGAATACAAGTTTCCATGGTGACAAAGTACTCAACAATTATTGATTTAGCATAAAAATAATGTCTCCTGCAAAACTTGGCTATTTACATATTTGTAACTATGAGATTCTTTGCAGTTGGGTTTGGGGGGGCACACAGGCTTTTTCATTAAATCACAAGGTAATGGGTTTGTTATCAACCACTCT
>NW_006921760.1:511252-512937 GCF_000298275.1 Orycteropus afer afer
GCAGTCAAGTGCCTTAGCCACTATGCTACCAGAGCTCCCATATAAAAATTTTGATGAATCTTAGTAACATAACCCTGAAGGAAAACAAGCAAGATTACAAAATGATGCTCTTTTTAATAAAGTTTATAAAAAGTTAAACCTAAATAATTAAGAACAAACAAAGAAAGGTGAGAAACTGGTAAACTCACTGCTCACTACTGTGAAAGGACAAGGGAAATGCAATGGAAGTGACTGGGTTCTGGGCTGGATGGATGCTTCTAGCATCACACCACCTGCTTCCACACCATGATTTCATTTTTCTTCCTTCTCATGGAGACAGACCCTCTAGAAGGCAGGCCCAAAGGCAATTCTTCAAGGATGAGTAGGGGCATGTCTAATGATTTTTATATTCCCACTGCTTATACACATTGTCCAGCAAAAACAAAACAAAACAACATGTCTCCAGTAAGGTTTCTTGAGTGAATGAACTAATGAAGAGAAAGCATAAGGTTCTTTACTTTCTACATACATAAAATTACGTAACTCATTTCCTAACTGGTTTAAAATTTAAAAAGCACGAATATTCTCCCAAAGTAGTGAACAATCCCATAGCATTTTTCCAGACAATATATTTGTAATACCCATTAATACTGAGCTATCTAGGGGTAAAGTGATTCCCAATCAAATACAGTACAGAGGAAGCTTTCTAATACATATTTATTTCACCCAGGCAACAGAGCTTCAGAAAACAACCATCATTAAGCAGCTTTACAAATGGCACTTTGGGCTACATTAGAGAATTACATTTGAGCCCCACGTGTTTTCTCTGACAGATGAACAGCACATCCCTATCAAAAAATTCTTTCTTAAGACAAAAAAAAAAAAAAAAGGCTAATTTGTCCTAAAAGATTGAAAGAGCTGAAACCCTAAAGTCATTGATTTTTTAAAAAAAAAATTAACATGTATTTTGTTATACTCCTACCTGTTTTCATACTAAAATTTTCAATACTAGGCAACAGCTTTTAATAAAGGTAGTAAATAAATCTCAACCTAATTATAAAATAAACATATATATTAAGTACATATATTAACACACTTGAAAATACTATATGCTAACTTTTCTGATGAACTTTATTTTGGTACATTGCAGATTTGTCCTTCTGGGTATCAAACTGGAGGAAGAACACATGACACCTGAAATTCTGCTTTGAATGAGTAAAACAATGGTCAATGATATCAATGTACTATAACTGTTAGCAAAACCAAAATGTTCTACAGTTATTCTGATCATTTCTAATCAAAATGAAACAGCATTAATACTCAACAAGAAAGAATAATTGATATCATCCGTTTTAAATGTGTCTTGAAAACCATATTTTCACAACATATTGAAAAGGACTGAGTATTCGGAAATTTAAGATTCCAACTTGATCTGAAAGCAGTGATTTTTAAAAAATGTAATTTCCGCTGTCATCCTTTGATAATATGGGTGAAGCTGATCACATCTAATGTACAGGTGTACCTCGTCTCATTGCACTTTGCTTCTCAGGTACTGCGTGTTTTGCAAATTGAAGGTTTGTGGCAACCGTGTTGAGCCAGTCTAGTGGTACCATTTTTTCCAACAGCATGTGCTCACTTCGTGTCTCTGTGTCACATTTGTGTAATCATCACAATATTTCAAACTTTTTCATAATGCTATTGCACGC
>NW_006921760.1:513927-526020 GCF_000298275.1 Orycteropus afer afer
CTACTTTGGTGAGCAGCCACTGGGGTCTTAAAAACTTGTGAGTAGCCATCTAAGGGGCAACTATTGGTCTCTCCCCATCTGGAGCAAAGAACAGCGAAGAAAATAGACAATGCAAGGAAACAGTTAGTCTAAAGGACTAATGGCATGCATTAATCCCAGTATTCATGATCCTGGGACCAGAAATACTATATGGTACCCAGCTATCAAGGTTGACTGTTCTAAAAGGCATCACAAAAGCAGTCCTGGAGAGGATGAGGAAAATGTGAAACAAAACTCAAAATCATAAAAAGACCAGGCTTACTGGTCTGATGAAGACTGGTGGAAACCCTGAGACTATGGCCTTTAGACACCTGTCAAGCTAGGAATTGAACTTAACCCCCGTGACTCAATTGGTAGCCAAATGACAGACAGGCCTATAAGGTAAGAACAGTAGTAACAGAAGGGTATACTCTCATTATGACCATCAAGCAAACAAAATCAATAGGACAGGACTTGCCCAGGGGCAGAGCTAGGAAGGTGAGGAGGGATGGATGGGAAGAAAGAATGAAGGGAATGGTTAGCAGGTAGGAAGTGGGAAGAATGCTGTTACAGTGTGGGCATTGTAGTAAATGTCACAAAACAATTGGAAAACCAATTTGCTCTGTAAATTTTCACCCAAATCAGAATTAAAAAGAAAAAGGAATAAAAAATCTTAGAAACACTGCTTATTGTTAGCTGAGGATAACTCTTGGTATTACATTTAAGCATAAAAAACTCTAAAACCGAACTCATTGCCGTCGAGTTGGATCCACCTCGTAGCAACCCCTCCTTAGGTTTCCAAGGCAGTATAACTATGGAAGTAGATTGCCCAACCTTCCTTCCAAGGAGTGGAGGGTGGGTTTGAACTGCTAGCCTTCTGATTAGCAGTCAAATGCCTTAGGCTCTATGCCACCAGAACTCCTGGTGGAAGTTTAGTGTGAAACAATTTAGACAGAGGGTCATATTGATGCAAAAAAAGAAAAAACAGATCCAAATGATATTCCTATTTCTAACTTTTTAAGAAATTACTATATTTTTTTTCACAGTAACCAAAACCAAACTTACTGCTGTTGAGCCGATTTTGACTCATAGCGACTCCTCCTTGGGTTTCCAAGGCAGTATCACTATGGAAGTAGATTGACCAACCTTCCTTCCGAGAAGCGGCTGGTGGATTTGAACCGCCAGCCTTCTGGTTAGCAGTCAAATACCTTAGGCACTATGCCATCAGAGTTACATTAAAGACATTTACGAATAGAGGTCTTAAATTTTAAAGCAGGTCAACTGTCAGAATGTAATACAAAATATTTTTTATGAGGTAATTTAATAACCCAAGGTCTGAGTCAATTAAAATGTATAACTTTATACATGACACCACTTTCATTTTTATGAATACCCCAAAGCCAAAGACATATTTTCACTGCATTACTTCAACTGCAGAAGGCTATATTTAAAGGCCATAGGGCTAGAAGGTAGGAGACTGGCATTTCGCCCAGGCTCTGTCCCCAATAAGCCTCATGAGGTTAGTCATGTCACCTGACCATTCTGTATCTCAGCTTCTTCATTAGTAAAATGAAAAGACTATACTGTGCTTTCCATGGCCTCATGTGGCCCTATCATTTTAGGATCTTTCAACTCTTAAGTTTTCGTTAGGCATTGGACTTTATTCACAATTTAATAGCATACTTTCACCCATTTGCATCTAGATTGCTGAAATCTTTCAATAACTAGGTACCTTCTTAGTCTTTGTTGTTGTTGTTATGTGCTGTTGAGTAGGACCTGACTCATAGCAACCCCTCCTTAGGTTTCCAAGGTGGTATCACTATGGAAGTAGATTGCCCAACCTTCCTTCCGAGGAGTGGCTGGTGGGTGTGAACTGTCAGCCTTCTGGTTCGCAGTCAGTGCCTCAGGCACTATGCTACCAGAGCTCCCTCTTAGTCTTTATATTCCACGAATAGTGACTACCTACTTTTTTTGTGGATTAAAAACAGCCACAAGGTTTTTGCAGCTCTTTCCATCAAAAGGTAAAGTCTATTTCCCTACCTCTTGATTTTGGGCTCAGTCATATGACTTGTGTTAGCCAATAAAATGCTGTGGAAGTAATAGCTGTGACTTCCAAGCACATCCACAAAAGGTCTTCCAGATTCTGCTCTTAATCTCAGTCACCTAATGAGGAAGGCTGAGCTAGCTATGGAAAAGGGGCATGGAAAAGGGCCTCCCAGAGTAGAGTTGAGACATCTTGGCCAATGGCCCCTAGACAACCAGCTGACTGTCCACAAACATACGCCATGAACCCAAACACCACACGGAGCAGTGGTGGGCTATCCCGGCAGGGCTCTGCTCAAACTGCTAACTCACAGAATCATGAACAAATAAATTGTGCTGCTACAAGCCACATTTTGGGGGTGGTTTATTAGGCAGTAATAGATATGTGACATATTGAGTCAGGAACCATGCTAGGTGAAGGGGATACCCTTCAGTCCCTTTTCTGAAGATGCTTAGAATATAGCTGAAGTGACAGACACGTGATGTGGCAATTTCAAAGCAAATGTCCTCAGTTCGATAAGTGGGGGAGGCATATGAGCCCACGGAAATGTAGAAAAGGGGCATCTACCCAGAAGTGAGGAACTGGCAAAGACTTCTCAAGAGATAACATCTTAGAGGAGATAATAAGAAGGAAGAATTCTCTAGGCAAAGAGGGAGAAGGAAGAATATTCCAGGGAGGAGACATTGCATATGCAAAGACCAAAGGGAGCGAGATGGAGCCCTTAGGAGTCTGGGAGTGTTCACTATAATTATAGTATGAGGCAGTCAAGATTGGGCAGGAAGGGTAGCTAAGGTACAGCTCTCTTGGCCTTGGGTACTATTCTGCCACATTGGGACTTTAAACTGAGGGTGATGGGAGCCAAAGAAGGAAATGGTTTCTTTTTTTGTTTTTCCTTTAATACTTGTTTGACCAAAGACATCAAGGAAATCCTCTGATTCAAAGAAACTTCATAGGACAGGAGGTTGGATGTAGTATATAAAGAGAGAAGCAACTCTGGTACTTAGAGTGGCTGCAGGGAATGATATTATGCCAGAGTCCAAGATAATGGATATTAACAACACCAAACCCAAACCAGCTGCTAACCTCTAACTCATGGGGACCCATGGTGTGTCAGTCAGAGTAGAACTGTGCTCCACAGCGTCTTCAATGGCTGATTTTCTGGAAGCAATTCTCCAGGCCTTTTTTCCAAGATGCCTCTGGCTGGACTTGAACCTTCAATCTTTTAGTTAGCAGCCAAGCTTGTTAGCTGGGACCCCGCAGGGACTCCCTAATAGATATTGTTGTTGTTGTTATGTGCTGTCAAGTCGGACCTGACTCATAGAGACCCCTCCTTGGGTTTCCAAGGCAGTATCACTACGGAAGTAGATTGCCCCATCTTCCTTCTGAGGAGTGCCCTAATAGACGTTGTTGTTGTTGTTATGTGCCGTCGAGTCGGCCCCGACTCATAGCGACCCCTCCTTGGGTTTCCGAGGCAGTATCACTACGGAAGTAGGATTGCCCAACCTTCCTTCCGAGGAGTGGCTGGTGGGTTTGAACCGCCAGCCATCTGGTTAGCAGGCAAGTGTCTTAGCCACTATGCTACCAGAGCTCCCTAATAGACATTAGGGTGTGGAAATAAAAAAAGTAGCAGTGACAGGGAAGAAGATGCCACTTTCTGAAAGGAGTCCCTCCTCCTTTTATAAATTCCTGAACATCTGGGGACAGAAAGCATTGAAGACTCCCCTTTTAAAGATGTTACAAAAAGTTTTAAAGCACAGTGAGAAGGTCTCCATCTTCCTGCCATGTGGCCTTGGGCACATGACTAACTTCACCATGAGTCAGTGGAGAGAATGACAGTAGTGACCTCACAGGGTCCCTAAATGCGGGAGGGAGGGACACAAAAAGCATGAGCTTCAGCACTGAACAGGCTGCCGGAATCCAGGCTCTATCACTTAGTAACCTTGGCAGCTGTGTAAACTGAGAACATTTTAAATTTTGCTCAAACTTAGTTTCTATATCTGAAAAATGAGGGTGATAATACCTACCTTGTAGGGCTGTAATGAGGATGAAAGGAAATAATACATGTTAAATGCCATAGCACAGAGCCTAGAACACAGTATAAATGCACACACCCACTGAGATTATAACATTTCTCCAATTTAGAGCCACAGTATTAAATGTTAGCATTCTACAGTACTTCACAATCCTATTCTCTGACCAAAGCTACAGATCAGAAGAGTTGAATTACAGTGTGTATAAAATATAAAGCTTTAGCATGGTATCAATACCAGTGCCGTTACACTAGGATAACTAATCACAAAGAAATGACTGAGGTACAATATTCATATTTTATTTTGTAAATGTGCAGTAAGAAAGTAACCTGGTCATTCAGAATTCATTATGTGAAATTAAGAAGAATGAAGCATCCTCATTCCCTAATTTGGCACTTTGAGGAATTTCCTCTATACACTAAGCCCCCAAATTCACTCTTTTCTAGATCAAAAAAAGTGAAACATGCATACACACAGGGGAGATGAAAAGGTACAACACAATCTGGTGATTTTCGTGAAAAGAATTTCCCCAAATAAGCAGCACTTCACTTTGTTAGAACGTGGAACACTAGAAAGCTAGGAGACACTCAGGCTGACCAGGTAACCTGGAGTCTACGATGTTATCACCTATGGCCTAAGTTCTAGAACACTTCACTTCAAAAAAGGCCACCTTCTAGTGAAATCTGGCCAGAAGGCTTGATTTTTGAGCTAAATGTGTATATACTCACATGTCTCTGTTTTGACAATCAACACACTCAGGATTAATTTTAGAAAGGGTCTGTTGCTGATTTATAGACGAAAAGGCTCAGACAGAGAGAATGGGGTCACACAATTTTAAGTAGGACCCCCCCACCCACCTCCACCCAACAATATCACAAGGGTTTTTGTCTTGCTCTGTTTTTTCAAACAAATACCACAATTGAAAACATATGTTAAGTTAAAAGTTGCTACTAAAGGCAGGATTTAAGAAAAATCATTTCTGATGGCTTTTAAGCACTTGAACTTTCTTCAAAATGCTAGCTAACAACCTTTGGATGTTGCTTTCATTTGAAGCCAGGTGAAACCTGGATCTCTTATTCAATGATTCCATGCTGATTTGGGTGAGAGGACAATTTAGAGTTTGTAAAAACGACTCTATTGACTCCAATGAAGAAGATTTGAACAGGTTGCTGTTCTGCCTAAATAGTATTTCAACAACTTTCTGAAAACCATTGAAGATAAAAAACTATGAATGAGAACCACACACAGGAAGTAAGACAATTCTATCATGTAGGAACATTCTGTTTCCCAAATATTTTCTATGCTGACATCTTTTTAACACACGTTACCCGGTTCTTCCACAAATCAAATGGTATATGAAACTCAAAGTAAGGTGTGTTTGTACAGAGAAGAGATTCTAATGTCCAAAGCCATCCACTGCATGGAATTCTTGTCAGTGTACTTCCTCACGTTGTTCTGCCTTTGGTCACCCACAGGACACAGAAGGGCTGGAGGTCTGCTTGCTCAGCATTCTAGTTCCTCCATGACTTCCATGACAATTGTCCGGGGGCCCGTCAGAATCAGATTGCTCACCGTCCGGTAGTCTACGTGCAGCACATTGAGTCCATTTACAGAGACGACGAACTGACAGACCTAAAGCAAAGAAAGAGGAAGGGCATCTATTACAGCTCCTGGCTTTTCACAGACCTTCCTTTACTAAAGGTACTGCATAGCTCTAAAGGGTGACTTCCATCTTAAAATAACCAGCTGGATCCAGCTGACAACTCCAATTCAATCATTTCTAAGATGCATCACTTTTTCTGGAAGGCAATATAATATAATGGAAAAAACAAAAACAAACCAAACTCACTGCCGTTGAGTCGTTTCCAACTCATAGCAACCCCTTGTTGGGTTTCCGAGGCGGTATTTCTATGGAAGTAGATTGCCCAATCTTCCTTCCAAGGAGTGGCTGGTGGGTGTGAACCACCAGCCTTCTGGTTAGCAGTCAAATGCCTTAGGCACTACACCACTGGAGTTCCCAATTGTGATAGTTGGAGCTGTGTGTCAACTTGGCTGGACCCCAGTTCTGTGTGGTTGTTCCCATGATGGGATCGGATGATTGTGTTCTGAGTGGCCAGTCTGCCCAAGGGGAGTTTCCCTAGGGGTGTGGCCTGCTTCCAGGATATCCAGGGACATCCTGGGAAGAGAGACATTCTTTGAGGGATTGGGACCCTGGTGTGCTGACTACAACCTTCCGTGAGTGAGCAGCCCACCGCTCGGCCTGGAGATCTTGGATTGGTCTTTCGTTGGAGTCAACAACCAGTGTACTGCCTGCCAGTCTTGAATTTCTCGGCCCCCTGTGCTTGCAGAAGCTAAGGCTGCCACCAGCCCAACGTTTCCTCCAGAGACTTTGGACTTACTGGCTTCTATACGTTTGTGAGCCATTTTCCCAAGATAATTTTTTTTTTTTCTCTCTCTCTCTATATATACACTTTGCTGATTTTTGTGTTTCTCTAGAGAACCCAATCTAACACACCAATATAATAGAAAAACTATGTTTTAATAATATTCAGAGTTGTGCTCAAATCCTACCTTAGCAACTTACTAGCTTAAGCTAGGTATTTAAATTTCTGACCTTTATTTCCTTCAACTCTAAAGCAGAGATAATAATAATAAGATTGTTGTAAGAATTAAATAGGTAAAGTGCATAAAGCTTCTACTATAGGACTCTGAATCGATGGCATACTCAATTCATGTGCATAGTCACAGTGCGTCTGGCTGCAATTATTCACATGGACTCAGTATATAGGGAGACCCTATGGTAAGGTAACGTTCCATATTCCCAGGATGGTTCTCAGTTATGTCTATTGTTCCTGTGTGGCTATTAACAGGGTCTTCTTTCACTCTCCAAAGTGTCCCAGTAAGATGATAAATTCCACATCTTTCCTTATTTCCTACTCTTATGGATGAAGTCAACCATGGTCAACTGTTATATTTAGTGTTGGTTAAGGCTGAGGGAAAATAGATAATTACAAGACTATGAACAGCATCCAACACTTGATAATGAACACCACTCTGGATATTTCATGGTGGGCCTGATAATGACCTACAGCTACTGCTTTAAATGGAAGTCCTTCTCTTGATATTGGGGGTGGTATCAGAAGCCAGGGACTTTTAATTTTGCTGCCACCAAAAAACAGATCATATATCCTTATGTATTTGAATAGGTGGACATTGGACATAAGTTATTTGTTTATGTCACTCAAGTAGAAAAGTGGGGATGCACAGATCTCCACATATGCAAGGTATGTCTAATTGGTAAAACACAATCAAACAGAATATAAGTATGTACAGTGCCTGGCACACAATAGGTACTTGTTGTAGGCAAAATAATGACACTTCTATTTGCCCCCTGCTCCCCAAAAAAGATGCCCATGTTCTAATCCTGGAACATGCTTACATGGTAAAGGAGAATTAAGGTTGTAGCTGGAATTTAAAATAGGGAGATTAGCTTGGATTATCCAGGAGCACCCAATATAATCACACAGTTCCTTACAAGAAGGAGATAAGAGGTTCAAAGACAGAAGAAGGAGGACGTAGGACAGAAAGTCTCACCATCCTCATGTCTAAAAAACATTCTGGCTGTACTTCTTCCAAGACAGATTTGTTCATTCTTCTGGCAGTCCGTGGCATATTCAATATTCGTCACCAACACCATAATTCAAATGCATCAATTCTTCTTTGGCCTTCCTTACTCATGGTCCAGCATTCACATGCATATGCTGGGTTCTATTATCTTCTTTCCCTTTAAAAATACCCACTTCCCCTTGAGGGTACCTTTTACCTAAATAACAGATTGGATCATAAAATAAAAAATGTTACCAGTGAGTACTGCACCTGTACAGTGAGTACAGTGCACCTCACAACTGGTCCAATAAACAGCTTCATGATGGATGGAGAGAAGATTGAAGTTGTCAAGGACTTCATATTACTTGGTTATACAATCCACACCAATGGAAGCAGCAGCCAAGACATCAGATGATGTATTGCATTGGGCAAATCTGCTGCAAAAGACCTCTTTCAAGTGATAAGGAGCAAAGATGTCTCCTTGAAACTAAGGTGTGCCTAACCCAAGCCAGGGAGCTCTGGTAGCATAGTGGCTAAGGCACTTGACTGCTAACCAGAAGGCTGACGGTTCAAACCCACCAGCCACTCCTCGGAAGGAAGATGGGGCAATCTACTTCCGTAGTGATACTGCCTCGGAAACCCAAGGAGGGGTCGCTATGAGTCAGGTCCGACTCGACGACACATAACAACAACAACAACAACCCAAGCCATGGTATTTTCAATCACCTTTTATGCCTGTGAGAGCTGGACAATGAATAAGAAGACCAAAGAAGAGTTGATGCTTTTGAATTTTGGTGTTGGAGAAGAATGCTAAGAGTACAATGGACGGCTAAAAGGACTAACAAATCTGTCCTGAAACAAGTACAGCCAGAATACTCCTTGGGAACCAGAATGGCTAGACTTCATCTCACCTACTTTTGTCATGTTGTCAGAAGGAACCATTCCCTCAAGAAGCACCTCATACTTGGTAAAGTGGAGGGTCAATGAAAAAGGGGGAAGGCCCTCAACAAGATGGTTTGACACAGAGGCTGCAACTATGGGCTCAGGTGTAGCAAGGATTGTGAGGCTGGCAAAGGACTGGGCAGTGTTTCGTTCCGCTGTGTGTAGGGTTGCTATGAGTCAGAGATGACTCGACAACACCTAACAACAACAACACAGTGCACCTTTAAAAAAATCATCCATATGAGACCATATGGTCAACAATTACTCTAAAGTGAAGATGAAAGGGTAAGGGGACAGGGAACCAGATTACTGGAAGCAAAACATCCAGAAGGGAATGAACAAATGTGAAAAATGTAACCAGTGTCTCAGAACAACTTGTGTTGTAATCGTTAAATGAAAACCTAATTTGTTGTGCAAACTTTCACTGAATACAGAATATTATTTTTTTAAAAAAATACCCACTTCCTTCATAGTTGCATGCAGAAATGATTGGAATGTGGATGGTGTCAAACAGAATGGTTATTTACTCAGTAAACAGTGTTGTCATGAATTTCATTATTTCCACACCCCAACCTACATCACTAGGGTGTTCTCTCTACACAGAAGACCGTGCAATCGCTGTTTCTTCTTTCCCATTCCAACAACATGCCCTTGCTAATTCTGGGCATATCCTGTGCAAAATCAGCAGTTCTCATGCACAGCTGAGGTCAAAATCATAACAAGGTCACACTAGCAGGTCATAAGCAGCCCTGAAGTAGACCAGGAGCAATTTGCAGGACAATTTAGCTCTAAACAGTGTAGACACCAACCTGTGCTTTGGTTTACGTCCTGTTGCAGAACTCCTCAGCCAAAGCAGGAGAGGCATTTCCTCCGCCCAGAGTGTCAGACTTGGGCTGTTCTTACCTTCAAAGGGATAAGCAGCCTTTTTAGGGTGCCAGATGGGAGGGCAGCAGTTACCAGATGAGCTCAACCTGAAGCTAACCCTTCACAGGCTCTCAAAGTTTAGCTACGTTGCCCAGACACACGGATCGTCATTGAGGAATCTCACACAGCAGTTATTCTCACTCACAACTGTGTTTTGTCAGTCCCTTATAGTGTGTTTTAATTGAGCAACATTTGAAAATTAGGAAATTTTCATTTAGACAGCCAGATTATGGCTTCTCTGGAAAAATCTGCAGTCTGATAACCAAGTCTAGATGGCTGCCTGCCAATGGCAGGCTAGGGCCCAGTAGGGGGTGCCCCTTCTAGAAGAGGCACATGTTCTCCCATTTGCCACAGCCCTCACCACTTCCCTATTTTTGTTAGCTGACAAGCATATGAGTTTGAGATCCCTGAACTGGGACCACCAGAGGGAAGTGCTGAAGCGAGTGAGGCTTGGTGCTTCAAGAACTGAAGGCGTGACTCCATAGAACAATTAACCATATGAGAACAAAAGGGTAGCATTTGCCCCATACAGGGACTAATGGATACAGGGAACCCAGGGAAGAAAGGGCAAGAGTGCTCTTATATCGAAGGAATTACAACTAATGTTATGAAACAAAATGTGTATAAATTATTGAATGGAAAACTAATTTGCTCTGTAAACTTGCACCCAAACCACACACACACAAAAGAACAACTGCTGAAGAAACTCAAACATCCATCAACTGATGAAAGGATAAATAAAATGTGATATGTCCATACAATGCAATATTATTTGGCAATAAAAAGGAACAAACTACTGATACATGCTACAACATATATGAATCTTGAAAGTATCATGCTAAATGCAAGAAGCCAGTCATAGAAGTCCACATATATGATTTCATTTATATTAAATTTCCAGAATAGATAAATCCATAGAGACAGAGAACGGATTAGTGGATGCCAGGGGTTGGGAGTTAGAGTTGGAATCAAGTGAGAGTGGTTGAGGGTTTCTTTGGAGGTGATAAAATTATTCCAAAATTGATTGTAGCGATGATTGTATAACTTTGTGAATATACTAAAAACCACTGAACACTTTACAAGTTGAATTGTATGGTATATGAGTTATATATCAATAAAGCTGTTGTCAAAATAATAACAGAACTGAAGGGAAAAGGAGTCTGATGCCAGCAGTGGATAATACCTATGGACCGGAGAGGAGGGTTGCAAGGTTGGTTTAAAGAGTAGTCTGCGTACATCTTGATTGTGGGACCGTTGCAGGCTACAGAACCTTGGACGGTAAAGGCTGTACTCTTGGGAAGCTGGGCATTCAGTAACCTCTGCTCAGGACCTATGTGCAGGGTATTTACAGGTGGGAGAAAGGGGCAGCCAGCATGCTCAGCTGGGCAAAGACCAGTAGTAGCAGTAATGGACACTGTTCAAGGTCCATTTTACTGGCCTGCTGAGTCCAAGGATGGGGTCAGGGATATATGATCCCAAAGGGAAAGGGTCCTTGATCTACACACACACACACACACACACATTCTCAAGTATCAACATTTATAATCTTTTATAAAATAACCCCAATTCAAGGCTACCCAAGGCCTAATAGCAATCTCACTCCTATGCATTCCCTCACTCTCTCCAGAGTAGCAGACGACAAGGGTGGGGTCAGAGCGAGTGCCCTGTGCAGCTCTCATATCGCACAACCCTAAGGGAGCTGCCACCTGAACACCCTCTGGAAGTAGAGGTTGTGTGAAGACCTCTGTCACAGATGTTATGGGGGAAAAAGACTTAGAAATCCTGTACTGACAAGGATGTGGAATAATTACATAAAACAAAGACTTAAATAACAGAAGTCCCCACTATGTAGCTTACAATTTAGTTAGGAGAAGGAATATCAGAGACAGGATCCTTTTCAGAACAGCCAGCCATCTCTTAGTAAATTCTTTCACTTATTGAAAACCTATTTTCTCCTAGCCACTAATCCAGGTACTTTACATACTTTATCAACAATCCTCCTCACAGCTGTGTGATGACAAATGCTAGGTTTTGGCCAACCAGTTGCCATTCTGCTACAAGCAACTTTATATTTTTTTTCTGGTATCACCTTTTTCCTAGTATGGCTAATAGTGATAGAATCCAGTCAAGGTGCCCCACCCCTCACTATCCATAGGTTCACGTTACTCAACTTTGGTCCACCAAACACTGTTTTTGACCATCAAATCTGAAGCTGAAAAACACAGGAGAGAAAAGCTCATTCGTTCCAGTGCTCAGGTCCCCAGATCTGCTCTAGCTCCTGTCCTTGATCAAGCCTGGCTCTTTTGTCTTCCCTTTAATTCTCTTACTCGTTTGCTATACTTCCCACCACCTTCCTTTCTTTCTTATGTTAGAGCTGGTTTTGTTATCGGCAACTCATGATCTGTGACACAATACTTATGAACAAACTGAATCTCAGAGGGGTTAAGTGACTCGCTCATGGTCACACAGCTAAGTTCATCTGGAATTTGAATTTCAGCCTGTTTGAACCCGTTGTTGTTGTTGTTATGT
>NW_006921760.1:526920-528417 GCF_000298275.1 Orycteropus afer afer
TGCCTTAGCCACTATGCTACCAGAGCTCCCATAGCCCTACCTAAATACACATTTACAAAATACAGCACGTAGGTGCAACTTCTGAGGAATGCAGAGAACAGTGAGAAACAATCCTTTTATTTTTGTTGAACTGTTAATTAAATAGGCTCAGTTCACTCAAACATCTTACGGTACTAACATTTAGGCTCCTCTGACTTCAGAAGATTTTTTCTATTTTTACTAAGTTTGGGTCACTTTTTACATTAATTAAAATACTCAAGAATATGTAATCTTACACACTCTAAGTTTTTTCCTTGAATGAGATGTAAAAATAAATTGCTTTCCAATACTTATTATGCTTATATTCAATGCAGTATTTTTAGAGTCACTGTTAACAGTGACTTTAAAGACATCATCTCTCCCTAATTGGTCCTAACAACTACTGTGGCTCCCGCAGTGCCAATGTCCTCCTACTAAAAATGTACAAAGTGGCCTAGAAAAAGTGCAGGTCCAAGGATGTCATGGAGTCAGTGATAATGGGCTTTCCATTAGCATCTATGGTACACTGTGTTCTGCAATCAGCAAGCATTAGGAGTGATCACAGGAAGTACACAGCCTGGGGCGAAATGACTTCTCTGTGATATTGAAAAGCACACAGACAGAACACACACTACCTCTGTCACCCACAGGAGGTAAAGAGACTTCAAGTGACATCATCACACCTTCCGTGTGCTTGTAATGATCTTTATCAGATCTGTTTTGAAACATTTCCCTAGTCCCTACAAAAGGGATCTACCATGAGTTCACACTGCTACTCCCTAATTCATTTCCCACAATGAGGTAGGGCCTTAACTTTCAAAATTACTGCTAAGGAGGATATTCTCCTTAACAAAAGGGAAGAACAAAACTTTCACAAGTCATATTAAGGCAAGGTAAGTGATGCTTCTGAGCAAGGGGCAGTGGAGCTAAGTCCAGTGAACCAATGCTGGCCTCGTCAGAGCAGAGCTTTGAACTGGTTCAGTCATGGCCAATCAAGGAAAACTGGAACAGACTCAAATTTGTAAAAGGTGGGTGGACCAGAACAATAACCAGAATGGGAAAAATTATAGGTCAAAGCCCTGGAATTGGAGACTCAGAAGAGGTATACCAAGCCCTTTCAGGAACCTAAAGCAGGGGACTGGATTATGGCCGGGACTGTGGAGAGCGACACACATTCAAAGCGATGCAGCCAACTGCCATTTCTGAGTTGGTCACTGTTGTTTCCAACCCTGCCATTCAAGAGATTTGGTTGCTATGTAATGCACACAGCTTGTTTTCTAGGAGGGAGATTAAGTTTCTAGCAGGAAGTCCACTGTAATTTCTCCCCTTCTGGCTACTGTTCCAGTACATCCACATTTTATAAATTCAGATCCATTCTGGTTTCACCTCACTGGTTATGGCTGAACCGGGAGGAACAGTTTGAAGCCCAGTGCCACAGTTAACAGGAAGAGAGAGGCAGGACTCAGCACATTCCAGGGT
>NW_006921760.1:529104-530394 GCF_000298275.1 Orycteropus afer afer
TTTTTTTTTTTTTACAGTTTTAAAACAATTTTATTCAAGTATAATTAACATACCATAAACTACACCTGCATTAAGTGTATGATTCAATGATTCTCTAGAAAATTTACTCATCTGGCACAACCATCACCACACTTCACTTTTAAAATATTTCTCTTGCCTCACTAAGCTCCTGTGAATGCACTTACCTGTTGCCACCCCAGCCCTAGCCAACCATCTGCTTTACGTCTCTCTAGAATTGCCTTTTCTGGATATTTCACATAAATGGAATCAGACCATATCAGCTCTCTTGCCTTTGACCTCCTTCACTTATGGAGCTCATCTTTTTTTTTTTTTTGGCCAGGGTCTTAAAGTTTGATATTTTACTTGGTTGGAAAAATTCTGGGGAAAACAGGTAATCTCATAGTCTTTTGGGAATTAAACTGGTAGGTAGCACATCTTTAACAGATAATTTGGCAGTTTCAAAATTGAAATTGTGCACCCTTCTGACTTTCAAATTCTTACCCAAGTAGAAGACTCGCCTGTGTTCCAGAGGTCATTCCGACCAGCCTCCTATCAAAAGTGAAATTCTCTTCCACAAATCCCTGCTAGGTGCTCAACCCATCCTCTTTGAAGATTTCTTATGACAGCAGAGTCAGCAATTCAGGAAGAAGTCATTTCCGGCTCATTGTATGTTTGCAGTTGCAGCTATGCATCTAGTAACATTATTTAAGCCATTTAATAACCTTCAAGGTTTAATAACCTTCAATACCAGGTTGAGACACAGTGCTAATGTACTTACCAGAAGCTAGCAAAGGTGTTCATGTTCACACCATACCTTTTACATTTATAATAACTCATTCTGTGATCCTCAGCATGAACAGCCTCAAGTGCAAGTAAGAGGTTGACATTTCTGTTTTTATTAAAAGTAATATTTGCCTGAAGTTATTTCTTTTAGGGTCATATACAAACGCAACACAGCGCAAGCACTGCCATGGAGTCATATCCAACTCATAGCGACCCCTCCTTGGGATTCCGAAGCAGCATCACTACGGAGGTAGATTGCCCAACCTTTCTAATGAGCAGTGGCTGGTGAGCTTGAACCACCAGCCTTCTGGTTAGGAGTCAAATGCCTTAGGCACTAACTACACTACCAGAGCTCCTTAGAGCCATATATTGCTCTTTTAAACTTCAAAACTACTACTACTAAAGTATAAAATATTTAAGTTTAGAACTATAATTGGAGATAATATACATACTATTCAAAACACAATATTAAAAACAACAAAACTTGCTACCTTGTTAGACAACATA
>NW_006921760.1:548625-549583 GCF_000298275.1 Orycteropus afer afer
CCCAGTCTGTGTCCTCCCAACAGCTGGCTTTAAAACAGAAATCCCAAAGCCTTTACCTGCCCCTCTTTTAGGAAAAAAAAAAAAAAAGTAACAATGGTAGTAGTCACCTAGGCTTGAGAAAGACGATAAAAGAGTGGTGGGAATCTAAGAGGATTGAAAATGGAAATTCACTGCATAAATACCACACTGACAGGCTGAAGGAAAGCTGGAGACAAGAGAGCTCCCAGTCTCAAGCCTGGCTAATCAGAGAAGCAATGATGGAAACGGGGAAGGGCATTAATAGAAGAAAGTTTAGTTTAAGACAAAGAGGAGTTTGGACTTGGAGACATTATCATGCTAATGAGCTGTGTTAACACTGGTGTCCAGGATATGATGGAATGTGAACTAGGGCTGCAAGAGAGGGTAGGGTGGAGAGTGGCTTTGGGAGTTCTTCGTGAGAAGTGATGGTAAAGCCTTGGGGGTGCATATGTGCACTGCAAAATAGAGCCCGTAGTTACATACAAATATGTATTTTTTTTTCTTTGTGCTTTCTGTCCACATATATTCTACTTCCATAAGATCTGAAACTTCTGAGGAGAATGGACTCCTAACTCTCCCACAGAGTTTGAGCCATGCGAGTCTGCACCACAGATGCAGCCCAGCCCGGGATTCCAGCTTACCCAGACCTGGACACCGCACAGTACTCCACCGCCCCAGGCCTAGGCCGAGCCAGAAGACGGTCATGAAAACTCTGGGCTTACAAAGATACGGTCTGTGCCTGGTCCTGATTACTTTGACTCTGTGAAGTGGAACTTAATCTCATTAATCCAGCTGCAGTACGTGCAGGCTGCTGCCCGCTCCAGAACACAGTGTAGTCAGAACACTGTGGTCATGCCGTGGTTACCCAGCTGGTCGCACGCGGCTGTCACAAAGGCGGCTTTCTCCTCCCGAGTGAAGTGGGGCTCTGTGGGCCCTCCTT
>NW_006921760.1:550808-552325 GCF_000298275.1 Orycteropus afer afer
CTGCCATTGGTTACAATTTTTGCAATGTGTCTGCATTCTCATTATTTCCATTCTGTTTGTTCTGTTCCCCTTGATCTAGCTTCCCTTCCCCTCCTTGCCAGCTCACCTTTTGTTGTGGGTAAATGTGGATCATTTGGTTTCATATACAGGTATGTGCCGCATAACATCTGCTCAAAATAACCAAAGTAACCAATGCATACATGTCTGAGATTCCATAAGATCCCACCATCAAGTCAATTCCAACTCATAGCAAACCTACAGGGCAGAGGAGAACTGCGCCACAGGACTTCCAAGCCTGTAAATCTTTAGAGAACAAGACTGCCATGACTTTGTCCTGTGGAGCGGCTCATGGGTTCGCACAGGTATGGCACATACCTTGGGTTTGCATAACCCATCTTTTGGTTAGCAGCTGAGTGCTTTAACTACTGTGCACCAAGGTTCCTCCCGTGAGCAGCACCAGTTGTAAAACACTGTTGTTGAGATTTGGGGGCTTTTTCTTTGCTTGTTTTGCCCTATGCAAATTTTGACATCAAGTGAAGCTAATAAAATTTCTGAATATGCTTGTAACTGAAATTCTGCAAGGAAATACCTCAATCCCCAAAACACTCCATCCAAATACCTTCACACTGCAGTCTGCAAACAAACTGTGGAATACTGCCCCACACTTGAATTTGAGGCATGAAAATTAGCACGGCCCTTCATGCAACAACATGAAAGCATTATGCAGCATTGTACCACTCTTTTGGAAGGTTGGCTAGCAGTTCTTGCCTCCAATTGCACATTATAATCACCTGGGAAGTTTCCATAAAGGAACAACAGAGTCCGAATCTCTGGATATTTTTTAGAAAAGTTTCTCAGGTGATTCTCATGCAGAGTGAAGGTTGAGAAACACTGCCTCGAGCACTTATGCTTATGTTTCTCATTTGAAACAAGAGAATTATGTTCAGGCCCAGGATGCAGAGGTGTATCTACAGAAAATAGTGCCTATGGCAAGCACTGAAAATCATGCCCTTGTTCACACATCTGACACCCACCTTTTAGATCCTTTACCATAATACCAGCTCAAAAATACAAGTCAAGCTTGCTAATCTGTTACTTAACACATTATGGTGCAATATGAAAATGACAACTGTACTTCCCTTGCTTTCATTGATGAAAATTGGTCTGCAATGTGCTCAGTCATTTTATTTTTTGTCTGTTTCTTCTTTTCTACACTAGCGCAAGATCATACAATCTGCCTTGACCTATGGAGGCTCTCATATATGAAAGTATCAGCTTTAACTTGCTGAATGATCTCTCACAGTTGACGATAGAAACTGCGATGATTAATAGAAACTGCTCAGTGGTGCCCTCTTCAAATGTACCCAAGGTGTGCGCCATATCTGCCATACCTTAGATACGCCTCTGCCAGGACCCTGAAGTGGAATTCATGGCACAAGAGGTGGTATGTATGCTTAACTCAGCCCTGATGGATTTCCTTGGGTTTTTAGTTTCTTGTGTATATAATGGAACTAACA
>NW_006921760.1:553500-554108 GCF_000298275.1 Orycteropus afer afer
TACCTCTGGTTGTTAGGTAGGAAATGGATTATAAAGGTGCAAGAACAGATCAAAGGAGACCGATTAGAGCTACAGCAGTCCTGGTAAGAGAAAACATGGTTGGGATTTGAGGAAATGAAGACAAGTGGATGCATACAAGATACATTTTGGAAGTGGAACTGGCAGGGCTTGAGAATGGATTGAATGCTGGCAGTGAGGGAGAAGAGAAAAGCAAGTGTGACTTTTAGGGTTCTGGCCTGAGCAACTGGGTGGATGGTGAAGCTATTTACTGAGATGGAAGAGACTGGAGGAGGAACAGGAATGTGCAAAACAAAACATTCAATCAACTCAACACACACAGTTCCTGTTCCAGTGGTGTGACCCTCTGCCAAACAAATGTTTTCCCATCTCAGCGCTCCATCATTTTACTTTCCCTCATGGGTTCTCCCTTGAGAACCATAGCTATGACTGGAATGCCAACAATATTTCACCTGGCAGAAAAAAATGGTGGGCAGAATTAAGAGACTCCAAAGTCGAAGACAAATGACAGACTCAACCCAAGACTTAATAGTTCTCAACATGAAATTGAAAAGTGAATGTGCAAAACTAAAAAAAAAAAAACAAAAACA
>NW_006921760.1:554890-556046 GCF_000298275.1 Orycteropus afer afer
AAAAAAAATAACATGACTATCAATTCCTTATTCTGACTTAGTTAATAAGAAAAAATGAACTTTCCAGAAAAAAAAGCAAGGATTTCTCTTGTGTCTTATTTGCAAGCATGGCTTAAATCCCTCCAGTGTCTAAAGACTGAATGATCAGCTCTGAAAAGTGTTTGAGTAAACTGACAAATGTTAGCATTTCACACTTTTCAACTGAACAGTCCTCCACCTCTAGCCCTGACCTAAGTGACGGGCTGGTGCCAAGAAAAACGTTATTTATTTGATCTTCTTCAAGCTAATCCAGGTGGACATGTGACTGCTCTCACAATGCATTTTGAATCGAATACAAATTCTTGCAGCAGGAGATATGAAAAGTCATGCATCAATGAGCAGCTTACCAGAGCTTTAAGATTCTGATGGAATACATCATCTTCTTTTGGGCTCTGCCTCATGGGTATGGATTTTTTGAAATTACACAAGAAGAAGCATATGAGCTTTGAGGCAGAGAGGTCATGTTTGAATCTAGTTCTGACATTTATAAGCTGGGTGACCTTGGACAAAGCATTATTAACTGGACCTCAGTTTTCTCATTTGTAAAATGTGGAGAACACTACCCATCCGTCTTCCGGAGTTGTTAGAACAATAAAAGAGATGATGTGTGTGAAATGTGTGAGGGCATAACACAGGTGCTCAGTAAGGAAGTCTCCTTAGCCCTTCTATAGAAGAAGTGCCAGTTCATCATTCAAAAAATTATCCTTGAGCACTCACTAAATGCCAGAAATTGTTCTAAGTTATTGGGAATGCAGTAGTTAAGACACGGTCCCTGCATCTGTGGTGCTACAGAGACAGATAATAACTATATAAATAAATAACATTAGATTCTGCCAAATAATATGAAGATAAGAAGACAGGTTAATAATGCAGCTGGAATGCTCCCTGGAAGCGAGAACGGCCAGACTTTGTCTCACCTACTTTGGTCATGTTGTCAGAAGCGACCTCCCTGGAGAAGGATGTCATGCTTGGTAAAGGGGAGAGTCAGCGAAGATGAGGAAGGCCCTCAGTGAGATGGATTGACACATTGGCTGCAATGATGGGCTCAAGTATAGCAAGGATCGTGGACCTGGCATGGGACTGGACAGTATTTCATTCTGTTGTACACGAGGTTGCT
>NW_006921760.1:556881-565366 GCF_000298275.1 Orycteropus afer afer
ATGCCAGATAGCGTGGTCCAGGCATGGGTTTAGACTTCCTGTGATGAAAAACAGATATTAAAGGTCATGACATGAACCCAGAGTTTTAGTAAAGTCCATTGGAATGGCATGAGAAAGAACTGGTTTCCTTTTCAAAGTAGCAGACAAGAGGTAAGAAACAGAATTCTCCCTCTTGGATTCATTTCTTCCTAAAGGATATTAGCATTTAGATGCTGACATTTAATGGGCTCATGTACAGAACAGGTGCAAGATTGGGCAGGCAGAAGACTCTCCATGGATGAGACCTCCTTTCCTTTTTTCTTCCTTTTCCATTGCATTGAAATGTATCAGCAGCTACTGGTACGAAATTCCTAAAAGATGAGTGGAAAGTTGGCAATGGACAAATGTAGGAAGCAACCTTCAAAAATGCAGTGCAAGGGTTGACTAAACTTTTGACGATTCTCATATTTCATGCTCCACCCTAGAACCGTATTTCCAAAGAAAGGTTCTCTAAGTCAGGTTTGCAGATTTTAAATTTTAAGTAAAAGAACCTTCAACATAAAAGTAGTCTCAAATTCCTAGATGCTGGATCAAGGGAGGCACCGCTGTTCTCTGGGCGTGGAAGACAAGTGCTATGAAATATAGCAAGTTTTTAAAAAGGTGTAAATAATTGCTCTTTTTTAAATGTACTTCTTGATTGAGACAAAGGTAAAAGAAAAAGCATTTGGGGCCTCTGTTGCCTGGTGACAACATCTGTTCACTTTCTGGTCTTTAGAAATACGCTACTACTGTGTGCAGATGAGAAGGTAACTAAAACGGAAGAGGAGAAATGGGTTGGAGATAAAACTAAAATTTGAAACAAGTCTGAAATAGTATAAATCTAATATTTCACCAAAAAACCTAAAACTCAGTACCATTGCAGCAGCTGAAGGAGGGTGGAACTCCTTGTCCTTTTACAGTTGTTTGTTCTCTGATCTGCATCTCAACAGAGTCCCAGCCTGCACTTTAATTGCCTGATGCAGCCACCACCAGCCTGAACCAGCCAGTAGAGGTCAAGAGCATGCACATCTCTGGGGCACTGCGGTTACATAGCTTGGGCAAAAGATGTATCTACTCTAGTGCAGAAAAGAAGAAGTTCTGGTGGCACAATGGTTAAAGCATTTGGCTACTAATCAACAGGTCAGCAGTTCAAACCCACCAGCCACTCTGCAGGAAAAAGATGAGTCAGTCTGCTTCCATTAAGATTAATAGCCTTGGAAATCCTATAGGGCAGTTCCTCCCTATCCTATAGAGTCACTATGAGTTGGAATTGACTGGATGGCAGAGGGTTTGAGGGTCCAGAAAAGAATTAGGGTAGTCCTTATCACTCTCTCAAAGGACACATAAGCCCTGAAGTTCTCCCAGGCTCTTCAGAGAAGTAAATTTTAATGCAAGCATGAAAGAAGATGAGTCTTCTCTAGTCATGGATCAGGAGTTCTATTTAAACCAGGCAGAGAGTACTCCTTTGGGTCTGGAAAGGTTTTGAAGAGTTAACAGGGACAAATGGCATCTAATCTCCAGTTTGGAGGCCGGCTGCCTCACAAACTGCTGGGCCCACATCTTAAAGCTTTTTGATCCCCATAAAAAGGTGAAATTAAAGAGAAATAGTAAACATGAGAAACTTAGTTATAAGATAATCTCCATTACTGGCAACTAAAGCAGTGAAATTGGGCAGCTACAGTGTAAGGATGAAAAGCCCACTGGGTAAAGTGGCCATAAAGACCCAGAGGCAGGGCTCTGTCCAGAGGAGAAACCAGGGGCCACGACATGACAGGGAAGCCTGACTCTCAACTCAGGGAGGGGCAGTGAGGGCATGGCTGGCCCTTTATATTGTGTTGGGTCTCACACAGCCAGTTAGAGACACTAAAAGGAGGGGCTTTGGCTAAGATCTCGGGCAATTTCTCCTGCCCAGACCATGCAGGCCAATCAGTGTGCAGGTAATGCCAGTGGCTCTTTCCCTAGGGTACCCTCCTAGGTGGCTCCTGAGAGCACCACAAACCAAACACCAGTCCTGCAGTGTTCCTAGTCAAGGGCAGCCAGAGATGTGATAGGTTGGTGGGAACAAGCTGTGATGACTATTGTACAAGTGGCTTCTATGGAAGTGAACTGTGGTAGAATGGGAAGTTATTTTTCTCAATATTTTTGATAAGAAAATAACGTACTGAATAATTTCAAATGAATGTACACAGTTAATCATTATGGAAGAGCATCAATCCAGTCATTTTCATTTAACCAACAAATAGTACAGTTCAAAAAAATCTATTTCATATGAACATATATATATGTATGTATGTTAATACATTTATTCCAATGTATAGTTTGACCAAAATCATCCTCTTAGAACATTTAAAATAAGGGCAATAT
Organism: Orycteropus afer afer; assembly: GCF_000298275.1. NCBI lineage: Eukaryota > Metazoa > Chordata > Mammalia > Tubulidentata > Orycteropodidae > Orycteropus > Orycteropus afer. Next base: position 559,264 of record NW_006921760.1, read on the forward strand.
CTTAATAAAGATTCCATCTGAATGTTTATATTAAATAACAAAATGCTGTGTTACACAGTCTAAACAGCTTGTTTCTCTGCAGGATTTAGCAGAACTTTTTAATATGCTAATGTGATTTGTGAATTTCCAAGAAGGGGATAAAGTGTACAGCAGTTCTAAACTGCTTTAACCTCAGAACCACAGGACAACTTATTCTGCTGACCAGAGAGTTGTGTAATATAGCTTTGGAGCTGCTACTCTAGTGAATTCTGGACTGCTCTATATGACATGTGAAAACCACTGCACATCTTCCGAGAAAGTAAGACTGTGAACTATATGAAGTATTCATAAAATTGAGAACAATGATCAGGTGGCCCATTTTTCAGGCCACATATATTTTAAAGAGTTAATAATTCAATTGGCAGTGCCAAATACAGAGTTAAAGATGTCAATCAATGAAAGTGGACTAAAATCAATTAAATTCACTGTACCCTTGACTAAGCAAAATGAGGTCTTCAGCTGCAATGTAAATCCATTGCTTTCCACAAAGAAAGCATGCTTTAAGTCAAAGATTCATGTAGAGACTGCCAGAAAATAATTTATACTAGGTACTTTACTGTGGAAATAAAATATAAAATCCTGTCCATGGCCAAGAGTTCCATTAGAAAATAAAAAATCCAGCTTCGGCACGGATACAAATGCTCGCCCTTTATGGTCCTGGCCAACTTTCCTGCTCTGAGTTTGTCTGGTGTTGAGCCCACTGCAGTACTGAGGAGATAGAAAGGCAACTGACACAGACCTCCTTGGCCAACAAGGCTTCTGTAGCTTCTCCAGAGCACAGAACCCAGTCAGCCTGAGACTCACCACTGTGAAGGAGGTATGCACAGCACTGTCCACTCAGTGGTACAGTCAACCCGTAATCCTCCCAGGGCTGATTATCCAGTCATCTGTGTGTGGTCGTGCCTTGAACCATTCTCTGCTGCCCACGTTTATCTTCTAATAGGTTCACACACACAGCTGCTAACCAGAAGGTTGGAGGTTCAAGTCTACCCAGAAGTGCCTGGGAAGAAGTGCCTGGACATGTACTTGTAGATTCTCATGGGGTCACCATGAATCAGGATCAATGGACAGCATCTGTTTTGCTTTTTTGGTCTATAGAGGAGAAGAGCTCTAGTGGCATAGTGCCTAAAGCATTTGACTGCTAACTAGAAGGCTGGCAGTTCAAACCCACCAGCCACTCCTCAGAAGGAAGGCTGGGCAATTTACTTCCATAGAGATACCCCCTTGGAAACCCAAGGAGGGGTCGCTATGAGTTGGATCCAATTTGACAGCAGTGAGTTTGGAGTTTGGTTTGGTTAGAGGAGAGGAAGATCCAGAAAAGGGGTAAGGAATTTAGCAGAACCAAAAAAGAAAGAAGAAAAAGAGTACATCATAGGGTTTGGATCCCAAGCCAGAATCATAGCCGTTTCGGCCTGAAAAACACAGATAGAAAAGATGATGGGAAAAGACCAATTAGTACCTTCATTCCTGCTGCGGCTGCAGGGCCACTGGGGTCCACGGCCTGGATGTGGCATGGCTTACTTCCTCGCACCACAAAGCCCCAGCCGACCGCATCACCAACAATCTAGAGAGAAAAGCCAGCCAAGGATTCAGCACGTGCCACTGCATATCTTTGCCCATTTCATCTCTGCCTAAGCAGGGGAATGCAGTACTTTGCTTCTATCACAGACATAGGCTGATGTATGTCTGCGGGTCTCTATGGAAAATGTGCTTAAGAAATCTACACTTTTTGACAGAAAGATGCTTCTTCGGCAAGGGCATTGAGTCAATAACTGCCAGATTGCCTCTTTCTTAGGCTGCTATACAATTTAGTCTTAGTCTCAAATGGAAGGCTTGGAAGATCTTAAAAACGTGGTAGAAATTTCTTCCCAGATCCAATTTCTACTCCAAGAGTGTTTATTCCCCTGGATTCAAATAGTGCATTTTTGATGATCTTGATACGTCTATGAGGTCTAAAGTAACAATTTAAAAGTATTAATGCTGGGAAATATAAAGACTCTTGGCTGTGTTGAAACATGGTTTTCTCTACAAAGAGAATAAATTGAAAATGTACATGAAGTGCATATTTTACAAATAGATTTGCATCCAAAAGTTGTTTGGAATTGTTTCCTATAGAATCATTATTAGAATTGGCAGCTATATTCTCTGGGCAGCTCCCAGACATGGCTTTAACCCACATCCCAACTGAAATGCAGATGAAAAGCATTCACAATCAATTACTACCAATGCTGGCATTTAAATTAAAAAACAAAAGTAAATACTTTTAAAATACTATCAACTCCCTCTTGAATGCTGGTGGCTGAGGAAAAGCAAGGAAACAAATGAAAATTTGTGTGGAAATTCTCAAGATCAATTTTAGACACGTCAGTGACTTCAGGGTTTGTTGTTATTATTTTTCTATACCTCATTTCACTTCCACATGTACAGTTTTCCTTCATCTCTGATACAGACATATTACCAGTGCCTTTCTCCTACTGGTCCACTATGATCACAGGGGATGATTTTTGACTTCCAAATCCAAGAAACTGAATATGTGAGCATCCCAGGGCAAGAGGTAGGCCAGTCCTGCTCTGACTCCTCAGCCACGAGGAACTGGAAGTGGCCCTTTTGACCAATGTTTGCGGTGTGGGCGAGTGTGGGCAGACATTTCCATGAGGTAATGGAACAAAAGTCAGAAGACTCAAGGAAAGAGGAGAATTGTTTTAAAGAGGATATGGATGCAGGTGTGAGGAGACTGAGCTGAAGAACCAAGGGGAAGGGGGTGGCTGAGGTGATACCAATCAGAGTACTTTGATCCTGCTTGGAGAAAACCAAAGGGGTTGATAAGAGAGAGGAAGCCGAAGGGCCTCTAAGAAGGCTCAAGGTAGTCAGCCACTGCTTACAGATCCACAGTGCACACAAATCAGGGGCTTGTAACACAAAGCACGCAGCAGAGTCGAAAGCGCCATTCCTTATTTTAGGAGAGTTTGTTGCATAACCTCCTGTAATGTCTTAAGTTATTTTCAGGACTGTAATTGAGAAAGGATTAAAATATTTGCAATAAAATCAGTCATTACATCATAGTAACTGCAAAATGTAATTTTTTAAGTAAAAGGGATTTAAAATCCAGCATTAATAATAAATCATGTGATGTCTTAATCTTTAATGAGTGCAATTGAGATTCTGGTGCCCAAGGGTCCAGAAAGTCAACTATTATACTTGTGTTAAGCAAAAGACAACCAAGAAAGAATTTTCAAGTCCGTCCATAAGTGACACAATGACACAGTCACATGGTACTGACAAGCAAGCAACAAAGGAAAAAAAAATACAAAACCAAATCATCAGAGCCTACCGTGAACGTCTTCCTTGCATATGGAGCCCCAGGAGTTAGGAGTTCCTCAGAGGTGACAGGTCTCTTTAACACTGTGAGACAGACACAATGTCAAGGACCAAACACTTCCAAATCCTTCCTTCATTTAGTCAATCAGCAGGTTATTTATTGAATGCCTCATATGTGGTCATTAACACACTGGCAAAGACTGTACCTCACAGAGCTTACACTCTAGCTGACAGACAGAAAATAGCAGCAAACATAAAAAGCCCTGACCCTAACTTACAAAGGAGAAATGGAGGAGTGTAAGGAGAACAGAGTACCAGGGCAAAGGGTGGACTAGAAGTTTTCAAAGTGGCTATGTCTTCTAATTCTCTTGTTTCTTTTTTTAAAATCCTGATATGCATTTATTGATGTCAAAGTTAGGAGAAAATCTGCTTCTAGTGGTCTGAGAAACATATTTCAAGAACTAATTCCACAAAACCCACCAGCCCTGACATACTGCATACATCCCATTTATCAAGACTTCATGTGTGTCTGTAGCAATACCCAGAATAGCATGTTCACACATGAGTAAAGATACTAGTAAACGTCTCTGAGTATTCAATACATGCTAAGCACTATACCAGATGCTTAAATATCTCATTGAATCCTCACAAGAACCAATGAGTTAGATCCATCATTATCCCCATTTTATATGTAAGAAAACAAAAACACAGATGAGTCAAATAGATTGTGTCCAAAGTCCCAGGACTAACGCACAGCAGAATCAAGATTCAAACCTGTCTGATACCAGACCCCACACTCTCACCCACAGAGAGACAGTGCTACACTAAGCTGTACGTGCTACGAGTCTCTGTAAGAAGATGAAAAGGCTAGGACGGTCCAGGAGGTAGTGGTGTGTATGCTCTGTGGGTACGTCCTTTCTGACTTCACAAGCACTCTCTCAGTTAATGGCAATTAAGTGCTTCTTGTTGGGGTGGCAGGTAGCTAGGATTATCATTTTCACTTTCAGAAATATCATAAAAGAGAAAATGAAATTATGTTCCCCCAACAAAAACGAGTAGGCCAAATAGCAATATGCAAGAAAAGAACATACCTTCTCAGCAGAAGAACAGGAGGTACCAGAAGTGGTCAGTGCTTGAGGACCAAGACATGTTTTATTCCCAGAGTCTGACAACTCCATCCCAACCCCCTAAGCCCTCATGGGAGAGCCCAAGAATTTAGATAGAAAAATCACAGTGTACTGTAATAGTTGGCAACAATACCAATAATTTATTATATTATACTTATCTCTCTTGATTACATTGAAAAAAAATATAGAAACTCTGAGGCCCAGGTAGTGATCGTTTGGCTTTCCCTTTTCATAACTTTGGGAAGTTCTCTGCTCATCACAACAAAACTGATGACATGATACGGTGATATCTGTAGTGTTTGTCCATCTGGCTATGGGTATTTACATGTATAATGCTACAAATTAATAGGTCTTGGTATACAGGTGAAGTTTAATTTTTAACTGACTTACTATGGAGTAGAGATTATTTGCTTGAGAAAAAAAACCACGGATGAGATCATTGGGTTTTGAGAACCTTTTTTGAGTGAGGGAGAAGCCGGTCAGAACAGGGTAGGAGGTGGAATTTATGAGCCACAATCCAATTCTGATGCTCTGATCCTCAAAGACCCAAGATAGGCTACAAGACCTTTCTTTTCTGCCTGCACATCAGGAAACTATCCCTCTGATGCAAGAGGCAAGGGTGTGTCATTCATTTAAATTAATGAACACTGTTCATATTCTACCATCATATGTAATCATAAACAAGTAAAATGCCTCTAGTACAGCTGGCTTCTTTCTGAAATGGAGATCTATCTGAGTTTAAAACATCTTAGTTACGAAAGTAACTCATTCTACCTTATCAGCAATGCTCCATTAGTTAAAAATCCAGTAATGTATGGATATGCAGTGACTTTTCAGCCATAGCTGAAGGCAGTTTTTTATTCACTTGGAAGTTACCACTTTATTCCTGGAGCTAACCCTTGAGCAGGGGATATAAAAATGTGAGATGACAGAAAAGCTAGCTTTTCCTGGCTAGCTAACAGCATTCGGTAACAGTTTTCCCTTAAAGCATTCTGACTAACATTGATTAGCCCTTACTCTCACTAACATGTATATACCTACTCTTCACTTATGAGCATCTTGTTATCCATCATATCACATTTATGACAATAGTAAAAAATCTACTATCTGACTATTTTGCATATTAACAATGTATATATGGCAGTAATGAATGCCCAAGTACAAGGTGAGAGTAACATTGACTGTGACGGTTAAAGTGTGAATTTGACTGGGCCACTGTTCTCAGTGGGTATGGCAGTTATATAATGATGTAGTCACCCTCCATTTTTGCATAACACCGATTTTCACAGAACAACCGGTCTTTGAAACCTAACCATGCCAGTAAGTGAGGAGTAACAACCTGGTCATCTCTTCTTCAAAGAGATGGTGAGGTTTTTGAAAGAAGGGGTTATGGCCTCTCATCTTTGTATCTCTAATGTCTGGTGACGAGGAAACAGCATGAACAAGACAAACCAAGTCTCTTCCCAGGAGCAGCTAAACTCTCCTGGGTACAGAGAATACATTGAAAAAATGAACAAGAAACTAATGGTATGCTAGATGAGTGGTCTAGAGAAAAAGGAAGTGGGATAATGGGGAACAGTGTACAGCACGGGGTGGTGGGCACAAAGCCCGGCCCCTCA